>NC_136411.1:137628015-138228015 GCF_051521515.1 Lactuca serriola
TTGTAATGTCCAAAAAATAAGACCCAAAAATTTTATTTTTAAATTAATAAAACAGTAAATCATATCATTTTCATAAAACCGGGGTAATCAAAGTTTTATCAATACATCATCATTATCTGAGTAAATCACAGAATGCGGAATCAGGTGGTGTGTGCTCTGCAATCATCCCAGGCTCGTTCCTTTGAAAACAAAAGTACCTGAAATATAAACTGAGAACTGTAAGCACTAAGCTTAGCGAGTTCCCTAAAATACCACATACCATACATACATGTGGCATGGGCTTCACCCATGGTCTTTTCCTTGAAATGCTATGGGCAACCCCCATGGTCTGATATCCTAATGCCATAGGCTACCCCCATGTTCTTTCCTTGAAATGCCATGGGCTACCCCCATGGTCCGACATCTAAGTGCCATGGGCTACGCCTATGGTCTTTCATACAAATATCACGGGCTACCCCCGGGGTCTTCCAGGAAAGTTTCACAATGACAACAAGCATTCCACATAACAAGTAATGAGTCAGCATTGGTACCTTTGACCCCATGATATAGTGAGAAAACTCACCTCGCACTAACGCATCTCTCATATAGAATCCCTGTTTGGTGGCCCGCTAAAATCCCCACGCTATCAATCACAAAAATAATCATCCATCAAAAATCGGATCCCGATCCACACTAAGTGTCCAAACTAAGGTAAAAGACCTTATTACCCTTTACTCAACTTGGACGATGGTCAAAGCCAAACCCAATTGTCCAAAGGCCTAATTTGCATAATAATCACTCAAAGCCCAACATGGCCTAATTTTCCTAATTGGGCCCAAACCCCTTTATGGGCCTTAAACCAATGTCTAAAAATATAATTACCCCAAAACAATGTTCTTATGACCCAAAATAAAGCCCTAGGCTCCTAAAGTCCAAAACAAAGCCCAAAATTGAAAAAGCCCAACATGCGCAACCCACTACTGAGTACGTAGGGTGTACTCTGGCTATACACTAAGCATACTCGCTTTAGGGCTTATACGCGGCGTGTACGAGCTCATACGCCCAACATACTCCCCCTGATTGGCCAACTTTCCATTTCCAGCTCTTAACCGATTAAGACCTCAACTCAAAATCAAATCTTACTTCCTTAAAATGGTTTATCACGTAAAGTTGCCAACTTTACGTGCATGCATGGCTTAATGAGACCTTGGAGCTCAAAAGAGGTTAATAAATAACTTAATGCATGCATGAGACCATAAATCCATAAATTTTGCACCTTTAAGCTTGAGGATCTCTCTAAACATCCAGATCTACAAGATTTAGCTACTAAAACAATCTTAACCTGTCAAGACGAACCAAAAAGGGACAAAGAAGCATAAAACCATCACATGAAGAGATCAAAGCAAGGATTAGACAAGGTATGAACTTTATACCTCAAAAGTCACCAAAAAATGGAGCTAAATCTCGATCTTTAGGCTTACTTCCAATGAATGAGTCTTCCACTTCTTCTTCTAACACTTAAAGGAGGACAAACCACCCAAAAATGAAGACCAAAGGTCAAGAACACTCAAAGAGGCTATTAGGGTTTTATGACAATGGAGGTAGATCAAGACACCAGCCCTAGGAACTTAAGGAGCTTAAATAAGGTGCAACACCCCAAAACTAGGGTTTCATTAAACCCCTTGTACGCCCAGCGTACCCCTCGTATGCCCAACATATGAGGCCTCGGATCCACGATCAATTCCACTTAGTACGCTAAGCGTACCATGTGTTATGCCCCACGTACTAGCTTCTCAGCTAGTACGTTCAGTGTACCCAATAGTACGCCCCACGTACTAATCCCAAGAACTAAATTGCAAATAATAAACCTGTAACATCCCGTTTTAAGAAGAGTAATTAAATGATAAATCAGGAACCCTGAGAAGTAATTTTATTATTATTTCATATTATCGTAGCCCAAAAATCAAATAATAAATATTGGAATGGTATTTTCGGGGGTTAAAGAATAATATTTGGACTTAATTTGAAAGGATCGTGAATGACTAGGGTTAAAAGAGTAAATTCTGGTCCTATATTGAAAGGATTTGTTGAGTGAGGGGTTGTTGTGTAAATTACGTATTAGATTTGGAAAAGATTCTTGAAGCCAGGTTTAAAATGGTAACATTTGGATTAAATTTGAAAGAAAGGAGGTTGGAGGGGCTGATATTGTAATTATGGGGAAATGTCTATGAAGGCAGGGTATTTAAATGTTACCCACCCGATAACCTAACCCTAGATGCTCCAAAACCTCCAGCCGCCACCCTAAGCTTCGGGCTCTATGTTCGCCACCTTCCTCCGCTGTCAAGGGTGTGGACCACCATAACGATGTAACCACAGTGGATGCCGACGAAACCTAGGTCGTTAAAGTCATGCGTCGGAGATCGGGGATGGGCTTGTAATCGCATTTGTTTCGGTCGAAGAAGACGTTGCCGCTGGTGGTGTCGTGAACAGCCTAGAGCGTTGCAAGGGTCGCCGGAGGACCTTGAGGCGAAGTCTTTTCTTCTGTACTCGGCGGGTCTTGCACCACCGTCCTCCTCTTTCTTCTTTTGTTCCAGCAGCCGCCGATAGTCGCTGCCACTGCCGGTTTCCTGCTGTTACCGTCACCACCCACCGTCGTTGGGTGTTGGAGCTTTTTTTCCGGGCAAGGATGTGTGTGATTTCTGTCGAAAGAGAGCCGTGAAGAACCATCATGGCAGCCGGCCATGGTGGCTGTTGCCGAAGACGCTGTTACTGCCGCTCTCCTGCCGACTACCGCCGCCGGGAGCCACTAGGTGGGTGGCTGGGGTGCTTCTTCTTCTGATACGCATGCGTGTCGTGTGTGTGTGTGTTTTCAGCCGTGTCTCACAATATTTTGGGTGTCTTGGGTTGCTGCTGCCAGAGAAAAGCCAAGGAAAAACCACCATGGCCGCCGGCCATGGTGGCTGTCGCCTCAAGAACCGCCATGGAGCGTGATGTTTCTGTAGGGTGTTAATTTTTGGTGAATGTGTCTTTATTAGCGGTTGTGTGTGTGTTAATTGGATGGTGTTGTAAAATGTAACAAGTGGAATAATGAAAGAAAAGTCTAAACCACCACCGTTTGGTGGTGGTTGCCGCCACCGGCCGCCATGTCGGGTGGCGGAGTGCTTGTCTTGTTGTGCTTGACTCGTTTAGGGATGTTTGGACAATGTGGAATCAAGGAAACCCTAATGGGCTCAAAGAGGCCCTAATGGGCCCAATGAAGATCTAATGGACCTAAAAGCCCAACCATTTTATTAATGGGCTAGTATTGGGTTGGAAACCCTAATTAGGGTTTGAAAAACCCTAATGCCATGAAACCCTAATTTGGGGAATTAACCGGGACACGCGGGAATTATTTAATAACTTGAGATATTAAATAATAATCATTGGAAAATTTATCTAAGGCAATAATGGACTTAATGGATTAAGTCCTTATTGGATTAAATCATTATTGGATTAATTTCTTAATGGGTTAAGTGAGAAACACTTAACCCTAGTTGTCATTTTATGTGAAACCCTAATTTCACTTGGGCCTTGAGTTGGACCTTCGTATAGGGTTTTTGTGGTTAGACTATTGATGGACCGTCCAAGAACAAGTTAATGGACCAAAGTAATTAGATGGGCTTTAGGATAAGGCCCATGGGAGGACTTGGGCCCAATTTGGAAGATTAGGCCATATGTTTGGCCTTGGCCCATTACTTGACCTTTGGGCTTTTGGAGTGTGAGTTGGACTTTGAGCTTGGAACCCAATTATTAATTCGGTATTGATTGATGTTGACAGTTTGGGAATCTGTCAATCAACAACTGGAGCGCACCTGCGGGACTTCAGCAGTGCCAGGTGAGTTCTCCTCACTATATCAACATGTCTACAGCACCAAGGCCGGCCCTTTATGAATTGTATTTGGATTATTGAATGTTATGCTTACTAATTTACATCCTGGTAGTTAGGATGGTGATATGCGGTGCTTCAGTGACCCAGTTGGGTCGGTATCCTGGTATATAGGATGATGTTATGTCAGTGACCTGTTAGGTCGATATCCTGGTTTTAGGATTGTTGCTATGCTTTGTGATCTGTTAGATCGGTTTGACTGTTATATATATATATATATATATATATATATATATATATATATATATATATATATGCTAGTGTTATATGATGTTTATGTGCACATGATTGTCCTGGTTATAGGATGATGCTATGTTAGTGACCGGTTAGGTCTGTTAGATCGGTTTGACTGTTATATGAAATGAGATAGCGTATGTTATTTATGTGCGCATGTTTTTTTGATTGGGGGTGGGTTGAGGCAGTCCTGCTTTATGCGGTAGGCCAACATACCCGGTGAGCGGTCCGGATAGGCTGTAGGCCCTGCGTGGCGGTCCAGACGTGTCAAAGGCTCGGAGAGCAGTCTAGATAGACTGAAGGCCTGTGAGGCGGTCCAGTCAGGCTGATGACTCATTATGCATGTTGTTCTGTATTGATTATACGATATGGTTATGTTTGTATGGCGTTGGTATTTTGGGGAAACTCACTAAGCTTCGGGCTTACATTTGTTGATTTTGTTTCAGGCATTTCTGATGA
This sequence comes from Lactuca serriola, assembly GCF_051521515.1. Lineage (NCBI taxonomy): Eukaryota > Viridiplantae > Streptophyta > Magnoliopsida > Asterales > Asteraceae > Lactuca > Lactuca serriola. The sequence continues at coordinate 137,632,613 of NC_136411.1, forward strand.
TTGCAGGAAGGCAAAGGCATGATCGTTCACCTCCTTATTTTTTCATGATTGATTCTGAGGATACTCTGATGTCTAAACTATTTTGAAAACAAATTGTAATGACTTAACAGTTTTAAAAGGTTTTAATTTGCCTTGAATTTTATGGGTGTTACAAAACCCTCTCAGGGTCTAAACCGGAATGCACAAATAACTAAGTGTTACCATGAAACAAATCTTTAGGGTTCTAGTGGCAACATTAGGGTTTCAGTAAATGAGAAGGGCGGCAGCAAGAGAACGAGAGAGATGCAGACAAATGAAGGGGTTGTCGTCGTTGTTCTTCGTCTTCTAATTCATCAATCAAATTTCTACAACTTTTTCATATTATTTTAATTTAATCGAAGGGTAGAAGGGAAAAGACGAGTTTGTGTTCAATGATTCATTTGGGTATATTCATCTTTCCCCGTCTATAGAAGTCTTCCAGATCCGATGTTGAACCCAACACCACCATAAAGTCGCAAAGCTTTTGGGTATCCTTCGAGTTTCCTGATGTTTATTTATGTTCCGGTAGCCTTCTTTGACTCTTGAAGTGAGTTCATTTGTGTTGAATTTGAACCCACGTGAACATTTGGTTCATCATTGTGTATGTTGAATCGAATATATATATATATATATATATATATATATATATATATATATATATATATATATATATATATAGAGAGAGAGAGAGAGAGAGAGAGAGAGGTATTCATCTATGTTGAATTTGAAGCTAGATTGTCATTTAGTTCACCTCTAAATCTAGATATAAAGATTTGGTTCAACCAAAGACAATAGAGAAAAAAGAGAGGGGTTGATTGGTTTTCTATTTTGTTTTTTTTTTATTTATTTTAATAAAAAAAAGCTGAAAAAGAAAATACTAAGGTCAAAAGCGTTATTATAAAAAAGATCAAGGTAAATTGGATCAAACTCGGAACAAAATGAAAAGTTTGGACCACTGGTGCAAGTCCAAACCTTTTTGGACCATACTTGCGAGTTATGACAAAACACAGGGACCATTCTTGTAATTTTGTGTTAGTGCAAGTAGGGCATGATAATTCAAGGATTTGCATATGTTGGTTGAATTTGAGTTTTATAAGAAAAGGTCATTGTTGTGAACACCGGTGGATCTACTTGGATGCTTGGAGTAGTCTACGTAGGTGTGTGGGGTACTCCAGGCTACGTATAATTTTTTTCTATATACTGTATATTTTTTTTTGAATTTTTTCCGACATAGTGTAATTTTCCGACGTGCTACCTAAAAATCTCATGTGCTACGCTTGAGGTTTTGTCGTGGCGGATGTGAATAAGTATTTACTAAAAAGTTGTGAAAAAGTATTTACTAAATTAGTAGCCTCTATGATCACTTTTTCTTTTGTATTTCTATTTCAATTCTAAATGTAAGTATCTTTCGACCACACAATTCATTCATACCCAAGGGCGGTTCCACCATGGTGCCTATAGTGGTATCGACAACCTCTGTTTTTCGGAAATAGTATAAAATATTTTCGAATTTTTCATTTTTTCTATTATAGTGTCGCTGTGTAAAAAAAATATACCACCGGCAAAACTTACTACAAAATCCTGCAACACCTACTATAAAATTCTGGATCGCTCCCTGTTCAGACAGGTAACATGTCAGAATTTTGTTTGTTTATTTTTTTTAAATAAGAGTTCTTAGGCATGTTTAGATTTGCGATTCCAAAAGCGATATTGATATTTAAGTTGAGATAGTTAAAATCAAGTTATTTGGACTCCAATCGTTCCCAATCGAGTTTGATGTGTTTTTGTTCCACTTCGCCACCACTCTGATTCCAGAACGAGAATTAACACGTCGTTCATTCTTGTAGAAGTTCAAATATGCTCATCTTTGTTGAAAGGATAATCTAGTCTTTGTAGTGTGTGGTTATTTTCTAGTTATTAGGTAGTTAGGGTAGTTATATATGAAAAGGTGCAATAGGTGTGAAGGGGTGCGATAGTTAGATTGAAAAGTGACGGGTGTATTTATGTTCTTTTCTGGTTTGCTTCCACCAATCTTAGTGGTTAATGGCATCGTTCCTAATTGGAGTTCTTGTGTTTCTAGGTACTCTACCACCATTCAGGTCACGGGAATAAGGAATTGGTAGCTAGGAAGAGCTTGGAACTGCCATTGTTTATGGCAAGGAGTTTTGGCAAAAGATGAGATACAGTGAAGAATAGTAGCTGACCGTTTCTTCATGAGGCGTGTTAATGGGGCAAAGTGAACAGCTATACATGACCTAATTTTTTTATTATATATTTTTATTTAAAAATAACAACTTATAATAACAAAAATTAAAATTTTTTTTATTCGTCCTAGGCCTTTAAGGATATTTAATTCTTTACGACCAACCCTGCGTTTCTTCTCTATGATTCTATGTTTTTTTTTTTTAAAAAAGAATACAGTTCCTTATTTATTTATTTTTTTTTTTTACAATTTACATTTTTGTAAATACTTTTTGAAGTACCACACTGTCGTTAAAAACTGTCAATTTGACATTGGCATGATAGTTGATTTTCTTTGGTGTGGAAATGGAAGTCAACAAAAGCCAAGGAAGTGTGGGTTTCGCCTACGTATAGAGGTGAGTCAAATATAATGCGAAAATCAAATACGTAGCATATATAAATAAAACAGGTGAAACTAAAGCATCTATAAAACTAGGTAACTTTTAGTAATCATATTATCAAATACTAACTACGTAGCATATCATTAACACAAGTTTAGTTTTGGTTCACAATAAACTAGCTAGTAAATAACTTACAAGAGATTAAAAAACACTTTAGGACCTATTTGGGCCTTATATATATATATATATATATATATATATATATATATATATATATATATATATATATATATATATATATATATATATATATAGAGAGAGAGAGAGAGAGAGAGAGAGAGAGAGAGAGGTGGGTTCAATTGAGAAAATAAAAAAGGTTGAGAATGGGGGAATCATTCTCAGCCACTCATTTAATATAAGCATAAAAGACACGGTGGCAAACTTGTAAATATCGTAATAACCTTCAATCTCAAATACGTAACTATAGAAAATTCGATAACTGTTCGTTCATCATCAAAATTTTTCCTCCAACCTTCAATAATCATCCAGATTTCAACAACTAAACCGGAATTTCTTTGCTGTTCATGAAATTGGAATCGGAGTTCTGGACTCGCAGTCACAGTCGACATTGAGGGACTTAGAATCGGTAATCACAAGTTCCCAATCGGATTTTCAGAAATCAAAATCAAATTGAGAAATCAATCAGAGATAGGATGTCGCATCTGAAGTCGAAATCGGAAGTATATGATGATTTGGAATTGATAACTTGATGTTTTTAACATTTTTAAAATAGTTAACTTGTTTGCACTCCAACTGTTTGATGAAATGCATAAACTAAATTACCACGTTATATTCACATATGAATATGTTTTCTCACCTGAATCAGTATATGATTATTAAAAATACAAAACGAATATGCAAGTCTGTATGTTATTCATATGTGAATAACATATAAAAATTATATATATTTATCAAAATACCTTCAATATTCATAAGTGAATATACCTTGTAATATTCATATGTGAATATACTGTGTAATATTTATAAGTGAATATATCATCTAATATTCACAAGTGAATATACTCTGTAATATTCACATGTGATATACCACGTAATACTATGTAATGTTCACATATGAAATATCATTTAATACTCATAAATGAATATACCATCTAATATTCACAAATGAATATACTATGTTAATATTTACAAGTGAATTCATCGTCTAATATTAAAATATGAATATCCTATATTTATTATATGCTATATTCATATATGAATGATACCTAAATTGTAAAAAAAAAAAAAAAAATCATACTTTTTATTCATAAATGAATAACGAATGTACTGTAATAAAACCTGATGCATTGTTATTCATTTATGAATAACGATAGCTGAAAATATAAAAAAAAAATTATTTTATCTTAAAACTATATCAATATGGATGTCTATTTGTAGAGAATAAAAAATCATCAATTTTGGTATATTTAAAATCATTTTTTGATAAAAAAATAGTTTATAACAATTAAAAAAAAACGAAAAAAACTATGTTTTTGTATATATTAAGGTAATGATTAGCATAGTTTAAGGAAATATGTTATGTTGGAAAACACATGTGAATTCGTTTCCCATTTCCGCCGGTACGTTGGAGGCTTTTGCGGCAAAAATAAATGATTGGCTGAGAATGATTCCTCCATTCTCAACCTTTTTTTTTTCTCAATTGAACCCTCCCCTATATATATATATATATATATATATATATATATATATATATATATATATATATATATATATATATATATATATATATATATAGGAATGAGTTCTATGAAAAACAAATAACTAGGGCAACATCTACCGGAACCAATAATCAAATGACACGTGTCCATTTCTTTATTCACAAGTAATGTATTGTGGAAGTGATGTGTTGTCATGTTTTCATTGGTTCAAATATGTGTTGCATTAATCATTCATTTTCCATATAACTCTTCCCTATATATATATATATATATATATATATATATATATATATATATATATATATATAGAGAGAGAGAGAGAGAGAGAGAGAGAAAGAAGGGTTATATGAAAAATATTTGAACCAATGAAAACATAAAAATACATCAATTTATTTTATGGTAACTACATATATATATAACTTCCATTACGATCCACAAAATGTTTTAAAAAGAATCAAATCTGCAAAGAATTTAAAATTTGTAGGAATTGAATTCTACAATATGAAGTGATGAACTCTATCAATTTCGTTCTTTTGTATATGGTTTGTAAATTTATTAAAAGATCTTGATCGTCAAAAAGTTACAAAATTATCGTTTATTAACTTTTTGTTCATAAAAGCTTTTGTTAATACTTTTGAAAATATTTAAACAACTGTACCGATAATTGTGCTTCATAAATGAAAATGTTATACTAGCAACAAGGTTCTCGTAATTAGTTACGATTAGGATGGTATGTATGATACCATACCTACCACACGATATCTTTTTCTCACTCTACAAAACTAGTGGGTTCAATACCATATTTTACCAAAAAAAATTGATTGAATAAAATATAATTTAATAAAAAGAAAAACACTTCACTAATTTAATTGAAACGGTTACATTACTAAAAAAAACAACAAACAAATAAACAAAATACATCAAAACGATAATTTTTAAATAAAAACACTACTTGTAATATTTCATGATGTCTGCTCTAACCCTCAAAACCATACCGAGCGTGTTGTTGGTGAGGTGATCGAAAGGTTTTGTTAAAAGTTATATATCCCAACTTCTTTGTTTCTACTATGAAGATCATTGCTTTTCCTCTTTTGATCTCTTCTTCTCCTTCAACTTTTCTTTTTCAAAACTCAAACGACTCTAAAAATTCAAATTATAAATTGTCAAAATTAGTAGTAACTCTATGTACTTAATATCCTCTTCCCGTTCCCGGTGTATTCGACGACGACCCTCTCTTTTTCGCCTTATCTCGACCTATCGGTCGAACTACCTTTTCAAACTTGAGCTCATCCACTTCATTCATATCAACCACAAAATGCGCATCCGACGAAGTAATGTAATTCGTCTCGAAAACTTTGGTTCTTTTCTCACCACCTTCTTCAGTACCTTACACTTTTATCCATTTCGAGGATTTAGAATAAAACCTCCAAACATCGATAAATTTGAACGGATTGTTATTATTGTCACCATGAAATATTTAAGGGTCGTCTCTAAAATTTGGTCATCGCCTTCACCACTTTTCCATTAAGTTACCAAATTTTTGTAAATGTCGTTAAATTTAGTGACATATTTGTTCATATCTCGAAACTTGCTTGTACACTCTTTAGTGCAGTTGAAACGACCCAAAAATACGACCCAAAAATTTCCTTTTTCAACATAACCAAAAACCATAATCTGAGTGTCATATCATAAAATCATACATAATGTATCTCAAAATAATAATAAAACACTGTGCGGAAAACTGTATCATATCCATATCATATAAAATCAAGAACTAAATCAACTCCCAGGATTAAAGCTGAAACTGTGGTGTGTGCGATGCCATCAACCCGAGCTCTTCCCTCTGCTAGCGGAAGTACCTGAAACCAAAACAGAAACTGTAAGCACGAAGCTTAGTGACCTCCCCCAAATTACCACATACCATACAATAATATATCAAGCACATACTGGGGCCTTGCCCCCTCCATCGGACCGAAGTCCGAAGCTGACTGACTGGGACCTTGTCCCCTACATCGGACCGAAATCCGAAGCTCTCATCAGACCGAAGTCCGAAGCTGACTGGGACCTTGTCCCCTACATCGAACCTGAGTCCGAAGCTGACATCGAACCGAAGTCCGAAGCTGACCGGGACCTTGTCCCCTACATCGAACCGAAGTCCGAAGCTAACATCGGACCGAAGTCCGAAGCTGACTGATCATAACATGACGTATCACTTAGCATGAACACACATATTCCTGTCTGAGCCACGAAGGCTTCAAACATGCTAACTACTGCATCGGATAAAAATCCGGATACTACTGCTAGCTAAACGGGCCGGCATTGTGGCCTTAGACCCGCTCCTACTGAAAAGGAACTCACCTCGTGAATTGGCTGCTGAGTGAATAGCTCTGAGGGCTAACTGCTGCTGCTCCGGTATCTCCCCGGCTACAAGTCCATAAAGACACTCAATCAAATACTAAACACTGCACTGGGTAAAATGACTCTTTTACCCTTGGTCAAAGTCAACTCTCGGTCAAAGTCAACCCACGGTTGACCTGACTCGCCGAGTTGGGCCGCCAACTCGCCGAGTCCCTATCCTCACTCCTCGACCCTACTCGCTGCTACTCGTCGAGTATGGCATCGACTCGACGAGTACTCATTCGATCCAAGAATTCAGACAATCTTCATCCGGCTCGCCGAGTCATATGAACAACTCGACGAGTTGTTCTTGAGCATAAGAAGATTGCCTTGGACTCGCCGAGTTGTATGAACAACTCGCCGAGTCCCTCCACTACTGAGTCTACCCTCAAACTCGCTGAGTCCACTCCACAACTCACTGGGCCCACTCGACATCGTTCAAAAGGAAGAAATCGGGGACTCGCGACTCGACTCGCCGAGTCGTTCTTCCGACTCGCCGAGTCACCGCCATGCAACTATTCTATACACGATTCTGCTCGAATCTAATACATACAAATGATAGATCTGAGTCCAATAAGCTGAGTTACCACGTAAAGTTTCCAACTTTACGTGTACAAACACATGAACAAGGGAATAAAGGCTAAAAGATGCTTAAAAGGGGTAGATCTAGGGTTAATATGCAAAATAACTCCATAAAGGCAATAGATCTGGGCTCTACAACTCCTAAATGAACAGATCTAAGGTTATCTCGGCATAAGAGAGCTTCCATATCAACATAAAGCTTTGAGAAGGCATTAACAAGATCTAAAAAAAGTTTTAAGGCATAGACGAGAGGGAAAACTGAAGAATACCTCAAAGAGCTCTTGCTTTCCCTTGAATCTCTGCTCTACAGTCCTTCTCCTTGCTCCTTTCTTCTTCTCCTTCTTCAAGCCTTCACAAAAGCACACCAAAATCACTTAGAATCACTCAAGAACGACTTAGGGTTTTCTCACAGCTTTAGAGGGTGAAGGAGGCGAGATTGGGGGCTATAAGGTGGCTTAAATAGTGGGCAACCCGGGGATTTAGGGTTTCTCTCAGACGGACAGACTCGCCGAGTCCAGAATATGGACTCGCCGAGTCGCCAGCTAACACGTGCTCGAAAACCCGACCCTACTCGGCGAGTCAGGCTATGAACTCGCCGAGTCCCTCTTATAAAACTTCAAAATAAAAACCAAGGAATCAACATACTGGAGACGGGTCGTTACAATTCTCCCCCACTTATCTCAGACTTCATCCTCGAAGTCTGCTACGGCTGAATCTGCAAATATCTCTGGGTAGTGCTCCCTCATCTCCTCTTCAGCCTCCCACGTCCATTCCGATCCCTTTCGGTGCTGCCACTGCACCTTCACTAACTGAATTACCTTGTTCCTCAAGGTCTTGGTCTTCCGGTCCAGAATCGCGACCGGCCTCTCAATATAATTCAGGCTACTATCAACCTGAATATCCTCTAGGGGAACGACTACTGACTCATCCACCAGACATTTCCTCAACTGCGACACATGGAAAGTGTTGTGGATCTGACTAAGCTCCTCAGGAAGATCTAACCGATAAGCAACCCGACCCACCCGGGCCAAAACCCTGAAAGGACCAATAAATCTGGGGCCCAACTTGCCCCTCTTCCGGAACCTGATGACACCCTTCCAAGGTGAGACCTTCAGAAGAACCATATCCCCCACCTGGAACTCCAAGTCCGAACGCCTCCTATCGGCGTAGCTCTTCTGCCGACTCTGAGCAGTTTGCAGTCTACTACGGACCTGCTGGATCAACTCAGTCGTCTTGAGCACTACCTCCGTGCTCCCGATGACCCGCTGACCGACCTCGCCCCAACAAATCGGGGTCCTACACTTCCTCCCATACAGCATCTCAAAAGGAGGTCGATCGATGCTCGCATGATAACTGTTGTTATACGAAAATTCCGCCAACAGAAGATACGTATCCCAACTGCCACCGAAATCAAGAACACATGCCCTAAGCATGTCCTCGAGAGTCTGAATCGTCCTCTCGCTTTGCCCGTCTGTCTGAGGGTGGAAAGCAGTGCTGAAATGAAGACGAGTACCCATCTCGTCGTGAAACCGCTTCCAGAATCTGGATGTGAAACGGACATCTCGGTCTGACACCACTGATACCGGCACTCCATGACGTGCCACAATCTCTCGTACATAGATATCGGCTAACTTCTCCGCCGATATACTTTCCTGGATCGGGATAAAATGGGCACTCTTCGTCAACCGATCCACTATTACCCATATCGAATCCACTCCACGTGCGGTCCTGGGAAGCTTGGTGACAAAATCCATGGTGATGTCCTCCCATTTCCACACGGGAATGTCTAACAGCTGCATCCTGCCGTGAGGTCTCTGGTGCTCCGCCTTGACCTTCCGGCAGGTCAGGCATCTCTCGACGTACCAGGCGACGTCCCGCTTCATGCAGGGCCACCAATAATCAGGTCGAAGATCTCGATACATCTTCGTCGCCCCTGGATGGATAGAAAACCGAGACTTATGAGCCTCATCCATCAACACTTGCCGTACTCCACCCCAGTACGGTACCCACACTCTCCTGTGAAGCGTCAGCAAACCACGACTATCATAATCAAACGAGGCTACTTGGCCCACAATCCTCTCACACTTTTGTCTCTCCTCCTTGAGGCCCTCCACCTGAGCCTCCTTGATCCGCTCCAACAACGGAGTGGTCACTGCCATCCTCAAACATAGGTCCCTGATAGGGGCCGCCGACACTTTGCGGCTCAAGGCATTGGCCACCACGTTGGCCTTCCCTGGATGGTAAAGGATCTCACAATCGTAATCCTTTAGCACATCCAACCACCTCCTCTGCCTCATATTCAGACTCAGTTGATCCATAAGGTACCTCAAACTCTTGTGATCCGTGTAAATAGTACAACGGACCCCATAAAGGTAATGCCTCCAAATCTTGAGGGCAAACACAACTGCCCCCAGCTCCAAATCATGGGTAGGATAATTAGCCTCGTGAGGCTTCAACTGCCTCGAGGCATAAGCTATCACATGACCTCGCTGCATCAATACTGCTCCCATACCTGTGATCGAGGCATCACAGTAGACTACGAAGTCCTCTACTCCCTCTGGCAAGGTAAGGATCGGAGCCTCGCACAATCTCTGTCTGAGGGTCTCGAACGCTGCCTGCTGCTCAGGCCCCCAATCGAAATACCACCGACTTCTTGGTCAGTCGGGTGAGTGGCACTGCTATCTTGGAGAAGTCCTGAATAAATCTCCGATAATACCCTGCCAACCCTAGGAAGCTCCGAATCTCAGATGGAGACTTCGGGACCTCCCACTGCATCACGGCCTCAATCTTGGCCGGATCTACCAAAATACCCTTCTGGTTGACGAGGTGACCAAGGAACTGCACCTCGTGCAACCAGAACTCACATTTGGAGAACTTTGCGAAAAGTCTCTCCCTCCTCAAAGCCTCCAGCACCTCCCGCAGGTGCTCCTCGTGCTGCTCCAGCGTCTTGGAATATACCAAGATATCATCTATGAACACTATCACTGACCGATCCAGCATCGGCCTACACACGCGGTTCATGAGATCCATGAACGCGGCTGGAGCATTGGTGAGCCCGAATGGCATCACCACAAACTCATAATGACCATACCTGGTCCTGAAAGCAGTCTTCTGTACATCCTCATCTCTAACCCTCATCTGATGATAACCGGAGCGTAGATCAATCTTGGAGAACCAAGACGCTCCCTGAAGCTGATCAAACAAATCATCTATCCTCGGAAGTGGGTAACGGTTCTTCACCGTTACCTTATTCAACTCCCGATAATCTATACACATACGATGCGACCCATCCTTCTTCCTCACAAACATGATCGGCGCTCCCCAAGGCGAACTGCTCGGCCGAATGAAACCCTTGTCTAACAGCTCCTGCAGTTGTGTAGACAACTCCTGCATCTCAGGGGGAGCTAGTCGATACGGTGCTTTGGCTATCGGAGCCGCACCAGGAATTAGGTCGATCCTGAACTCGACCTGTCTCTCAGGAGGTATCCCCGGCAAATCCTCGGGAAACACGTCCGGGTAGTCTCGAACAATCGGAACATCATCAACTGTCGTCTTGCCCTTCTCTCGGGCATTCAAAATGTAAGCTACAAAACCGGCGCAACCCTGCTGAACATAGCGCCTCGCCCTTGTGGCGGAACAAAAGGTCGGTCCTCGCTGTGGCCTCCCACCCTGAATCACTAGCTCTCCCCCACTGGGAGTGCGAACCCTCACTAGCTGAAGCTCACAATCAATCACCGCCCCATTGTGGCTTAGCCAATCCATGCCCACAATAACCTTATTCCCTCGCAGGGGAATAGGTACCAGATCCACTGAAAACTGTTCATCAAATATCTGAAGAGAACACCCTCTATGCACTCTGCCGACCCTCACGGTCCTATCATCTGCTATCTTAACCTCTAATGGACAATCCAGCTCCCCAGGAGCTCTACTAAACCTCTTGCTAAGCGCAAGCGATACGAATGATCGGGTAGCCCTCGAATCGAATAATACCATAGCAGAAATGCCGTTCACAGAGAACGACCCTGAATAAAACATACAATCATAAGCAATATTCAATCAATAATAATAAAGAGAAAAAAAAGGAAGATACATACCCGCCACCACATCAGGAGTCGCTCGCGCCTCCTCTGTTGTCATCTGAAACACCCTACTCTTTGCCACCGGCGTCTCGGCTCGGCCCTGCCGGCCATCTGTAATCCTCAAGGTAGCAGGGGCAGGTGCAGCCACCTTCCCTGCTGCAGCTAAACTCGGACACTGGGACTTTTTATGTCCCCTCTGATTGCACTGAAAGCAAATCAGATCTGATGCTGCAACGGCAGTAGCAGGAGCCGTACAATCCCTACTCAAATGTCCAATCCGACCGCACTTGAAGCAGTCGGAACTCCCTGCCTTGCACGCTCCTTCGTGCATCTTCCCACACCTACCACATCGACCGTGGCTCGGCTGTCCCCTGGACCTGTGATCTGAAACCCTGGGCTTTTTGCCCGAACCGCCTGAACCCGAAACCGCCTCCGGTTTCCTCTTCTTCTCCATCTCGAGATCAATCTCCCTCTCCCGAGCTCTAGCAATCATATCTTCCAGCGTTTTACAGATGGACCGGCTCACAAACTGGCGGATATCGCTCCGCAACATCTCATGATATCGGGCCTTCTTCATTTCCTCATCAGCTACGTACTAAGGAACGAGAAGAGCCCTCTCCCTGAACTTGGCGGTGATCTCCGCCACTGACTCTGTAGTCTGGGTGAGGTCCTGAAACTCCCTAGCTAGCTGCTGCACCTCAATGACCGGTGCAAACTCCGCCCTGAACCTGGTAGAGAAATCAGCCCAGGTCATGGCGTCCAATGCTGCATCATCCCCAATAGCATGTCCGACCTCCTCCCACCAATCCCGTGCCCTGTCCTACAGAAGACAGGATGCCAATCTGACCTTGTCCCCCTCGGGACATCTGCTAGTACGGAAAGCGTTGGCCACATCTGCCAACCATCTGGTGCTCGCTATGGGGTCTCGCGCCCTATGATAGTCTGGAGCTCCACATGCCCTGAACTCCCTGAAAGTAAGGGTGCGCGACCCCATCATGGCCGCCACCTCGGCACGGAAGGTGCCTAATCTCTCATCCATCAGCTCTAGAATCCCCTCCTTGATCGAACCGAAGATCACAGGAGTCTGTTCTATAATGATGCGCGTAATCTCCGAAGAAAGAAACTCTCGGGTCTGCTCGTCGATGCGCTCACCCCCGAGCCTGAACCTGATCCCTCCCCGGCACCTCCACTGCCGGCTGCTGGTCTCGAACGTAAAACCACCATTCTGAAACATATCATAACTACATCAGAAAACCGAAATATCTCAAGGGATCATTGATACTACAACTAGCTTCCTGGTCTTGTCTCAGCCTTTCTTGATTCGAGTACGGATCCTCTGCTTTCAGTAGTACGGGCCCATACTACCTTCCACATCTATCCGTACTTTCTTCAAGAACTGCCTTGACTCCACCAAGTCACTTCTACTACTACTGATCTCTGCTACTCTCATCCTAGGCTTGCCCTAGGGAAACCTCAGACTCAACTCAACTAGTCCTCAGCTGCTGAAGGTCTCCTTATAATGCTAATTAGCCACCACCTGAACACCATCACATGTGACGAAGATCAGATAATCCTTCAAGTAAAAGACCCGTCCCTATAACGGTTGGACTCAAACAAGAGTTGCGCAATAGGGCCAGTTCCAGCACTCTGGGATTATTCAACCCTGATCACATGTGGTGTTACGTGTTCACCTAATGGCTAACTTTCATTACTCAGAACTCCCACAAAGCACAAAGCAAGCAGCATTCGGATAAAGGAAACATACTCAGGCATAACTATCCTCAAAACGAGAAACTACACTAGCATACAATGCTAAGCTCATACTATCAAGCATAACCTAGACAGGCTATCCCACTACTGTCTATTCAATACTAGCATGCAATACTCATAAAGCTGTAACACATAAAACAGGTACATAAGGCATCCTCCTAGATCCTTAGTCCTATACTAGCATGCTGTTCTACTGAAACTGAAACTGAACAATTAACTTGTATGGTTAATTTGGGAGTACTTACTTGAGCTCGGCCGATCGCATGCACCACACCCTTATCGTGTTTAAAAAAATTTCTTTCCTTCTAAGTGCTTTCAAAACTCTTTCAGAAAACATTTTCCTTTTTAGAAAAATCTTTTTATTTTCCCTTAGTTTGAGTTCAGATACACTCAGAAGTGCATCCGAATCCCTCAAACCAGGGCTCTGATACCAACTTGAAACGACCCAAAAATACGACCCAAAAATTTCGTTTTTCAACATAACCAAAAACCATAATCTGAGTGTCATATCATAAAATCATACATAATGTATCTCAAAATAATAATAAAACACTGTTCGGAAAACTGTATCATATCCATGTCATATAAAATCAAGAACTAAATCAACTCCCAGGATAAAAGCTGAAACTGTGGTGTGTGCGATGCCATCAACCCGAGCTCTTCCCTCTGCTAGCGGAAGTACCTGAAACCAAAACTGAAACTGTAAGCACGAAGCTTAGTGAGCTCCCCCAAATTACCACATACCATACAATAATATATCAAGCACATACTGGGGCCTTGCCCCCTCCATCGGACCGAAGTCCGAAGCTGACTGACTGGGACCTTGTCCCCTACATCGGACCGAAATCCGAAGCTCTCATCAGACCGAAGTCCGAAGCTGACTGGGACCTTGTCCCCTACATCGAACCTGAGTCTGAAGCTGACATCGAACCGAAGTCCGAAGCTAACTGGGACCTTGTCCCCTATATCGAACCGAAGTCCGAAGCTGACATCGGACCGAAGTCCGAAGCTGACTGATCATAACATGACGTATCACTTAGCATGAACACACATATTCCTGTCTGAGCCACGAAGGCTTCAAACATGCTAACTACTGCATCGGATAAAAATCCGGATACTACTGCTAGCTAAACGGGCCGACATTGTGGCCTTAGACCCGCTCCTACTGAAAAGGAACTCACCTCGTGAATTGGCTGCTGAGTGAATAGCTCTGAGGGCTAACTGCTGCTGCTCCGGTATCTCCCCGGCTACAAGTCCATAAACATACTCAATCAAATACTAAACACTGCACTGGGTAAAATGACTCTTTTACCCTTGGTCAAAGTCAACTCTCGGTCAAAGTCAACCCACGGTTGACCTGACTCGCCGAGTTGGGCCGCCAACTCGCCGAGTCCCTATCCTCACTCCTCGACCCTACTCGCTGCTACTCGTCGAGTATGGCATCGACTCGACGAGTACTCATTCGATCCAAGAATTCAGACAATCTTCATCCGGCTCGCCGAGTCATATGAACAACTCGACGAGTTGTTCTTGAGCATAAGAAGATTGCCTTGGACTCGCCGAGTTGTATGAACAACTCGCCGAGTCCCTCCACTACTGAGTCTACCCTCAAACTCGCTGAGTCCACTCCACAACTCACTGGGCCCACTCGACATCGCTCAAAAGGAAGAAATCGGGGACTCGCGACTCGACTCGCCGAGTCGTTCTTCCGACTCGCCGAGTCACCGCCATGCAACTATTCTATACACGATTCTGCTTGAATCTAATACATACAAATGATAGATCTGAGTCCAATAAGCTGAGTTACCACGTAAAGTTTCCAACTTTACGTGTACAAACACATGAACAAGGGAATAAAGGCTAAAAGATGCTTAAAAGGGGTAGATCTAGGGTTAATATGCAAAATAACTCCATAAAGGTAATAGATCTGGGCTCTACAACTCCTAAATGAACAGATCTAAGGTTATCTCGGCATAAGAGAGCTTCCATATCAACATAAAGCTTTGAGAAGGCATTAACAAGATCTAAAAAAAGTTTTAAGGCATAGACGAGAGGGAAAACTGAAGAATACCTCAAAGAGCTCTTGCTTTCCCTTGAATCTCTGCTCTACAGTCCTTCTCCTTGCTCCTTTCTTCTTCTCCTTCTTCAAGCCTTCACAAAAGCACACCAAAATCACTTAGAATCACTCAAGAACGACTTAGGGTTTTCTCACAGCTTTAGAGGGTGAAGGAGGCGAGATTGGGGGCTATAAGGTGGCTTAAATATTGGGCAACCCGGGGATTTAGGGTTTCTCTCAGACGGACAGACTCGCCGAGTCCAGAATATGGACTCGCCGAGTCGCCAGCTAACACGTGCTCGAAAACCCGACCCTACTCGGCGAGTCAGGCTATGAACTCGCCGAGTCCCTCTTATAAAACTTCAAAATAAAAACCAAGGAATCAACATACCGGAGACGGGTCGTTACAGCAGTAGTCGCTACGATCCATCGCCATAAGAAATCGCTCATGTATGTGTCGCCAAAAACGTTCATCTTTTTGTGCATTACCTTTGTTGGAATCCTCTGAGATATCTACCCATGATTGCGCTAAAACCATCTCTACATCAGGTTGTCATTGTTGAGACGTCATCTGTAACACCGTGTCCCGAATCATTCCCATTTTGGTATGGATGACGTAATTTAGATGAGTTGGGTGTTCGGTTTGTGTTTTAGAGCCAAGGGGTATTCCGGTAAAGTGTCAGTTCAGGCTTTCATGGAAGTTGGATTTTTATTCGGGAAGTTTTAAGGCAATCATGAGATGATTAAGACGTAGAGCTTCTCATTACATTGAGAGACCGATTGTGATCATGGATCAAAAGATGAAGGTTCTAAGGAACAAAGAGGTACCCTTGGTTCAGGTGCAGTGGCAACATCGGAGAGGGTCCGTGACATCCCCAAAATCACGGCCAGAAAAGACCGGTTTTGTTTATGCTTTGTTTAAAAATCAGAGTAACATTTTAAATAAAAGTGTTGCGGAATTTGTCCCAAAACAAAATATGATAAAGATTTATCAAAAGCATTTCCATAGAAATGTATTTCAATAAAAGACTTGGGATGTCATGTTCGTACAGATCAAAAGCATAAACAGTACAATATAAGCCTTACTACATTATTTCTTATCTACAGGCCTATATCCGTAATCCCTCGTCCAAACATCATATCTATGCTCAAGCGCCACTACCTGTAATACATAAAACTGAGTGGGTCAGGCTTGGGAGCCTGGTGAGCACATAGGGTTTTCAACCCACAATAAATAAGTTTAATAATTTCATCAATCAACAATAACCCGATTACCCGTTCTCGTTATCCTCGGGATGGACACTACTGCTAAGGGGATTCCTTAACAATAAATGTCCTAAAGGCAACCATGTGGGGGATGGAGTACACCGGTGAACACATCGTTCACAAACACCTACAGGTTGCGAGCCTGCTAGTGTTCCACAAGACTGTCTAGAAGAGTCTGTGGTCGTCATCCATACTCCGCTAGATGAAAGAGTCAACAACATCAACATCGAGGTCTCTCATCATTTTATCACACATCACCTATTACATCTACCCATGTTTTACCCCAACATTTTTGTAGATATAAAATACATATACAGTTTAAATCATTGAAAACATGTATAACAATGTTCATCCAGCATAGATAGCAAGTATTTAGATAATATGCACACATAGCACGTAACTTATATAAAATACTTCATATCTATGTGTAAGATGAAAGTAACTATGCACTCACCTGAAAAGTGGTGACTCAGCACTCGGACAACGCTTCGATACTCTCAAAACGATTTTCCTTTGATAAAACCTAGTACCAATACCACTAGGGTTTAGTCTAACGATAACCGTGACAAATTAATTAGTCTGACTATTATTATTCTTATACAAGCGTTAATAACACTGAATATAACTCATAATAATAGTCCAAATAATTATTTTAAGGACCTAATAACATTCCTATAATTATTTGAAAGCTATATTAAAAATTGCGTAAATGTAGCACACTTACAACGAATTTTATCGAAAACCGGAACTTATTTGAAGCAGCTTTTCGAAATCGAAAGACTCCTTTTTCTCGGGACTCCGGGAGCCTCGGGACTTCCTTAGGGTGCTAGGGGGTTTATCTAGGGTTTAGGGGGGGTTGGGGTTGTAGAGAGAGAAAGAAATTAGAGAGAGAATGGAATTTGTTGTGAAAAATGAAGCTGCCTTCGGCCATTTATATAGCCTGCGAGGCCTCGGTATGCTGGGCGTACCTCGGACCTACGCGGGGCGTAACCATCGGATAAGGCTTCCAGCAAGCTTCCAGCTATCTAACACTCGGAGTAGATCAAGGCGAGGGTATGCGGGGCGTACAGACTTCGGACGCGGGGCGTATGCAAGGACGACGTGTCGGCCATCCGAAGCGAGCCGTGATCAGCAAGCGACGGTCAGGATTAAGCCACGTCATCAATCCATGCATCAGCTTCGCAATTTCACTTTCTAACTATAAAAAATTGTAACTTTCGCATACGAGCTTCCGTATTTGACGTTCTTTATGTCCACGCGAAGGTGGGAACGTACTCTACAACTTTCGTTTAGACTCCGTCGGCTAATTTTGACTCGATTTTAAATTTTATATTATTAATAGGCCGGGACAGGATTAAATCTTCATACGAAGTCAGATTTGGGCGTTCTTTTTATCGATATTCTTAGTTTAACATATTCTACGACTTTTTTTTAGATCGCTAAGGCTAAATATCGCTCTATTGTAAATTCAGTATTTACGCTTCCCGGTATCGTCCCGGTTCTGTCGCGAAACTTCGACGGGTCATAACTTCTTCGTTATAACTCGGATTTCGGTGTTCCTTATATCCCCGGAATCCTTGTTTCGACCACTAAAACTTTATATAAAGATATCGGACTTATCTCACACTTTAATTTTGACGCTTATTTTTATTATTTATTAATTATACATTTATAATTAAATAATAAGCACATAAACACACATAATTCACATAATACTCAAATATTTCATCTTTATTACTTCAAAAAGAGTTACAATAGTTGACCTAGACTATTACATTGAGAAATATGCTTAGCCCTGAAACCCGAGCGTTACAGTCCGAGTTGACTTGGGAGCCAGACTCTGAGATGCGAGAGCAGTATCCAGAGTTATTTGCAGATCATGACTTCGAGGGCGAAGTCTGATTCTAGTGGGGGAGAATTGTAACATCCGGACTTCCAGGTATATTGTTTATTTATTTATTTTGAGGACTATTGAGCTACTCAACGAGTCATTGCTACAACTCGTCGAGTAGAGTCGCGATGTGCTATGTGTGATTAATGATCTACTCGACGAGCCCAAGAGCCAACTCGCCGAGTACACGCTGTGAAGAGAAAACCTAAATCCCCGAGTTTGGGGCCTATTTAAGGGCACTTATGGCCTCATTTGCGGCTCAACTTCACCGAGAGTAAACCCAAATCGGCCTTTGAGCTGAGAGAGAGAGAGAGAGAGAAAAAGAAAGATAGAGAGAGAGAGAGAGAGTTTTGAACTAACTTTGAGTGTTTGACGCATCTTTTGAAGAGAAGAGAAGGATTCCAAGCCAAGGGACGAGAAGGAGCTGCAAGATCCGTGGTTATTTCACATTAGAGCTTCTGGGAAAGGTATAAAGCTTGCACCTTTCTCATTTTGTTGAGTAGATCTCATGATTTTGGGAGTTTAGGGATTTTTCCATCTAATATGAGGACCTAGAGTGTTTTGAGTTCATATAGAGGTTTGGACTTTAGATCTGGACCATGTGAGGTCCCTAGAGTCCAAAAGTCCCTGCTTTATTCAGCCATAATAATGCTCTTGAGTGAAAAACCCTTATTAAGGTATGTTTTTGGCATTTCAAGCCCTAAGTGCCATTTATGGACGTAAAGCATGTGACTTTACGTGATAAACGAGCATTAAGAGTGTAAACCTAGAGTTTGGGAAGGTTTCGAAACCGAAAGACTCCTTTTTCTCGGGACTCTGGGAGCCTCGGGGCTTCATTAGGGTGCTAGGGGGTTTATCTAGGGTTTAGGGGGGGTTTGGGGTTGTAGAGAGAGAAAGAAACTAGAGAGAGAATGGAATTTGTTGTGAAAAACGAAGCTGCCTTCGGCCCTTTATATAGCCTGCGAGGCCTCGGTACGCTGGGCGTACCTCGGACCTACGCGGGGCTTAACCATCGGA
Organism: Lactuca serriola; assembly: GCF_051521515.1. NCBI lineage: Eukaryota > Viridiplantae > Streptophyta > Magnoliopsida > Asterales > Asteraceae > Lactuca > Lactuca serriola. The sequence continues at coordinate 137,652,010 of NC_136411.1, forward strand.
TAAGGCTTCCAGCGAGCTTCCAGCTGTCTAACACTCGGAGTAGATCAGGGCGAGGGTACGCGGGGCGTACAGACTTCGGATGCGGGGCGTATGCGAGGACCACGTGTCGGCCATCCGAAGCGAGCCGTGATCAGCAAGCGACGGTCAGGATTAAGCCACGTCATCAGTCCATGCATCAGCTTCGCAATTTCACTTTCTAACTTTAAAAATTCGTAACTTTCGCATACAAGATCCGTTTTTGACGTTCTTTATATCCACGCGAAGGTGGGAATGTACTCTACAACTTTCGTTTAGACTTCGTCAGCTAATTTTGACTCGATTTTAAATTTTATATTATTAACAGGCCGGGACAGGATTGGTTCGTTAAATCCTCATAACTTCTTCATCCGACATCCGTTTTCGCCCATCTTTTTCTCATTACGCTACTCTTAACGAGATCTTCGATTCTCGTTTAGGTCGTGTTGGCTAAAAATCACTCGATCTAATATTCGAATTTCGGGTTGTACACTGCTAATCCGAAACTTCGAAAAATCATAACTTCTTCATACGAAGTCAGATTTGGGCGTTCATTTATCAATGTTCTTAGTTTAACATATTCTACGACTTTTGTTTAGATCGCTAAGGCTAAATCTCGCTCTATCGTAAATTCACTATTTATGCTTCCCGGTATCGTCCCGGTTCTGTCGCGAAACTTCGACGGGTCATAACTTCTTCGTTATAACTCGGATTTCGGCGCTCCTTATTTCCCCAGAATCCTTTTTTCGATCACTAAAACTTTATATAAAGATATCGAACTTATCTCACACTTTAATTTTGACGGTTATTTTTATTATTTATTAATTGTACATTTATAATTAAATAATAAGCACATAAGCACACATAATTCACATAATACTCAAATATTTCATCTTTATTACTTCAAAAAGAGTTACAATAGTTGACCTAGACTATTACATTGACAAATATGCTTAGCCCTGAAACCCGGGCGTTACAATTCTCTCCCCCTTAGGATGATTCCGTCCCAGAATCATGCATCAGCAAACAGATGTGGATAGCAACTCATCATGTCATCCTCTGTTTCCCAAGTGAGATTCGGCCCATTCGAATGTCTCCATCGGACTAGCACTAAGTCAACCATCTTGCGTCGTAACTTTTAGTGTTACAGTCAACAATTGCCTCAGGCTCTTCGATCGGCCTTTTGTTCTCATCCATCCTTAACTATGAGATTGGAATTATGTCGGGAACATCTCCTGTGAATTTCCTCAAATAACACACATGGAAGGTGTTATGAATACCATTGAGTTCTTCGGGCAATTCTAGCTTGTAAGCTTGGTTCCCAATCTTCTAAAGAACTTTGAACGGTCCAATAAACCTTGGACTTAACTTTCCTCTTTTCCCAAATCGTATAAGTCCCTTCCACGGTGAGACCTTTAGCAAAACCGAATCCCCAACTTCGAAGGTTATCGGTCGTCTTTTCTTGTCAGCATAGCTCTTCTAACGATCCTGGGCTGCTAACATTCTTTCCCTAATCACCTTCAACTTTTCAGCAGTCTCATGGACTATCTCGGGGCCCATAAACTGCTTCTCTCCGGCTTCAATCCAACAAGACGGCGTACGACACTTCTGTTCATACAAGGCTTGATAAGGTGCCATCTCGATGCTCGAGTGGAAACTATTGTTATAGGAAAATTCTACCAGAGGTAAGTGCTCGTCCCAATTCCCTTGGAATTCGAGGGTACATGCTCTCAGTATATCTTCCAATGTCTGAATCGTTCTTTCGCTCTAACCATCAGTTTGCGGATGGTAAGCCGTACTCAAACATAATTTCATACCTAATTCCTCTTGCAGACTCCTCCAAAACCTCGACGTGAAACGACTATCACGATCTGATACAATCGTAAGAGGGACACCGTGAAGTCTTACAATTTCCTTCACGTAAGCATTTGCGAGCTTATCCATAGACCACTTCTCGTTGGCTGCTATGAATTGTGCACTCTTGGTGAAACGATCCACGACTACCCAAATCATGTCGTGTCCGCTCTTCGTCCTGGACAGTTTAGTCACAAAATCCATGGTGATGTCTTCCCATTTACCCATGGGTACATGTAAAGGTTATAAACTCCCATACGGTTTCTGATGTTGTGCCTTAACTCTTGCACATGTCACACACTCGGCTACATACTTCGCAACATCGAGCTTCATCGTCGGCCACTAGTAGTAGGGTTTTAGGTCCTTATACATTTTAGTGCTACCGGGATGAATCGAGTACATGGTCTTGTGTGCTTCTTCCAACAGAAGATCTCTTATTCCTCCCGTCTTAGGTACCCAAATCCGATCTTTGAATACCTTCAGTCCTCGACTGTTTCTACCGAATACTAACGTTTTGCCCAACGTTCTTCCTTTCAGTCATTTTTCTCTAAAGCTTCTTCTTGAGCTTTCCTGATACTTTCCACAATCGACGAGACAACTTCAATTCTCAACTCTCTTGGCCTTTTCCTTTCAAGGTTGACTTTCCGACTGAGAGCATCAGCAACAATATTTGCTTTACCTGGGTGGTAAAGTATCTCACAGTCGTAGTCCTTGAGTAGTTCTAGCCAGCGTCGTTGCCTCATGTTCAACTCCTTCTGATTAAAGAGATACTAGAGACTCTTATGATCGGTGAAAAGCTTGCACTTCGTGCCGTAGAGGTAATGCCTCCATATCTTTAGAGCGAAAAACTACCGCTGCCAACTCCAAATTATGAGTGGGGTAGTTCTTTTCGTGCTCTTTCAATTGTCAAGATGTGTATGCTATCATCTTTCTCTTTGGGACAGAACACAACCCAACCCGACTCCAGAAGCGTCACTATAAACCGCGAAGTCTTCAACTCCATCGGGTAGAGAAAGTATCGGTGCTTCACATAACTTCTTCTTTAGCTTCTCGAATGCTTCATCGTGCTTCTCACTCCACGTATACGTAACTCCTTTATGGGTCAAAGCTATTAATGGAGCAGTTATCGAAGAAAAACCTTGGATAAATCGTTGATAATATCCGGCTAATCCTAGAAAGCTTCGAATCTCCATGGGACTCTTTGGACGTTCCCACTTCATCACAGCCTCAATCTTTGCGGGGTCAACCATTATCCCTTCTTGGTTAACCACATGAACCAAGAACTGGACTTCTCGTATCCAAAAGTCGCATTTGGAGAACTTAGCGTAAAGCTTCTCCTTCTTTAATACTTTCAACACTTCTCGTAGATGCTTGCCATGCTCCTCCTGGCTTTTCGAGTAGATGAGAATGTCGTCGATGAACACTGTCACGGATTTATCGAGGAATGGTTTACAAACCCTGTTCATCAAATCCATGAATGCTGCAGGAGCATTGGTTAGTCCAAATGACATAACCAAGAACTCATAGTGTCCATATCTTGTTTTGAATGCAGTCTTCTCAATATCCTGCTCTCTCACTTCAACTGATGATATCCTAACCTAAGATCGATCATTGAGAAGTAGCTCGAACCTTGCAGTTGATCGAATAGGTCATCAATCCTTGGTAATGGATACTTGTTCTTCACCGTTGCCTTATTCAGCTCTCGGTAGTCTATACACATTCTTATACTTCCGTCCTTTTTCTTCACGAATAACACCGGAGCTCCCCAGAGTGATGAACTAGGTCGAATGAAACCGTTGTCCAACAGCTCCTGAAGTTGCATCATCAGCTCCTTCATCTCCGTCGGTGCTAATCGGTAAGGTGCTTTTGCTATCGGCGTTGTTCCTGGTAACAAGTCGATACGAAACTCCACTTGCCTATCAGGTGGTAATCCGGGAAGATCTTCGGGAAAGACTTCCGGATAATCACACACAACCGGTATATTCTGCGCCTCTTTCTTTTCTTTCTTAGCATCGATTACGAATGCCAAGTATGATGCACATCCTTTGGACAAACATTTTCTAGCTTTCATCAGGAAGATGATTCCAGAATTCACTCTGTGTTTGTCCCTGTACACTATAACAGATTCTTTTCCGGGTGGGTTTACCCTTACTATCTTCTTTCGGCATAATATCTCGGCATCGTTGGCGCTAAGCCAATCCATACCCAAAACGATGTCGAAACCGTTTAACTCTATGGGTAATAGCTCCTCATGGAATTCGTTTCCGTTTATGTCGATGACGATGTTCTTAATACGATTACTAACAGGTACGAATTTGCCACTGGCAACTTCTACAATCAGGGCATTATCAAGTTTTTCTACAGGAAATGCTAATTTCCCACCAAATTTATGCGACGCAAAGGAGTAGTTGGCTCCGGAATCAAATAGTATATTTGCAGGCAAACCATTTACAAGAAAGGTACCTGAAACGACGCCTGCTGCCTCCTTCGTAGCCTCGAGCGTCATCTGGAAGGCTCTCGCCTTCGGCTTCGGTGGTATGTTGGGTCTTCCTGCCTCCTTCTTCTCCGGGCAATCCTTTGAAATGTGCCCCTCCTCGTTGCACTCATAACAGACCTTCGTAGTGAACGTGCATTCGTTGGCGTAGTGCCCAGGCTTTCCGCATTTGAAACAAGTGACCCCTCCGTCACACTTCCCAGAGTGCTTATTCTTGCACTTTTCACACCACTTCGCTTCTGATCCTCCTCTTCTCGAACCAGACTTCGAGAATCTACTCTTCTTGTTGGACTTCGAGGATCCATCGAACTTCCGTTTCTCACCAACCTCAGCCCTTTCCAGACCTCTTTCCTTTTGTTGGGTCTCCACGTTCTTAGCTGCTCGAACAACTGATTTCAGAGTGGTTGCCATCTTGACTGTTGGGCCAAAGTCAGCCGGCAGTCCGTTTGCGAACTTCTCAATTTTGGAAAGTTCGGTTGGCACTAGGTATGGAAACAACTTCATCTTTTCCGTGAATGTAACAACATAGTTATCGATGCTCAGTCTCCCCTTCTTCAAATTTTGGAACTCATTGTTCAGATCAATCAGGTTTATCTCAGAACAGTATTGCGCCTTCAGTTGTTCCAAGAACTCATCCCATGACATTTTCAGAGCTTCTCCTCGCGGCATTGTATCTACCAATAGCTTCCACTAGCTCAAGACTCCAGTTTTCAATTGTCTCACAGCGAAGACAGTCTTCTGTTTCTCGCTGTAGTCGCAGCTCTCAAACACCATCTCCATCTCGGAGATCTAGTCCATAATCTCAACAGGCTTTGGGCTTCCTGAGAGACTTGGTGGTTTTGCACCCAAGAAATTCTTGTACATCCGCCCATCCTTGTTGTTTCTCCCTTCTAAGCCATCCCTTTGCTCACTTTGAGTCCCTACTTGACTCACTTGGCGGCTGTAGTTCCCTTCCTCAGATTGCTCGGGAACTGGATCCGTCGGTTCAACATGTATGGTAGGTTCGTCCCTATTTTCGTGGAGCATCCGTTTCATTTCTCCCCTTTGTTTAGCTAGCATAGCCTGAATCATGGCTTGAACTCCAGCCATGGTGATTGGCTCAGGTGCTACTTCTTCTGCAACAGGTATTTGCTGAACCACTAGGGGTTGGTTCCTATCTCCATTTGCGTTCACGTTTCCGCTATGGGTCCTTGCCATCTTGATCTATACACCGAATAAGGTGAATTTACATCTTTATTTAGGATAGACGTTTAAATCGTCCTTATCACTCCGAAACATTTACAAGATAGTTCTAATATCATAGTCGTACGTTTAGAATCCTAAACACATAAGGTTTCTAGATCCGGTCGGTAACAGACCATAGATCCGCACAAATAACAGCATATCATGCACAAAGCATTTAGCACATAAAAACATTTTAGGCACAATTCCTAAAATAAGCTAGTGCTGACACCTCACAATCATCGCTTAGCATTCTAAGTTTAAGTCTAGAAATCCTACAAATTCCTAGGTCGCTTAAATTAATGCTCTGATACCAACTGTGACATCCCCAAAATCACGGCCAGAAAAGACCGGTTTTGTTTATGCTTTGTTTAAAAATCAGAGTAACATTTTAAATAAAAGTGTTGCGGAATTTTTCCCAAAACAAAATATGATAAAGATTTATCAAAAGCATTTCCATAGAAATGTATTTCATTAAAAGACTTGGGATGTCATGTTCGTACAGATCAAAAGCATAAATAGTATAATATAAGCCTTACTACATTATTTCATATCTACAGGCCTATATCCATAATCCCTCGTCCAAACATCATATCTATGCTCAAGCGCCACTACCTGTAATACATAAAACTGAGTGGGTCAGGCTTGGGAGCCTGGTGAGCACATAGGGTTTTAAACCCACAATAAATAAGTTTATTAATTTCATCAATCAACAATAACCCGATTACCCGTTCCCATTATCCTCATTTTACGTCCCTAAACACCTATCATAAGGGACCTAGCCTAAGGATCATCATTGGGATGGACACTACTGCTAAGGGGATTCCTTAACAATAAATGTCCTAAAGGCAACCATGTGGGGGATGGAGTACACCGGTGAACACATCGTTCACAAACACCTACAGGTTGCGAGCCTGCTAGTGTTCCACAAGACTGTCTAGAAGAGTCTGTGGTCGTCATCCATACTCCGCTAGATGAAAGAGTCAACAACATCAACATCGAGGTCTCTCATCATTTTATCACACATCACCTATTACATCTACCCATGTTTTACCCCAACATTTTTGTAGATATAAAATACATATACAGTTTAAATCATTGAAAACATGTATAACAATGTTCATCCAGCATAGATAGCAAGTATTTAGATAATATGCACACATAGCACGTAACTTATATAAAATACTTCATATCTATGTGTAAGATGAAAGTAACTATGCACTCACCTGAAAAGTGGTGACTCAGCACTCGGACAACGCTTCGATACTCTCAAAACGATTTTCCTTTGATAAAACCTAGTACCAATACCACTAGGGTTTAGTCTAACGATAACCGTGACAAATTAATTAGTCTGACTATTATTATTCTTATACAAGCGTTAATAACACTGAATATAACTCATAATAATAGTCCAAATAATTATTTTAAGGACCTAATAACATTCCTATAATTATTTGAAAGCTATATTAAAAATTGCGTAAATGTAGCACACTTACAACGAATTTTATCGAAAACCGGAACTTATTTGAAGCAGCTTTTCGAAATCGAAAGACTCCTTTTTCTCGGGACTCCGGGAGCCTCGGGACTTCCTTAGGGTGCTAGGGGGTTTATCTAGGGTTTAGGGGGGGTTGGGGTTGTAGAGAGAGAAAGAAATTAGAGAGAGAATGGAATTTGTTGTGAAAAATGAAGCTGCCTTCGGCCCTTTATATAGCCTGCGAGGCCTCGGTATGCTGGGCGTACCTCGGACCTACGCGGGGCGTAACCATCGGATAAGGCTTCCAGCGAGCTTCCAGCTATCTAACACTCGGAGTAGATCAAGGCGAGGGTATGCGGGGCGTACAGACTTCGGACGCGGGGCGTATGCAAGGACGACGTGTCGGCCATCCGAAGCGAGCCGTGATCAGCAAGCGACGGTCAGGATTAAGCCACGTCATCAATCCATGCATCAGCTTCGCAATTTCACTTTCTAACTATAAAAAATTGTAACTTTCGCATACGAGCTTCCGTATTTGACGTTCTTTATGTCCACGCGAAGGTGGGAACGTACTCTACAACTTTCGTTTAGACTCCGTCGGCTAATTTTGACTCGATTTTAAATTTTATATTATTAATAGGCCGGGACAGGATTAAATCTTCATACGAAGTCAGATTTGGGCGTTCTTTTTATCGATATTCTTAGTTTAACATATTCTACGAATTTTTTTTAGATCGCTAAGGCTAAATATCGCTCTATTGTAAATTCAGTATTTACGCTTCCCGGTATCGTCCCGGTTCTGTCGCGAAACTTCGACGGGTCATAACTTCTTCGTTATAACTCGGATTTCGGTGTTCCTTATATCCCCAGAATCCTTGTTTCGACCACTAAAACTTTATATAAAGATATCGGACTTATCTCACACTTTAATTTTGACGCTTATTTTTATTATTTATTAATTATACATTTATAATTAAATAATAAGCACATAAACACACATAATTCACATAATACTCAAATATTTCATCTTTATTACTTCAAAAAGAGTTACAATAGTTGACCTAGACTATTACATTGAGAAATATGCTTAGCCCTGAAACCCGAGCGTTACAGTCCGAGTTGACTTGGGAGCCAGACTCTGAGATGCGAGAGCAGTATCCAGAGTTATTTGCAGATCATGACTTCGAGGGCGAAGTCTGATTCTAGTGGGGGAGAATTGTAACATCCGGACTTCCAGGTATATTGTTTATTTATTTATTTTGAGGACTATTGAGCTACTCAACGAGTCATTGCTACAACTCGTCGAGTAGAGTCGCGATGTGCTATGTGTGATTAATGATCTACTCGACGAGCCCAAGAGCCAACTCGCCGAGTACACGCTGTGAAGAGAAAACCTAAATCCCCGAGTTTGGGGCCTATTTAAGGGCACTTATGGCCTCATTTGCGGCTCAACTTCACCGAGAGTAAACCCAAATCGGCCTTTGAGCTGAGAGAGAGAGAGAGAGAGAAAGAAAGATAGAGAGAGAGAGAGAGTTTTGAACTAACTTTGAGTGTTTGACGCATCTTTTGAAGAGAAGAGAAGGATTCCAAGCCAAGGGACGAGAAGGAGCTGCAATATCCGTGGTTATTTCACATTAGAGCTTCTGGGAAAGGTATAAAGCTTGCACCTTTCTCATTTTGTTGAGTAGATCTCATGATTTTGGGAGTTTAGGGATTTTTCCATCTAATATGAGGACCTAGAGTGTTTTGAGTTCATATAGAGGTTTGGACTTTAGATCTGGACCATGTGAGGTCCCTAGAGTCCAAAAGTCCCTGCTTTATTCAGCCATAATAATGCTCTTGAGTGAAAAACCCTTATTAAGGTATGTTTTTGGCATTTCAAGCCCTAAGTGCCATTTATGGACGTAAAGCATGTGACTTTACGTGATAAACGAGCATTAAGAGTGTAAACCTAGAGTTTGGGAAGGTTTTTTGCCTTCAAATCGTCTGAATGAGAAAAGAGTCTAAATGGACTCGCCGAGTCAAGGAGCCGACTCGATGAGTCGGTTAGGGTTTGTCCCGATGAGCTGGCTATGTTACAACTCGGCGAGTTAGGGGTTAACTCGACGAGTTGGACCTTAACAAAGACTTCTGAGGGATGACTGGACTCGACGAGTCACATGAGTGCACTCGGCGAGTCAGGTCAAACTGGGATTGTTGACTCGAGTTTGACTTATGTTGACTTAGGGTTGGCCAACATGAGTAATGGGGACCATGGAGGGGTAAAATGGTCTTTTACCCATTCCAAGAATTTGAGACAAAAGAGAAAACAACATTGGTGTAAATGAGTGCGAATAGAGTATTAATTAGAGATGGTTATCCTATGTATTAAGCGGTGGCTAGTTCGAGATTTCTGAGCATGAGACTTGCACTTACTAGTTTACGAGGCGAGTCTTCTCACTATACTTACCATGAGTGGTATCCCTGTGTGACTGAGATGCCTTATGTGCTTACTTGTGTTATTGTGCTACTTGCATGTTGTTCTTGTGATTTAAGCTTATTGTTATAAACTTAATGAGTTAGGGCCGGAGGGTCCTCCCGAGTAGTGGGACTAGAGGGTCTCCATTGGAACACATTGACCAGAGGGTCGTATTGAGCTAGCCTCGAGTGCTAATGCGATATGTGTGGTATTTTGGGGAACTCACTAAGCCTTGTGCTTACCGTGTTATGTGTTATGTGTTTCAGGTACATCTACAGATCACGGGAAGGCGTCGACCTGATTGTACACACCTCAGCGATTGAGTTGTGATTTAGATGATCCTGGAGTTTTGAAATATGAACAGTTTTGATATGGGCTTTGATGATTTGACATTGTGACATTTTGTATTTATCGAGACAAATGTGTTTTTAAATTGAAAATTTTGGTTTGAAATTTCACGTTGTTACACATATGCAAGTTCAACTCAACTGGTTATTGTATATATTCACCTTCCAACCGATTATCTACTTTGGCGTTTTGTTAGTGACAACCTACCCAACAACTTGACCCCGTTCACTACTCGTGTGCTCAGCCAGTTTAGTGCTCTAAGTGGCTCATGACTTCCACCCGAATTCACAAACCCCAAGACTTCCACTTTCACTACTCCGACGTGCAAAGTACAAGTACTTCACGATGTCGTTCAAGATCGGTACAAACGGTGTCAATTCTACCGATACACCTCCCGATTCCCACGTGAAGTTTGATCCAGACACACCATAAAGCCAACACCACTCCAGTTCCCGTACACCGAGGTACATACGAACCATGTGTCACACGGCCGTCTAGAAAGACCATGTAACTAATCACCGTTATGGCTTAAGCTCTTTCAACCGATTAAACTTGCATGGTTCTACCCATGACACCATTATACCCCACAAACAAACAATCATACATCAACGTAGACATGTTACATATACAACCTTAACGAGCATAAAACATGTAATAAAATTTATCATATTATCGCCTTAGAATAGCATATGTCTAAAAATTCATTACATCTTTAATTCAAAATGAGTATGCTAGATGATCAACCAATTCACGCAATATAGCACGTAACAAAATGGCATACCATTAATCAAGCATAATATACGACTCTTGATTTCATTAGGCATGATCATCGCAATCAAATTCAACTAGCATATATCAATCATAACATCATATCAACAGATACCCATGCATAACTATACACAATGTGCAAACAATAGGATTTACCAAGCAAGCATTAGCAATTATAGCATAATCCTAATCAATAACCCATTTATGCGATGTAAGTTTTCGGTTATGCACTAAAGTTAAGAAAATTATCGACTCATACCAAAAACTAGCTTGTCATATACATCAAGTACATCAAAGTGTAAGCAACATAGCAATTAGGTCATAACATAACAATAACACAGAACATATAGTAGCATCTTATCATCATCAAACACAATTAATGACACGATCATCCTAAAGTGAATCAAATCATCATCTACAGATTGCACGTTTGAATCATGCAACATTAGTGAGTTAAAACTATGAAGTCACCTGAATATTCGGAAAACGAATTTCTCTACACGTCTTCATAAGCCCTTTATTCGTCAAATAAACCTAATAACAATTAGCGTTTAGATATTATCCCACAACATATTAATAAATCATTAACTCTACTTACTACTTCCCCTTAGAGACGATTCTAAATTTCATGTGACTATTTATAAAACTACCTTATATGGACTAAGCTCCTAATTAATCCACGTGATTAACCTATTTTATTTTCAATGTTAGATTTATCTTTCAAAAATTAAATCAAATCGTTAACAATGAAATGATATATTATTATCACTTTTAACTTACCGATACCCTAATCCTTTAGTTAATAATTAGATATTTTTATCTCACAATATATTTTATAATTAATTTGAATCTTGTTTATTATTTTAAACGCTCGATGGTAACTTCATAACAATACACATTACTACCATTTAAAACTCTTAGGAACCGAACCATATTGTGGCTAAGATTAATTATAATAATCAATAGGTACAATTATATGTGCCCAGGCGACGATCAACAAGAGAAAGGAGTGTACCTTTCTAAACCAACAGTAGCCATAATATGTTTGGTCACATGATTACTCACCAACCTCATGAAATTCAGTAAAAGCCTTTACTGGCTTCTCATTTCCTCACTGTAGTTCATGTTGCCACCCATTTAGAAAATCTTCTCTACATAAATATGAACTAGAACATAAAGGTAGAACGCATTCATCGACCTTGCTCAGCCATATAGGGTTGTCTCCTAAATAAACTTCATGAATTCTTAAGGTGCCTTGGATTTGTGGTTTCATCTCGTATTGATGACTTTGTCGGAAATCATGAATGGAAATAGGAGGAACCCGGATACTTAGGACGGAAATAACTTTGTTTCGTACACTGTTCATGTGGGGAAGGAGCACTGAACTTTGATTGGGAAGAGTTGCAAACTGCAGTGGCCCTGTTCATGTGGGGAAGCCTATCAACTTTTTTTTCTGTCGTTACTCTCTCGTACGTCAAGAAATCTCCCCATAGCCTCATGAGTCCATATCTAGGTAACGTATATTAGTTTATATACTGAGAGAATACGGTTATGGAACCCATGGGACGTAACGTACGCCACAAATGAAAGCTTATTCTTAATTTACACCATTGGTTCTTGAACTCTCTTTCTTTGTTCATAATATACCTATCTTCATTATTCTTTAATTAGTGATTTGTCAACTTGTCAATTTGCACCTTGAAGTTTCATATTTTTGTACTCACTAAATTTTATGTAATTTATCCTCTTCGTAATTGCAATTTGCACCTAACTCATTTTATTTGAACTTAATTGGAACTTAAGCTCCTTTTAATAAATTATGTGGTTTTTTATTTATCTTAATTATCTTGCAGTTTAATTATTTAACTTTATACATTTTGATTATTAATTCATCTTTTTTGTAATATTAAATTAATTCATTTTCACTACTACAAAAAAGGACATAAGACCTGTCATATAGGACCCGGTTTTTAGAAAAACCGGATTATATTTTACAGGAACCGGGTTTTATAAGGGAGATATCTATAAGACACGGTTTAGAATTAGTGATCGGGTTATATGCCAAATTAAACAAGCCGATTTTTATCTATACAACCGGGTCCTTTAGTTGTAATGTCATATGACCTGTTTTTTAGAATAGAACCGTGTTCTATGCTCTGCCTCCAACATCTTTACTTTTCCTAATGAGGGTTATAGCAATTCTTCAACAACCAGGTCGTTTCCAAATCACAACATTTGGTTTTCTATGTTTTTAACACAAACCTAGATTCACATCCACATACTGTTATATTCAAATAAGCCTATGTACTTATCCATTAAAACTTTTATTTTCCTCTTATACAAAATACCCTCTTTAGTTGTATATTAAAACTCTTATTCATCATCTTTTGCACAATTATGGAGATATAGTTATTACTTTTTATTCATGGATTTTTTGAAAAGCATAAATTTATTAGTGAGAATGTGAACCGGCATGGAGAGAGGTAAACCCAACACATTGAAGTCAACATGTTATTAAGGGTAAAAAAGAAGTTGACTTCTATTTATTCCACAAATTTTCCCTTCTATAAAATTCAACATAATGGGACAAATATGTAGATTTGTATTAAAATTAAAAGTGTTAAAGCAAATTTGTCACTCTGCTCACCTATTTTCCCACCTCAATTATAAATACATGTGTGTGTATTTCACTGTTCTTGTGTATATCTCAGCACAAGTGTTTTTACCAATTGCAAAAGCACCCTATGCACATCGAGTGACCATATTAATAAAACAACATTTGGTCATAAGTTTCCATATATATCCTACACTCCTTATCATCCACATCTTTACAACTGTTATTCTTATGATCACCATCGTCCCTCAATTCAATCAAATCATTCTTGAGTTGTTTGAGCTAATGGTATATAAGAGCTGCAAAGATCATCAAGACTCAAGAACAAAAATGTCAGGTTCTTCTCACAAATCAATAAGTAAATGATAATACACTGTGAATCTATTTAAGCCACAACTTTTCTTTATTGGGAATAACAGGTTGAATTCCTTCAGCATAAACTTGCATTTTTGTCATCAAGATGAACTAAATTACAATCCATTGTCTTTTTTTTAATCAATACCTAACCAGTCGATCAAATAAAGCAAGAATGATGCAAAAATATCATACCATAACTTCATTTGAACGAAACTCACTTCATAAGTTGGAGGGAGAGCAGCTGCTCTGAGAATTAAAACAAAACAACAAAAACCCCGCATCTAACACAAGGGACTAACGTATTATTAAGAAAGATTGGAGAATGAGTATCGTGTAAGACCTGTGAACGAAAGAGAATGAAGAACATGTAGTAGGAGGCAGAAGGGTGAGGGAAACATGAGAATTGAGCGCTAAGGCAGACCAAGTATGGATGGGAATGGAAAGATCAACTCTTCGTAGATGCCAATAGTCTGGTCGCCCTTAACGAAGGCTGGAAGTCTCGAATTCAAGGCTAGTCTTCAACGATGAGATATATTAGCCAAATTAGAGATTCAATTGAATCAGAGCCTTAGAAAACAAGTCTATGATATAGAGAATCGAGGGAGGTGAAGTATTCGAATCACCGAGGGTTGGAAATGGGAGGAGTGAAAGTGGGAGCGATTTAGGGATTATCTAATTTGTTTGTGTATGTATATTTGGGGGGAAGAAAAAACCATTTGGAGGGAAACGAAATTTGATTTTGGGGGCAAATCAATGACATAATTTGGGAATAAAGGTAATATGTAATTATTTATTATATATTTTAATTATTAAAATTATTTATAAATATGTGATAGAGTATTATTTTTTGTTTTAGGTTGTTATTTTTTGTTATTTTTTTGTCATGTTATTAGTACTTTGTTAATTAATTTATGGCCGTTGATTTTGCTATAAATAGTAGAATTTAATATTGTTATTATATATTAACATAGGGGACTATTTATTCAAAAAGTGAGTTTCGATTAACCATCTACAATTGCATTTATTATGTTCATGTCTTTTATACATGATATTGATAAGGTTTAGTTTGAAATATGGATGGATCATAGTTATTGAATCATAGTTATTTGACCTGTTTAATTGGGGTTTTTAGACCAAATATCCCTACAAAGTCACACCAAAACCTCGGTTAAATGACCCATTTCCTAACTTATATTCATCATATAGTGACAATGAAGGCGATGAAAAGCGAAATAGACCTTAAATGTGTAATATATGAAAAAGTGACATACAGGGGGTCAAAGAATCACATGGGCCAAGTGATTTTTAACCTGCATAAGGCACAAGGTTGTGTGCACCCTACACACAACACAAAAACGCAAGTTTTTCCCATAAACACATTGTACTTTACCCTATATACTTTAAGTCCTCTATATATCAATTTGTACCAACTTTTATGAATAATTAGCATGATTATAATGATGTATGAACTTCATCATTCCCCTTGCTTAATCCACTAAGTTCATTAAAACAAGTCTCAAAGTCCTTATGTTACACGTAACTCCATCAATATGGGTTATGGACCCTTTTTGCACAAATGTCCATGAATGACTAAAGTATCATTGCATCTAACTGTTATACTGGTTAGTTTTAATACATATGTAACATCCTTGTTTAGGTATGTGACATTTTTATGATGTTTATAATAATGTTGGGATGTTTGGGTTTTCGGCAGGCCGTGACGCGGTCTATAGAGGTCGTGACACGACCACGCCATTTAAGTAGCGATGTGGACATGTGTAGGACGCAACACGATGATGGTTGAGCACAAAACCCTAAAACTAACCAGAGTTAAAATTGTAATCCAATACATAATCTTTGTAATGCATGGTTCCTAGTATGTATTTTTAATTTATAAATTATTCACTTTTGTAGAGAAACTCGACGAGTTGGGAGCCCTATACTCGTCGAGTAGGGATGAATTGGGACGCGGGTAAAGAAACCTACTCGACGAGTTGAGAAGCCTCGACTCGACGAGTAGGCTAGCAGAATGAAACCCTAATTTTCAGGGTTTTTGCACCCTATTTAAACACCTTAGCCCATAAGCTAGCCTCATTTCCAACCTCCACTGTCCAAGACCCTAATCACGAAACCCTAAGCCATTTTCAGTGATTATGAGCTTACTTTGAGCATTTTGGTGTTGTTTTGGTGGTTTTAAAGAGCAAGGAGTTTGAAGAAGGAGCAAGGACTTGAAGAGAGCTTGTAGATCTCGAAGTTGGGCTTCATTTCTGGTTCATCTGAGGTATAAAGCTTCAACCTTGTCCATGACATGCTTAGATCTAGTTTTAGGATGCTTTCTTCATGTATTGATCCAAGTATGTTGGTTTTTGGGATGTGGACATCTCATGCGGGCAAACCCTTCAGATATAGGGCCTTAAGGGGACTTCATGGCATAAAGGTGGCAACTTTATGGCTATGGAAGTCCCATGCAACTTTTAGGCCAACTTTTTTGGTCTTTTAAGCCCTAGTAGGTCATGCATGCAAGTAAAGATCGGAACTTTAGACCAATTTGTCCCTAGAGTGTAGATCTATGACCTTATAGTCTATCTTGAAGTTTTGATGGCTTTTGGAGTTGGATCTAAGCCATTTTTAGATAGGGTTAGAGCTCATTTATTCTAGAGTGGGTCTTAATGGGTAAAGTCAGAAACTTTAGCCTCCTAGCTATGTTTCTAACCCAAATCTGGAAATGGGGCTTAGATTCGAAGAATAATGGCTCAATACATTAAGAAGCCTTAACAAACTGAAGAACTCGACGAGTTCATAAAGGAACTCGACGAGTTGAGTCGAGGTGTCCCGATTTTGTTAAAAGGAAGGACTCGACGAGTTCAAGGATGGAATCGACGAGTTGATTTGAAAAGTCCTGATTCTGTTGATAGGAGGAACTCGACGAGTTCATGAAAGAACTTGATGAGTTGAATCGCGATTTCATGATTACGGAAACTCGACGAGTTGAGCAACTCAGCGAATTGAGTCAACTCGGAATGTTGACTTTGACTTTGACTAGGGTGTTGACTTTGACTTTGACTTTGACTAAGGTTGACCCATAAGGGGTTATGAGTATGAAATGATAATTAAAGGAACTCTTTTACATGTAGGGGTTTGAGTTGGGTTGATTTCAAAGCCGGAGATTGTTCAGCTACTTTTAGCATTCAAGGAGAGTTACCTTCCCAGTAGCAGTAGGTCTAAGGCACCAAGGTCTGCCCACTAGTAGTTGTTTATAGTAGAGATGATTGTCTTTTTGATAATTGTCTGGTATGCAACTATCTGTAGAGATTTATGTGCTTGTATGTTATGTGTTATGTGGTAATGGTAGGAGGGATGGAATAGACCCCGTGGCCGGTTGAGATAAACCGGAGGCCTAACACCTAATCAAGGCCCAAAAGTCCAAAGCCCAACTGATAACCAAAAGCCCATTATGAGGCAATACGCGCAACGTACCTCTTGGTACGCCCAACGTATTGGGCTGCTTACCAACTTAAATCACTTAGTGCTTAATCCTTTCAGCCATTCGGTTAAACTTTCAGATATCGTCCATTTTAGGGTTCTAATACATAAAGTTGGCAACTTTAACTCTTATCACGACTTAATGGAACCCAACATCCACTTTTTGTCCATCAAAGCTCATATTAAGGACTCAAGTTCATGCATGGACTCATATCAACCATCAAGATGACATTGTTATGCATATATAACAACAAAGGGACTGAGATCTAACACCTCTAACTCCTAAAGTTGCCCAACTCACAAAGAGAACCCATGGGACCAAATAAAGCTCATAGCCAAGCCCTAAAATCTAACTAACAAATGAATCGTCAAGGTAATAGCTTTATACCTTCAAAAGCTCCCAAAGTTGATGAAGACTCTGGATCTAGAAGCTCAAGCTCAAAAATTGCTTAGTCTCCAAGTTCCTTCTTTTCGAATACACAAAAAAATGCCACAAAATCACTTCCAATGCTCAAAAACACTCAAATGATGAACTAGGGTTTCAATGAAACGTAATGAATAGTGAAGGCTGATGAGGGTAAGTGTCCAAAGGCCATAATGATGTTTAAATCGGGTGCAAACCCTACAAATTAGGGTTTGACCCAGATAGACGTACGCCTTGTGTACACCACATACGCCCCGTGTATGTATGTGGTTAACCCTCCGCTATCAGAGCAATCTTGTACGCTAAGCATACCCAAACATATGCTCAACATACGAGGGACCATATTTTACAAAAAAATCTCAATTTAAGGGATAAAAGAATTAGAACCTGTAATCGGATGTTACAACTAGGCATGTGTCGTGTTTATGGCAAGTTTAGCGAGTAACGGTGTTGTACCTAGTAACCATTGACGTGTTCCACAATCTACCGTAAGTCGTTTCCACCAAATGATCTTCAAATCGAATTGTGTATATCCTAGCTAAAGCGAAGGCTTTTCCTTAGGGTTATGGTTTGGCTACAAAAATTCTTGTTATAATGAGGGTTTATAATCTCGACATACAAAAATATACGAGTAAGTTTTCATCGATGTTGGTCGCCCGATTCATTAGTTTTTCAAACTCAACCCAATATTGTGCCATTATTCCAGTTTGGTATTGTTTTTCCATGGTCTCTCTTGGGGCATGGTCCATCCAACTACACTACAATACCTTCTTGTTTGGCTGCCTATAACTCATTCGGTAAGAGTTTGATATATACGTTATAACACTGACTTACTCTTTCATAAGCTGTCATAATGTTGCCTCGCCCATGGCAATGAAAGCACCAACCAATACACAAAAAATGGTTCGTAACCTACATTCTTTAGGCGAGAAATTGAGATTTTTACAATTCAAGTATCCACTTACATGATTATTATGTTAATTTCCCATGATAATGTTATCTAAACTTTTAAAATGGTTGTAATGTGTTCTATATTCACATAATATTTGCTAATCTATATATCCTATGATCCTATTTCTATATATAATATTAAAATTATATATATATATATATATATATATATATATATATATATATAAAAAACATTAACAAAATCAAACCTTGATATATTCCCATATAAAACAATAGGATATATGTTTGTGATGTAAAGATAATAAAAATATAGTTTTTCGATACCCCGCCTATCAAATTTTGATATCCCGTCATCAATTTTTGGTGTCCTTCCTATCAAATTTTAATATCCCGCCATTTATCTCAGTATACGATTTCAAACCTACTCTATGCGATCACTACTAGTGAAGATTACAAATCACCAATCGAAGACCCTAATACTTGAAACAATGTGAATCGAAACTTTATTGGCGCTATTTTCATTAGAACCAGAGGTACAATTCCGACTGGAAAATGAAAATCATTCATTATGTATATTAAAACCTGGAAACAATTTAGATGACGTGAGTAATCGATCCCTTTTGCTTTGTTATATGCATGTTCAGATTTGGGATTCATTATTTGCTTGATGTTTGTTGCTGTTTTCTATCTCTTCATCTATAAAGGAATCAACGATGATTGTGGATCTGATTTGTTGTTCAGCACCTACCATTGTTTTGGGGCTTTTGACAATTGTACCCCTATGATTACCCCTTTGATTCTTCATGCGTTTAGGTGCTATTGGGGATGGCTATGGTTTCAAATTATGAAGTCTTAGAATTTCGCGACTGTTTGGAGCTTTTGCTCCTTGGCCTTGTCAATTGTCTGGCTACCTTTGTTGAAGTTCTGATTTTGTCGTATGGCTTAAATGTTCTTTTAACAGTCCATGTTTGCATCTTGTTGGATGATGTTTCTTTTGGGGTTATTGACGTTTTTACCCCTGGGTTTGGTGTATGGCTTGTGTTGAGTTTTCTCTGTTCAGTTGGTGTGTTGCTGCATTGGGGTTTTGACTATTTTTCCCCTGATTGCCCTGCTTATTGATCAATGTGCCCAGTTCCTTATTTATTTATTTATTTTTTACCTTTTTGAGCCTTATTTGCTTATGTTGTATTGATGGTGGTGTTGTTGATTTCCGATCGCTGTTTTTTTTAGTTCGTATTTTTCATGTTGTCTGGGTATGATGTTGTCAAGGTTTAAGACTTAGTTTTTATCATGTCGTTTGCTTTGTTATTTTTTGGGGTTTTCTTGGAGTCCCAGTCCTGGTTGTTGCTTGTTGGTTTTGTCTAAGTTTCATTGCTTAGTTTTTTTGGTTTCTCTGTATTCTTAGATTGCATTCTTTTTTTCCTTTTTGTTAGCACCCTTTATTCTAATGATATTGAAGCTATTCAAATTTGTTGAGAGAAGGATTGCTCAAGAGTTTGCAAGAAAGGAATATTGGGAATACAACTGATCAGGTAATGTTTCATTGCCATTTCTTTTAGTTACTTATTTATTATTGCATTGTAGTTTCATTTTCTTTTAACATAGCATTCATTGTTGTGTGAACAAACGATGACTGGTTCTGTTTTATTAGCAATTAATCCCTTCACAGATGTCTTACTTTCTAGAAGTGATGTTATCAAGGTTTGCAAAGAAAAGATTCTAAATAGGCCCCATGTGTGTGGCATTGCTCATGCTACTTATAATGACATGAGGAGAAGTTCTTTGAAAGTGATATTGTGATGTTGAAGAATTAAGATAAGTAAAATAAGGGTGTCTAAGTAAGTTTATTATATTTTGCATATGGTGTAAATGTTAATATATATCCTTATCAGGTTTGTACAAAGTCATTTCTATATTATTTTATTATTTTTTTTTTGTAAAATGGAATTTATGTTTGTAATTTGGAAACCGGAGTTGGAAAGATTGTGCCAACAAAATTAGCAAGGGATCATATGATAGAAACTGGTACACTGAAATGACAGTCAAAATAATTCAAAGTAGATGTGTAATATAAGCTTTTGGTAATGCAAAACATCCATAAATAAATTTTTTAGCCGATATGTAGGTTGTTAATATCTTTTTTAATAACTAATTAGTTGGAATATTTGCGTGTTTGACTTTGATTTTTAAACTTTTGATATTGTGCAGGGGAAATTAACTGATATTCATTAGAGAATTCTTTGGTATCATGGAAAAAGTACTCGCATCATTTCTTATGTTTAAGGTAACTATTTATGAATTTTGTGTAGTATGTTATTGGAAATATTTAGGTGAAACTTGAAATAGTGATTTATACTTTGGACTTTGATTTAGAGTATGCTAACTTATTAGTGAAATAATTGTTGTATCTCATGACTTTCAGGACCAACACCTCCATCTTTTCAATTTTAGCAGCCTATATGTTTGTCATAGGAGGTTCACACTTGAAGCACAAATGAATGCAACCATATTGATATTTGTGGGAAATGGCAAAAAAGTTGGTGTCTCTATTGGGTACATTTGAGAATTGAGATATCTTTAGATGTTTTGTAAGATAGGTTCTTAGTGATATTAACATGTAAAAATTCATTTAGAAATTAATATGGTGACATTTTGTTTGTTGAATTCAAAAGTAGCTATATTATATACTAGTTGTAACCTGCATAATTTGTTGGTAATGGTATTTATATTTTAAATATATATGTTTTTTAAATAAATTAGTGTACTAAAGGACCTAGTTGTTTATCAAGTAACCGGGCTTTGATTTGCATATGAAAACATTGTTGAGAGTTTTTATAAGTCCCGGTTTTTTACATGGAAACCGGGTTATAATCCATGTAATGAAGTGGCGTTGCAATTGTTATATGACCCAGTTATATGATAATGAATCGGGCTCTATTTGTCGTTAAAAGACCCGATTTAAAACCGGGCTCTATTATCATTTTCGCATAGGACTCGCCGAACATCAAACCCGGTTGCAAACCGGGTTCTTTAATTGATTTAACCGGGTCTTTTGACTATTTTTGTAGTAGTGTTTATAATTTATAACCGAAATAATTTTACACCAACAAGGAAAAACTAACATAATTAATAGAAGGTTTTTCGGGTCGTTATAGTAAGAAAGGATGTTTTCAGTGTGGATGGTAGAAAATGCTTTTGTGACTGTGCATTGGAATGGTTCTACCAGTGTGAAGGTCGAACAAATTATGAGGCTTCAAAATTATAGCAGCAACGTATCAGCCCGACAGTTAAGGAAATCATTATCTTGTACCTCATTGCGTTCATGGAATTGTTATCATCATGATGATTCTTCTCTCGAAGGAATACCTAATCCCTTTTGGTCAAGCGAAAGGTTGTCGGCAGCAACTAATGGTCTGCGATTTTGTGTTCTAGTAGGAACCTCAGGTAATCAGAAGTTGAGTAGATAGTTTGATGGATAAGTGGCATGGAATTAGCATTGGTTCGGTAGGGACGGTATGTCAGGGAGTCAGACCAATTCAAGACTTCAGATTTCAGGTTGAGTAAGATGTGGCTATCCTGCATGAGATTAGTTTAGGTTGAGAAAAGATTCTTTTATTTTCAGGTTTGAAGAACCCTGGTAGGGTAGGGCTCGGTCGCCTTGGGAATAGGGTGTTGTGTGCTCAAGATTGTGGTTGTGTTGCTCATGTCGTCTGGCGCCTGGGTTAGATAGGAATGATTTCAAGGACATAATCTAATTTAAGTGGGGGAGAGTTGTAACACCATGTCCCGAATCGTTCCCATTTGGGTGTGGGTGACGTAATTTAGATGAGATGGGTGTTAGGTTAGTGTGTTTTAGAGCCAATGGGTATTTTGGTAAAGTGTCAGTTCGGGCATTCATGGAAGTTGGATTTTTATTCTGGAAGTTTTAAGGCGATCATGAGATGATTAAAGCATAGATCTTCTCGTTACCTTTTCATGGATATAAGTGTTGGATTAATGTCTAAGTCCATAACTATATTTGGTATGTACTTGACCCGACCCGGCTTGGTCCATTTGGGTTGCACTTCACCGACACAATTTATATGGATAGTCTTTTGAGAATAGTATATTTATGATTTATATTAATATATTATAAGTTCTAATATATTAATATGGAATCATATTATTTAATTATTATTGATCAAGAATTAATTTAGAATTAATTAAGTGATCAAAATGAACTAATTAAATATGGACTCTTAGATATACGTGTGTGATGGGCCAAATTCATTTAGGGTGGGCTAAGCCTTCATGGATAGTCCATGGAGTGTTTAACCCATGGATCATATGAAATTAAAGGTCATGGGTTTAACCCTAGTCTCCACACTATATAAAGATGTTCTTGGTTGGTGAAATTGACACTAATGTGGGTGCACTAAGAGGGCTAGCCGATTTCACTAGAGAGACCAAAAGTATCCATATTCTCTAAAGTCTTCCAAGGTGTTTTGGTGATTTGTGATTACAATTGAGGCTTCCACACTATTGGGGCTAAGCTCTTAAAGCTTGAAGACATCAAGCTACATCAAAAGGTATGTCATCCAACAAGTACTTTGTAGTATAAGAGCTTCATAATATGCTAGTTAGGATTAAAGCCTTGGAAAATTCTTATTTGCATGTATGATATTGAAAACATAGATCCAAGTTTTATAGGGTTGCATGTGATGGGTTTTGAGCATTCTAACACTTCCTAAGTGTACATGCAACCCTAATAACCTTGGATCTATGTTTGTCTAATTATGATGCAAAGTTGATTTCCAAGGCTATGATCCTATCTAGCATACATGGGGAACAATTTTAACTTAAATAATAGATAGAACTACATATCTTATTGTTGTAAATGTTCCTTGAAACCTTGTGAGTCTAGCACCCCAAGTGTGATGCCTCAAATGCTTCACACAACACCAAATGTTATGGAGTAAACTTGGAGAGAAAGTATAACACACTAAAATTGGCCAAGCCCTCTTGTTTCACTAGTAGTCCCGATTTTGGGAGAACACATGAGCTTTATATAGTGTTGACACATCTAGGGTTACACCATGTAAACCCTAATGTGTCATGACTCTTCATTTCCATGACCCATGGGTTTGTAACTCCCATGGAGCATCCAATGGGTTTAACCCAACTTGATTATCCATGGAACCTCTTAGCCCACTATATAAGTTATGTATGATTTACATAATCAACCCATATATTTAATTAGTTATCTTTTGATCACTTAATTAATTCTAAAATTAATTCTTGATCAAACTAATTAAATAATATTATTAATATATTAGAAATTATAATATATTAATAACCACAAGTCTTATTTCTCTCATTTAGTCTATCCAATTGCATGGTGCCATGCAACCCAAATGGACCATGCCGGGTCGGGTCAAGTACATACCAGAAATAGTTATGGACTTAGACACCTTATCCAATAGTCTCCCACTTGGATAAGTCTAATAACTATAACTGCAAGTATGACTTCAGGAACCGATCGGCAATCGTAGCTCTTTTCAAGGTTTCTCGGAACTGAGAAGATGATGGTATGCCATTTCAGATAAGGGATCATATAATCCTCTGTTCTAGATATCAGCCGGACAAACACATGGAACATAGTCTTGCTTATTGCCCATCAATTTGTTTCCCGATTTCTGATTTGTTTGACAAAGAACTTAATTGAACACATCAACTTAGTTCTGAACGGGCCCGGTACGTGGGTCAAAACAAAATCGTCGAGGGGCCCAGATATCAGCTTCTAATCCAAGAAGGAACAAATAAACTTTGACTCATATGCTTGTTCTACTACTTGTTAAATTACACACAAACAAACGTTTTATAACATCGAGTTACCAATGTGGTTTCGCACGTTCAATGTATAACTAACTCATAGTTAACAAGTCATATCTCTAGGTTTGAAGACTTATATGATATTACCGTCTCGCGATCACTCGAGATAAGTTCCATGAAGTGATACCAGCGAGCGTGGGTTGAATCCAATACTTAGAACTTATGAGCACTCATGAGTGTTGAGGCCATGTCCAACATCTTAGACCTCTACAACCAACTCATGACAGTCTTACTTCATATCTACTTCCAACATATGACTGACTATGGATAATTTGAATAATATGTAAAACAACATAAATATTCTGGAAGTCAAAACATGCAAAAGAAATAATAGTAAACGATTGACAAAAGATAGTAACACTTTACTCATAAATAAACACAACTTTTATTCATCATCAAATGTCAATTACATTTTACAAATTTCAAAGTTATCTAACCACTAAGACTAATATCATCCTTCAGCCCTATGCTCCTAGCATGATGGAGATGCTTAACCCTACCCAGTCCCTTCGTGAGGGGATCTGCCGGGTTCTCATCCGATGATACCCTCTTTGCCACAAGAAGTCCTTCTATACGATGTCTGATGAAATGATATTTTCTGTCAATGTGTCTGGATCTCCCGTGATCCCTTGGTTCCTTTGCTAAGGCAACTGCACTTTCACTATCACAGAAAATCTCTATAGGCTTCGATATAGCTGGTACAACTCCAAGGTCTCCAATGAAGTTCTTTAGCCACATAGCCTCTTTTGCCACTTCGCTTGACGCTATATACTCTGATTCGCAAGTTGAATCAGCCACTGTCTCCTGCTTGGAACTTTTCCAAGAGATTGCTCCTCCGTTTAAGGTAAAGACCCAGCCCGAATGAGAGCGAAAATTATCCCTATCAGTCTGGATGCTAGCATCACTATACCCTACAACTCTCAAGTCATCACTCCCACCGAGGGTAAGGACCCAGTCCTTAGTCCTCCGCAAGTACTTGAGAATGTTCTTTACCGCTGTCCAGTGAGCCTTACCAGGATTCCCTTGATACCTGTTAACCATGCTTAAAGCAAAGGCTACATCAGGACGAGTACAGGTCATAGCATACATGATCGAGCCTACTGCCGAAGCATAAGGTATCTGACTCATTTCTGCTATCTCATCCTCAGTACTCGGGCTCTGAGTCTTACTCAATCTAGTGTTACTCTGGATGGGTAACTCTCTTTTCTTGGAATCTTGCATGCTGAATCTCTTCAACACCTTGTCAAAGTAGGTACTTTGACTAAGTCCAATTAGTTTTTTACTCCGGTTTCTCAAAATCTTTATCCCTAGAATATAGGCAGCTTCTCCTAGGTCCTTCATAGCAAAACACTTCCCAAGCCAGGACTTAACTTCCTGCAGAGTTGGGATGTCATTTCCTATGAGTAGTATGTCATCCACATACAGTACCAAAAAGCTAACTATACTCCCACTAGCCTTAACATATACACAAGATTCATCTTCACTCCTAGAAAAGCCAAATTCCTTGACTTTCTCATCAAAGCAAAGATTCCATCTGCGAGGTGCTTGCTTTAATCCATAGATGGATTTCTCAAGCTTACACACTCTATTAGGGTACTTAGTGCTGACAAAACCCTCTGGTTGATTCATGTAAACATCCTCAACCAACTTTCCGTTAATGAAAGCGGTTTTGACATCCATTTGCCATATTTCATAGTCATGAAATGCAGCTATGGCTAGCAATACCCTAATAGACTTAATCTTGGCTACTGGTGAAAAGGTCTCATCATAATCAACTCCTGGAGTTTGAGAAAAGCCCTTTGCAACCAGTCGTGCCTTATAAGTGTGTACATTACCATCCATGTCGGTCTTCTTCTTGAAGATCCATTTGCACCCTATAGTCTTACGACCTGGTACATTCTCAACCAAGTCCCAGACCTGATTTTCATACATGGATTGTATCTCGCTATCCATTGCCTCTTTCCATTTAGCAGACTCAGGGCCTGCCATGGCTTCCGCATAGCTGTTAGGTTCATCCAGACCTACTAGTGTCTCATCACTAATAAGTGTCTCACCTTCCGTAGTAATATGGAAACCATAGTAATGCTCAGGTACATTCCTAACCCTTGTGGAACGACTCAGAGGTACAACTGGAGGTATAATTGGATCAACAGGAGGTTCCTCCTCAAGTTGACTGCTAGGGTTTGAGGTTCCTTCACCACTTGACTCTTGAAGTTCTTCAAGGTCAATTAGCCTCCCACTGTCTCCTTGGCTTATGAACTCTCTCTCTCGAAAGACAGCCCTCCTTGCTACAAAGACCACATCCTCATTAGGTCTGTAGAAGAGGTAACCAAAGGATTTTTGTGGGTAGCCGATGAAAATACACTTCTCGCTTAGAGGTTCAAGCTTGTCATGAGTCTCACGTCTCACGAAAGCCTCGCAACCCCAAACTTTGATGTGGGCTAGACTAGGAACTTTTCCAGTCCACATCTCGTGAGGTGTTTTGGCAACCTTCTTTGTAGGGACCAGATTAAGGATATGGGTGGCAGTCTCTAAGGCATACCCCCAAAATGAGATTGGTAGCGTAGCTCGACTCATCATGGAACGAACCATGTCCAAAAAGGTTCGATTACGCCTCTCAGCTACACTATTCAACTGTGGTGTCCTGGGAGGTGTCAATTGTGAGACAATCCCACATTCCCTAAGATAGTCGAGGAACTCTGAACTAAGATACTCACCACCTCAATCGGATCAGAGCATCTTAATGTTCCTGCCCAATTGATTCTCGACTTCCTGTTTAAATTCCTTAAACTTTTCGAAAGTCTCTGACTTATGCTTGATTAAGTGGACATATCCATATCTACTATAATCATCTGTAAAAGTTACGTAATAACGATTAGAATCCCTTATGGCATGTTTGAAGGGTCCACACACATCCGTGTGTACAAGATCCAACAAACCTTCACCCCTCTCACACGAACCAGTGAAGGGTGACTTTGTGATTTTTCCAAGCAAGCATGATACGCAACTATCATCTGACTTTAGGTCAAATGACTCCAAGACTCCATCCTTTTGGAGTTGGCCTATGCATTTCTTGCTTATATGCCCAAGACGACAATGCCATAATGATGCTTTATCCAAGTTATTAGAAGAATCAATACACAATACATTATTTCCTAAGTTATCTACAATAGACACAACTTCATACACACCATCACAAGGTAATGCTTTAAAATAAAACACATTATTAAAGAAAGCATTTATTCCACTAGTTTCATTATCAAAAGAAAAGGTAAAACCTTGTTTATACAAAGCATGAAGGGAAATAACATTTCTTGCCATTTCTGGCGAGTAACAACATTTATTCAAATCTAAAGTAAATCCACTACTAAGCAACAAAGTATAAACTCCAATCTTGGTGACAGGTGAAACTTTCCTATTCCCCATGATTAAGTTTATCTTTCCATGCTCCACATTCTCACTTCTTCTTAGTCCCTGCATTTCAGAACAAATATGAATACCGCAACCGGTATCAAGGACCCAAGAGTTAGAATAGAGTGAATTATTAGATGAGATAGTGTAAATACCTGCATGGTTGGGTTTAACTTTTCCATCCTTCAAATCTTGCTGGTACTTTGGGCAGTTACGCTTCTAGTGCGCCTTTTCGTGGCAGTAGAAGCATTCAACCTCTTTGGGATCAGAAGAAGGTGTAATGAAACCTTTCTTGGTTCCGCTAGAAGAGGAGCCATCAAGGGTCTTACCCTTGGTACCCTTCGAAGGGTTTTTCTCTTCTTCCCTCTACCTTTCCTGATTGCCAGGACAGGTGCTGAGTTTGGAGTAGTAGCAGGAGTGGTCACAACCGACTTACCTTTAAGACCTGATTATGCGGTCTTTAGGAGTCCCTGAAGTTTGCTAAGTGTAACTTCCTCCTTATTCATGTGGTATGTCATGCTGAATTGATCATAACACGAAGGTAAGGAGTGCAAAATAATATCTATTGCTAACTCCTTAGGGAAGTTCACATTCAACTTCATCAATCGATCCACATACCTTTGCATTTTATGCATGTGGCTTGTGATGGGTTCGCCATCTTTCATTCGGGTTGTGATCATAAAGGAGATGATTTCATATCGCTCTTGACGAGCACTTTGATGGTAGCGATCCATCAAATCCTGGTGCATCTCAAAAGGATAGTAGTCCTCATAGGACTTTTGGAGCTCGACTGTCATGGTGGCCATCATGATACATGCCACTTTGGTAGCATCTCTTTCATGTGCCTCATATTCAGCAAACTCCTCAGGAGTAGCAGTTGGCTCAGGCACCTTGAGCTCCTTGTCAAGAACATATTCCTTGTTCTCGTAACGAGTGACCATCTTGATGTTTCTGATCCAATCAGTAAAGTTGGATCCATCAAAGATGACTCTCCCACAAAGGTTCATGAGAGAGAAGGAGCTTGTAGGGTTTGAGCCAGGAGTAGCATTGTTGGAAGACATCTGAAAAGAAGGAAAAGGTTTAGTTTAGATATTAGGATAGTCCTTAATAAAACACCCAAATGTAGAATTAAGGCTAGGATCCAATCACAATATATTATAACCTAGAAGAGGGATGTCGTAATCCAAGTTATAACATATTTGAAAGGTAGGTGAATGACGATTCACCAATTTCCACCATGAAAACGAAATATAAATTATTAGGTTTTATTTGGCTTTTTAGAAATTCCTAGATTCTTTGAGATTCATTGAACTTTTCAATGGCATGTTTCAATCTCGAGTGTGCCCTTCATGTTTTGTGACTGGGATACCGAGGATCACAAAACAAGTTGTGAAGTGACCATGCAAATTACTTGGTACCCTTAATGTTCTTATTTGCATGTATGATAGAGAAAACATAGATCCAAGGTTTATAGGGTTGCATGTACACCATAGGAGTGTTAGAATGCTCAAAAACCAACAGTGGTATCAGAGCCTAGGCTTGTTTTCTTGTTAGGCTTGCTTAAACTGCTTAAAAATCGAATTTTTTGTTCACTGCTTGTATGAACTCGCTGAGTCCATGGGGGGACTCGACGAGACCATGAAGAAATGCATGCTACTCGTCGAGTCTGTTCATGCACTCGACGAGTAGAGGCTGCAGTGTCTAGTTTTTCGAGTTTTGCTGCTGGAAATGGACTAGAAACATTACCCTAAACTGTTTTGGTGTTATAAAACTTGTTTTAGATGGTGTAATGTTTATGCTAATCCATTTACAATGGTTAGTATATAAAATTACAAGTTTTATGAGTAATTTATGATTCTTGAAATGTTCATATTCATGTTCTTGAACTTATGAAGATTAGATGATCATAGGAATTGTTTGTAACCTACTTGGTAGTTTAATTCATGGTCATTATGTGTTTTAATGGAGTCCATAACTTGTCCTCAAGTTATGGAAAACCAAAGGTCACACTTTAATAAAAACCATTAAAAGAACACAAGGGTTATAAAAAATGAAGAGTCATCATTTTTAATACTCAATTAAATTCGTAAGTTACAAGAAATGAAAAGTTTTGAAAGTTTACAAAACTTGCCCTCAAGTTTTGGAACAAGTAAAGTCATGATTAAAACTTTAGTTCCAACCCTTAGAATTTTAAAAGTTAAAATTCAACCCTTATACTTTATAATATTATAAGTTAATAATATATATATATATATATATATATATATATATATATATATATATATATATATATATATATATATAAGATGAAGTCGTTTTACCGCTAGTACGCCTCACTCACGAAGCCAGTCTATAAGGGGGGTATAAGGTTACTGCCTATAAAATGGCAGTTTAATGGGTGTCCACTCTCACCCACCTCTTCCTTGACTGGTGGAGGGTCGTTAGCCGAACGGGTAGGACAAAGACTAAAAATTATCCCTTCATTAAAAGTATTAATGATAAATACTAAGTAACTAAACCTTTTATAAATACCCAATCTTAGTTACTTAGGAAAATGTGATTAAGGTGCTAATCCATGAAATTACACTTTGCACTTTGTTTAAGTCGGTTAGTGGAGCGTGTGTGGTTAACCGGCACACTAACTTGTATTTAACAAGGTAGGCAAAGGGTAACTTAATGTTTATCACAGTATCGATGGAGCGTGTGTGGTTAACCGGCACATCGATTGAGGGGTAAACACTCAAGGGTAACAAGCTATTTGCATGGTTACTTCACACCTTGTTTTGTGATCCTCGACATCCCAGTCACAACAACCTGAAGGGCACACTCGAGATTGAAACATGCCATTGAAAAGTTCAATGAATCTTAAAAGAACTAGGAGTTTCAATACCAATTAAAATCTAATAATACATTTCGTATATCTTGGTGGAAATTGGTGAATCGTCATTCACCTACCTTCAAATATTTTATAGCTTGGATTACGGCATCCCTCTTCCAAGTTATAAAATAGTTTGTTGGGTCCTAGCCTTAATAGTTCATATTGGGTGTTATATTAAGGACTTAAATCAACGTTACTTGAATTTCTCCCATTGTAGATGTCTAGTTCAGATATCTATGATCTTCCCAAATCTCTTGGAACTTCACTTCCTCCACCTCCTCCAATTATTCTCCCTAACCCACAAGTTCAAGGTCACTCAAGCCCTATTATCAAGGCAAGGTCTAGGTGTGATCACATCTTGGAGATGAAGTCATACACTGATAAGCCGGGAGAGTTGGGTGTCAAAGTCTTGAGAAAGTTAGTGGTTCAATCACTTTCTAAGTCACATAGTGAGTTCCTGTGGGACTCCTATGAAACAAACTATGACAAGACCCTTAATGATCTTATCTATTTGCTTGGTGCTGCAGAATCAACAATGATTTGGAAGGCTAGTAAAGAAAATTTGATTAGGAGATCGACTTCCCAAAACTTTATGGACATTGACAATGATGACACTGGAAATCCAAAAAAAGCATTCTCTTCCCAATGGAAAGGGATTGGCCATAGTCAACTCAGTTGACCAAATG
The DNA here is from genome assembly GCF_051521515.1 of Lactuca serriola. Taxonomy (NCBI): domain Eukaryota; kingdom Viridiplantae; phylum Streptophyta; class Magnoliopsida; order Asterales; family Asteraceae; genus Lactuca; species Lactuca serriola. The sequence continues at coordinate 137,683,278 of NC_136411.1, forward strand.
GTAAAGAGAAAGGTTAAGTCTGAGATTATCCCATGTACAATTCCCAAAGGATCCATATGGTTCTATTTCCAAAAAGAAAAGGGCATTGGTTGCGAAGCTACCAAATTTACCTGAAAGATCATAAGGCTTGTAAAGTCAATAAGTTTGACTCTACTTCACGTAAAGTCCACTATCAAACTCTATTAAGTTTCTATTATGAGATTCTTATTACATGATGTGATTGGGTTACATGTTGATGTTTTAAGAATCAAAGGAAAAATGAAGGAAACTTAAAGAAAGAGTATGCTGAATCTCACCGCAAAGATGGATTTCTATCGCTTGATTGAAGATCAGATTCTTGAGCTACTTCTTAGGAGTTATGATAGATTGCTAGGAAACATGTAATAACATAGTTTTCATTTCAAGTTACATTGTAAGGAAAAAGTTTTTTCTGCGTTTTAAAATAAATAAAAGTTTGTTTTACTTTATTTTTTATCTCCTTACAATGACATTCATGAAAACTTGATGTTTGTATGTTTATAGAAATATTGGAAATATGAATTTGATTCTTTCATTTGTGGTAGTGTCTAAATTTACCAAATAAGGAAATATTCTCATCACCCAAATTTCAATTGGACCGAAACTTGGAATCATACAAGGTGTTGAGTGTGACGTGTGAGAATTTTCAACTTTGGAAAATTAAGACTAGTTTCATGTTCACATGTATATGTGACTAAAGAGAAGGACTAAGGGATCAAGTACACTTTCTTGTGCACTTGTCAAAGTCTACCACAAAAGATGGATAAGACTATTCGTCATGATTTTCTAAGGTTTAGTAAATATGATTATACTTACAAGCTTAAATATAACTCTGAAACGTTGAAAAATTTTCAATGTATGATAGAACGAATAAGAATAATCAAATTAGGCAGAGGGATAAAAGTTTCTCAAATCTAAAAAAGATGGGAGAGTACTTTAGTATCATGTTTTAAGATCATCTTAATGATTTTTACACCTTATCGCTATTCATCCTCTAAGTGCATTATGATAGTTAAGAAGAGGAGTTATGAATTGTTGAAGTGGTTAAATCAAGAAGATGATTCATACTTCGTTCCAAAAACAATTCATAGAGTTATACTCTAAGATTATAACTTGAGTGACATGTCTTAAAGAAGGTTTAAAACACTTGTCAAATGAAAGAGTAAAAGTTTTCTACTCTTGTACATTTGAAATTGGTAAGTTGTGATGTTTTGGATAAAACAAAGACCAACTAAGGCCGATTGTGTTAAGTGTATGTCTTGATTAGAATCCACACTATCTCTTGAATATTTGGCAAGAAAGTCTTATAGGCCAAGGAGACAGTGGGAGTCTAAAAGATCCTGAAAGAGTTTCAAGAAGCAATCAAGAATAAAAACCTGTATTTCATCACTAGCACACAACTAGAGGTTTATAACCTATCGTGTTGACATTTCTGTGCCCATTCCAGTTAAGTTGGCTATACATTTGAGTTCTACATGTTCTCAATTGTTTGCATAGCTACTTGGAAGCAATGGCAGGCCCTTGATCTGCCAGGTGGAAAGAAGTTAAGATTGCACAAGTGCAATCCATATGAGTTAGGATTTGTCACTAACCTAGTCTTGTGATTATGGTTTGACAAATTCACATGGATAAGAACACATACACCATAAAATCTAAGTGTCATAAGGTTTCTCTCTGATTCATGAAAATGATGGTGAGGAAATTCTTTCACTAAGTAGATTTTAAGTAGATAGCAATTGTGATATTTGCAGTTCTCAAAGTCGTTAGTGGAGCGTGCGTGGTTAACCGGCACACTGACATTAACTTATGAGATATGGAAAAAAGTCTAAACAATTGAGACTATGATTATGACATCCCTTTTCATAGTTCTGAAATTGTTTAGACACACTTGTGAGCTATCTAAGCTAAGGTGTATAATTTTGATAAAGCCTTATCAAAGCAATCTAGTATCATAAATCTGAACTTTGGTAAGAATGTCAATAAAGTATTGACTTCTAGAGGTCCAGTTGTTTTCTGGATACATGTCAAAGCTAGTGGGAGCATAAGTGTTATGCTAATAATCATCATGTTAGTGGGAGCATGATAATTATGGTAAGAATTGCAAGTTAGCAATGTTAATTATAGAAAAACAAAAGTTTCAATTCGTGAGGTTGCTGGGGTTGAAAAAGTTGTTTTTCTATAATTAAGGGAGAGGAAATTATACTTCATTTCAATTCTAAAAAGCTTAGATTGAGTTTATAATCATTCTAAAGAGCTTATATTGAGATTTTAATCACCTTTAGTGAAGAATATATATATATATATATATATATATATATATATATATATATATATATATAATTTCATGTTGGATTGGTTCAACTTAAGAAAAATCTATATATTGCATTCTCAAAATTGGATTGTGATTACGACATCCCTTTTGATAGTCAAATTTTGAGAATGTGGCAAACAAAAATTATTATGGCAAAAGACTGGTCTAGAGCCATGTCTTTATGTGAAACATCATGAATCGTGTTCCATTTACTTTGGGTAAAAGATCGATTACATGTGCTATAATATTTATCCTTTCTGAGTTTTCCAAATGCCTTGGGGCATTAAGGAGGAAAATATGTAGAATTGGATATGACTAAAGTGATTAAGCAATTGTTGAGGACAATCTAAGGTTTACCAAAGATTGGTTACTCAAGGACAGTTGGAAGTATATTGTTAATATTGGAAGGACCATATTGACATAGTCTGAAAAGAGGCCACTCTTGTTCAGAAGTGGCAGTCAAAATGGGAATATAGTGTTGTCTTCATAGGTGGAAGCAATCTGTGTAAAGTTAAAGAAACTTAATGCAAGAAGCATATTCAAAGCAATGCGCTTTGAATCTGAGACATCGTTTCCATGGAATTGCTCTACATTGGAATACTTTGTAATGATTGTTGCCAAGTCTTTGTGGCTTTGTGCATAATCATTACAAGAGGAACAATGCATATAAGTTTAAAATCTAAACAAATTTCGATAAATGTTAGGAATTCTTACATTTACGACAAGGATTTGGAAGTGTGAAAAGAGAATCATTGAAATTATGTTCAATCGATCTAGTTCACAAATAAAAGGATCATAGATAAACATAGAGTTCATACTTGGTGTATGGCAAAGATATTGTTTAGAAAACATAATGTACATGCTTGGAGCATGGGACACCTAGTGTTTTTTAATTCAAGTATAAAGTTGATAAAACCAAAACAATGAATGATGAGTAATCAGTATGGTGATAAATAGAAAGTGTTTTATTTATATTCATAGGTTTTGATACCATATTAGATTCATTTATTCTTGTGTTTCACTTGCATGTTTTGACTTCCATAATAACTAGGTTATTCTTTCGGAATGACTAAGTTATTCAAACCATCCACAGTCGGTCATATGTTGGAAGTAGATATGAATAAAGACTATCATGGGTTGGCTTGTAGAGGTCCAAGTTGGTGGACAAAGTTGTGCTACAATAGTCATGAGTGCTCATAAGTTCTGAGTATTGGATTCAACCCACGCTCATTTGAATCACTTCATGGATTTTATCATGAGTGATCATGAGACGATAATATCTTATATTCTTCAAACCTAGAGATATGAGTTGTTAGTATGAGTTGGTTGTACATTGATTGCACGAAAACGCATTTGGTAACTCGATGTTATAAAATGTGCCTTTGTGTATGATTCAACAAGTAGTAGAACAAGCCATATGAGTCGAAGTTTATCCATTCCTTTTACCTTCGGGATAAAAGCAATATCTATGGGCCCCTCGATGATTTAGTGATGACACATGTGAGTGCTTGGCCAAGCCAGGACTGATTTGATTTGTTCAATCAGTCAGTCATCATAAATCGGAAATCGGGAAACAAGAAATGGACAGAGAGAATGACTGATAATCCATGTCTCAGTCCATATGATATCTAGAATGGAGGACTATATGATCCCTTATCTAATGGACAAGTCGTTTACAAGGTCAGAGTTCAACAGCGGCTTTAAGAGCTACGATTGCCAGTTAGGTTTTGAAGTCATACTCAATAATAGTTTTAGACTTATCCAAGTAGGAGACTTTTGAATTAATGTCTAAGTCCATAACTATATTTGGTATGTACTTGACCCGACCCGTCATTGTCCATTTGGGTTGCACTTCACCGACCCAATTTATATGGATAGTCTTTTGAGAATAGTATATTTATGATTTATATTAATATATTATAAGTTCTAATATATTAATATGGAATCATATTATTTAACTAATATTGATCAACAATTAATTTAGAATTAATTAAGTGATCAAAATGAACTAATTAAATATGGACTCTTAGATATATGTGTGTGATGCGCCAAATTCATTTAGGGTGGGCTAAGCCTTCTTGGATAGTCCATGGAGTGTTTAACCCATGGATCATATGAAATGAAAGGTCATGGGTTTAACCCTAGTCTCCACACTATATAAAGATGTCCTTGGTTGGTGAAATTGGCACCAGTGTGGGTACACTAAGAGGGCTAGCCGATTTCACTAGAGAGAACCAAAGTATCCATATTTTCTAAAGTCTTCCAAGGTGTTTTGGTGACTTGTGATTCCACTTGAGGCTTCCACACTATTGGGGCTAAGCTCTTAAATCTTGAAGACGTTAAGCTACATCAAAAGGTATGTCATCCAACTAGTACTTTGTAGTATAAGAGCTTCATAATATTCTAGTTAAGATTAAAGCCTTGGAAAGTTCTTATTTGCATGTATGATAGTGAAAACATAGATCCAAGGTTTATAGGGTTGCATGTACACCATAGGAGTGTTAGAATGCTCAAAACCAAACAATAAGGATCGTCGGAATCAGATTTAGAATGAAGAAGTTATGGCCTTCGGAAGAATTTAGGGTTTTTGGGAAAAACCCTAGTACGTGGGGGTGTACATGGGTAGTACGCAGGTGTACTCATGCGAGGGCCCTTACACAAGGCGTACCTTGGCGTACACCGAACGTAGTCAGTAGTTGGTCGCGAAGCTTCAGCCTCATACGTTGGGCGTATAAGGAGTATGATGGGCGTACGAGGAGTACGTTGGGCGTACGAGGGATTATAGAAACCCTAATTTGAGGATGTTGTACTCTATTTAAGCACCTTAAGTATTTAGGGATGGCCTCTTTACCAGCCCCCAATCCTCCTAAAATCCTAAATCATCCGATAAGCTTCCTTGGTGGTGTTCTTGAGCCCTTGAGAGGATTTTAGCGGTTGTTCTTTTCTTTTTTTAAGGAAGCTTTGAAGATTGAAGGTGCTTTGCTTGGAAGGAAGGTCATAGATCCAGAATCATCTCACTTGTTTCAATCTCTTTGAGGTATCAAGTTCATACCTTGGCTTGTAGATGTTTAGATCTCCTTATGGCTTAATTTTTTGTGTCTTTGGTCCCTTTTTGGGTTGGTTATGTAGATAAGGCATTTGAAGGACTTATTCTTTTGGATTTGAGCTTATATGGAGTTCTTTATACATAAATGTGCCAACTTTATGGGGTATTGGGTCTCATGCATGCATTAAGATGTATATTATGTCCTTTTAAAGCTTAAGAGCCTCATTTAGCCATGCATGAACGTAAAGTTGGTAACTTTACATGATTAATCAATCCAAGGAAGTCAGATCTAGGTTGTAGTGTAAAGTTTTGTTTCAGATTAACAGCTTAAAAAGGAAGTTGGATATATGCGAGGGTACATTGGGCGTACAAGCAAGTATGCTTAACGTACAAGCCCTAAGGCGAGTACGCTGCATGTACGATCTGAGTATGCCCCGCGTACGCAACAGGTTGGGCCTCGGATTAATGGATCTTCGGGTTGGACCATTTTTGGACTTTGAAGCTTTGGGCCTTGTTGGGCCATCAGATTTTAAGTGTTTTGGTCTTGGAATGTTTTGGACCTTGATTTAAGGCCCATGATAGGGTTTGGGCTCAATTTGGAAAATTGGGCCATAATTTGGCTTTGGGTAATTAATGGGAATTTGGGCTTTTAGATTATTGGATTGGGCCTTGGCTTTGGGACAAGTTATGTAGAAGATGATTGATGGGATTTTTAGCCATAAGAACAGCCTATGTGCTCATGCAAACCCTAATGCTTGGATCCAGGTTTCTCTATTGTACATGCAATGTATCCAAGACTTTCAATCTTAGATCTAACATACTATAAACTGAAATTAGGGTTTAGAGAATTACCTTTGATTGTTATGTAGCAATAACAATCTCAAATTCTCCTTGTAATGGCTTTAGAAAGCTTAGGGTCACAAGTGTCACTCTTCTAATGGCTCACAAACACCAAGAGCAAGAGGATGAAGAATAAGGAGAGAGGAGGCTACCCAAAACGTCCAGAAACCCTAGTGGAACTCTTCGCCATGTTTTTGGGGCTTAAGAGTACTATATATACATGTAGGCTATTAGGGTTTTCAACCAGGAAACCCTAATCTGACTGCTTAAGCCCTAAGCAGCCCATGGACCCTATTAGAATACCCCTTGGACGATTTCTAATGGGTTTCCCCATAGAATTCGTCCAACCCATTATCCCAAGGTAATCCATAGCCCAAATGCAATTATCTTATAATTACAGTTCCAGTTCCTTAAGTTTAATTAATCTCTTTTAGCCACAAAATTAATTATCAATTAATTCTTGACTAATATTAATTAAACAATATGATTTCTCCTTTAATATATTATTCTCATAATATATTAATAAATCATAATTAATCTTCTCTCTACATAATTCATCCTATCAAGTTGCTTTGGTGAAGGCAACCCAAAATGACCATGCACCATCGGGTTAAGTACATACCAAAATAGTTATGGACTTAGACACTAATCCAACAGTCTCCCACTTGGATAAGTCTAATAACTATTATGCATATGACTTCAGATCCTGATCTGCAATCGTAGCTTTCAAAAGCCGCTGTCAACTCTGATCTTATCAGATACGCGTCCTTTAGATAAGGGATCATATATTCCTCCATTCTAGATATCCTATAGACTGAGACATGGATTTAAATCATTCTCTCTGTCTATGTGTTGTTTCTTGATTTCTGATTTATGACGACTGACAACAGACTACAATTGAACACATCAAATTAGTCCCGACTTTGCCAAGTACTTAGGGTGTCATCACTAAATCATCGAGGGGCCCAAAGATATCGCTTTCATCCTACTTGGGATAAAAGGAACGGTTAAAGTTTGATTCAATGCTTGCTTGCACTCACTCACCGAATTACACACAATAATATGTTTTATGACACCAAGTTACTGGTGCGTTTACATATTATCAATGTGTAACCGACTCGCAAGATACAACTCACACATCTTGGTTTCAAGAATATAAGATGTTATTGTCTCACCAATCACTCGTGATAAAATCCATGAAGTGATCCAAGTGAGCGTGGGTTTAATCCAATGCTCAAACTCATATTCATAAGCACTCATGAACGTTGCAACAAACATTTGCTTATGTATAATACACTTTAGACAATCCACACATCAATTCACGACAGTCTTCATTCATACCTACTTCCAACATATGAACGACTGTGGTCCGTTCAAATAATTTGATTGTTCTGAATCAATTTAATTATTCAGGAAGTCAAAACATGCAAAGTGAAACACAAGAATAATACTAATCCCATATGGCCCCAAACTCCGGGTATAAATAAACCATTTTATTTAATCACCATATTGATTACTCATTATTTGTTGTTTCTGGTAATCAACTTCTTACTTGAATTATAACAACAATTTTCCCATGCTCTTAGCATGCACACAATGTTTTTCTACAGCCCTTACTTTGTGAAATAGATCAAATGAACACATTTCCAATCATACTCATTTAACAACTCCCAATCCTTATCATAAGTATAAGAATATCAAATTCTTGCCACTTATAGAATCTGCTAGATTCTAACATTTTATGCAATGATTCTTTCGTAAAGTCATAGCTCAAAATCATCAAGACTTGGCTAATCTCTGTCAGAAACAATTCTATAGATATGATGTCTCTCACTCAAAGTACATTCCTTTGAACATCCTTCTTGCATAATAATTTCTAATCCAGATATAGATTCTCAATATCCAACTCCCAATATGGAAACATTTCCATATTTTCCATATGACAATTCATTCTTAATAGAATCTTATCTATTCATAATAATGTCGATATGGTCCATCCAATACCATACTTCCAACTACTTACAAGCGATCAATCCTCTGCGAGCTTTGGATTGTCCTTTGATAGTTGTTTAATTATCTTAGTCAGAACCGATTCTTGTCCTTTTTCCCTCTTAATGTGCTAGACATTTGGAAAATTTTAGAATGATCAAATATTATAGCACTTGCAATTGATCCTTTACCCGAAGCGTATGGGACACGATGCATAATGTCTTACATAAAGATCTGATACTTTATCAATCTTTTGTCATAATATTTTATGTGTCACGTTCTCACAATTCGAACTATGAAGAGGGATGCCATAATCATAATCGAAAATTTGAGAACGCACTATGTATCCTTGACTAAATTTATTAACATTCCACAACCTAAGCCTTTAGATTTGAAATGAAGTACAATATTCTCTCCATTAATTATAGCAAAACAACTTTTCAACCCTTACGACTTTGCAAAGTATAACTATTGTTTTCTATAATTAATATTGCTAACTTGCAATACTTGCCTTAATAATCATACAAGCACAACATTTATGCTCCCACTATCATGATGATTATTATCAAATAAGCATAACACTTATGCTCCCACTAGCTGTGACATGATAATCCTTTATCTAAGCTTCTTAAACTTATACACCTTTGCCTTAGATAGCTCATATGTGTGTCTAAACAATTCAGACTAATTGCCAAATCTCATAATTCGAATAATGGAAAGGGATACCGTAACCATAATCGAATTTGAGAATACAATTTTCACAATCACTATCTTCTTAAAATCTCTCTTAATGAAAGTATTTCCTCATAGTCATTTTCATGAAGGAGGGAATCTTATGACACTTAGATTTTAATGGTGTATGTGTTCCTATCCATGCAAATTTGTTCAAAATCAAAGTTTGCGACAATTCCAAACTCTTATGGACCGAACTTTCCTAATCTTGATTTCTTGCCTTATGGTAACACGAGTGCCCACCATGTCTTCCAAGTAGTTAAGCAGCTCATCGTTTCTTATCAATGTACTTTTCATTGATCAAGGTCCTTGCCTTTTATGCATTCAAATGAGAACTCATAGAATTCACATGCATAATTAACTCAATTGGAACGGCATATAAACAAGATAGTGTCAACACGATAGGTTGTAAACCTCAATTCGTGTGCTAGTGATGATTGATAAGGTTTATTCTTGATTAGTTCTTGAAACCTTTCAAGACCATTAAGACTCCCGCTGACTCCTTGACATATAAGATTCTCTTGTCAATAAACATTTCTTGACAAAAAAATATTCAAGAGTTAGTGTAGCTTTTATCAAGACAAAACACTTCACAAAATTGATTCTAGTTGGTCTTTGTCTTATCCAAGACATCACAACTTTCCAATTTCAAATGTACAAGAATAAGAAAACTTTTTCAAATTCCACATTTGATGAATGTTATAAACCTTCTTAAGACTTGTCACTCAACTCACAATCTTAGCTCTAAGACTTGTTTTTGGAACGAAGTATGATTGACTTCTTGACTTAACCATTTCTTCAATTCTTGATTCCTCTTCTCAGACATACAATTGCACTAAGACCCACTTAGAGGATCAATTGAGATATGGTTCTTAATCATTAAGACCTATCATAAAACATAATAAAAGGTACTCTCCCTTCTTCTTAGAATAAAGAAACTTTTATCTTTCTGCCTACTTGATTCTTCTTATTCGTTCTGCTATTGATTGAAACTCACTCAATCAACTCAGAATTACACTTAATCTTATAAGTATAATCATATTTACTTAACCTTAGTAAATCATGACGAATATCTTTGTTACTCTTGTGGTGGACTTGATCAACACGCAACTTTGTGTACTCGATCTCCTAGTCCTTCACTTGACACTTTGTCAAAGAATTTGTCTAAATTTCCCAAATGTGAAAGTTTTCATTCATCATACAATCCTCTTTGCATGATTCCAAGTTTCTATCCAATTGAAACTTGTGCGTTGAGAAACTTTCCCTATTTGGTAAATTCTTGACCTTTCCACAAATAACATAATTAAGAATCAAATCCATTATTGCTAATAATAGAAACTTACAAACATCAATTTTTCATACACGCCATTGCAAGGACAAATAAATAATATAAAATCAAAATTTGTTTTATTGCGGAAAAAATTTGTCCTTTCAATGAAATTTAATTGAAAAACTATGTTAATACATATTTCTTAGCAATCTATTCTAACTCTAAGTAGTAGCTCAAGAATCCAATCTTCAAGCAATGCGATCGAAATCCATTTCTTCATGATTAGATTCTGCTCACTTCTTCCCTTAAGTTTCCTTTCCTTTCTTCGATCCTACAAAACATCAATTGTAATCTTATCACATCATGTATTAAGAATCTAGAGTAGGAACTTAAAAGAGTTAGTTAATGGATTTTACCTAAAGCAGAGCCATACGTTTTGACTCTCCCATCTCTTAGATCTCTTAGGTAAATAGGACAACTTCGTCTCCAATGCCCCTTCTCTTGGCAATAAAAGCAAATTGACTCTTTTGGAACAGTGCATGGAACTACTTCAGACTTTGCCTTTCTCTTATGATCAAACCCTTCGATCATGGCATGCCTTTCGTTGCCTATATCCACAGAGGTTTGGAAGGCAGATCCACCAATCAACTTTGCTTTTCCAGTGCGCCAAATCATTGTTGATTCAACAACAATAAGCATATAGGTGAGATCAATGAGGGTTACACCGTGGTTCATCATATAGTACTCTCTTACGAGCTCACTATGAGTCAGGAAGTGACTGAAGAACCCAGTCAACAGCCAGCTCCTCACAGACAACAGATCCCAACATTCTTAACCTATCAATGTGTGACTTCATCTCTAGGATGTGTGCACATGCTGAATTTCCTTCTTCATGTTTACTTGCCAAAAGGGCTTGAGTGAGTTTGAACTTTTCAATCTTTTGAACTTGTGGGTTAGGGAGAATAATAGGAGGAGGTGGAGGAAGTGAAGCATGATCTCGTGTTCCTTGATCGAATCGTGTAATATCATCTTCATGTGAAAATCTTGTTCCACGGAATTTGGGAAGACCATAGTTGTCATACTTTGACATCTACAAAACGAGAGAAAAATTAAATTCAAGTTAGTTGATTGATTGAGTCCTTAATAAATCACCCAAATGAGATATTAAGGCTAGGACCCAACACAATACTCTACAACCTAGAAAGGGATGCCGTAATCTAGTTGTAGAATATTTGAAGGTAAGTAAATGACGATTCACTAATTTCCACCATGAAAAACGAAAAAGAAATTTAAGTTTTAAATCTATTGAAAATTCCTAGATCTTTTGAGATTCATTGAACTTTTCAATTGCATGTTTAAATCTCGATATGCCCCTCTAGTTTGTGACTGGGATACCGAGGATCACAAAGCAGGTGTGAATAACCATGCAAACTTACATGGTGCCCCCACATGTTACAGTCACCTATTTCGATGTACCGGTTAACCACACACGCTCCACCGAACTATGACAAACATTCAGTCACCCTTTGCTACCTTTGCTTAGAACCATTTAATGTGCCAGATAACCACACACGCTCCACTAACGTCTTCGCAAGGGCACACAGTGTAATTTCATGGAATTGCATCAATTCACTTTTGCCTAAAGTAACTAAGATTGAGAATTTGTAAAAGCATTTAGTTACTTTTGTACTTCATTATACTTATAATGGAAGGTTTCTGTCCTATCCTACCCGTTTGGCTAACGACCATCCACTAGTCAAGAGTGCGGTGGGTAAGAGTGGATACCCATTCAATCGCCATTTTATAGTCAATTTCCTTAAACACTCCTTATAGACCAGCTTCGTGAATGAGGCCTACTAACGATAAGACTGACTTTTACTCATACATATATATTAGACTTTTAATGTTATATATAGTATAGGGTGTATTTTACACTTTTAAAATACTAGGTGGTCAAATTTAATAATTATACACTTTAATTAATTAATAAAACCATAAGGGTGTGATTTGAACTTTTCAAAACAATACTAGGGTTTTAGAATTTAACATTTCTAAATTAAACTTTTAATCAACTTTTAAATTCCAAAACTTGAGGGAAAGTTTTGAAACATTTCAAAACATTAGGGTTCAACTATTTAAATTTCAAAACAAAACCTTTAAGTTCAAATTTAAACCATAAAACTTACATGGGCACAAATGAAACTTTTTCACAACATAAGGATCAAATAACAAATAATAGAAATTAAACAATTAATTTTGTTATTATGTATATTTGACCTAATTTCAATTTCTTGCAAGATAAGTTACCCAATTAATACAAATAATCAATCTTTAATCATATAAGGAAGTTATTATCTAATCAGTTGGTAATTATCTTGTGTTTTGGCAAGGATAATCTTTTAGAAACATTAAAAATTGTATTTTATAAGTTTAAAACGAATATAGTAATTATCCTTAAGCAAAACCGCAATAAAATCCGAAATTCCCTCTGTCTGACGCTCCGAAACGCCGAGTCACACATTGGAACTCGCCGAGTAGGGCAAACTCGCCGAGTCCATGTAGTGACTCGCCGAGTCAGTTCGAACAGAAGGCCAGAATTCAATTTTCAATTAATAATTCAACATAGCATCACATACAACAGAAACCAATCAAGGCTCTGATACCACTAATGGGATTTTTAGCCATAAGAACATCCTATGTGCTCATGCAAACCCTAATGCTTGGATCTAGGTTTCTCTATTGTACATGCAATGTATCCAAGACTTTCAATCTTAGATCTAACATATTATAAACTGAAATTAGGGTTTAGAGAATTACCTTTGATTGTTATGTAGCAATAACAATCTCAAATCCTCCTTGTAATGGCTTTAGAAAGCTTAGAGTCACAAGTGTCACTCTTCTAATGACTCACAAACACCAAGAGCGAGAGGATGAAGAATAAGGAGAGATGACGCTGCCCAAAACGTCCAGAAGCCCTAGTGGAACTCCTCGCCATGTTTTTGGGGCTTAAGGGTACTATATATACATGTAGGCTATTAGGGTTTTCAACCAGGAAACCCTAATCTGACTGCTTAAGCCCTAAGCAGCCCATGGACCCTTTTAGAATACCCCTTGAACGATTTCTAATGGGTTTCCCCATAGAATTCGTCCAACCCATTATCCCAAGGTAATCCATAGCCCAAATGCAATTATCTTATAATTACAGTTCCAGTCCGTTAAGTTTAATTAATCTCTTTTAGCCACAAAATTAATTATCAATTAATTCTTGACTAATATTTATTAAACAATATGATTTCTCCTTTAATATATTATTCTCATAATATATTAACAAATCATAATTAATCTTCTCTCTACATAATTCATCCTATCAAGTTGCTTTGGTGAAGGCAACCCAAAAGGGCCATGCACCATCGGGTCAAGTACATACCAAAATAGTAATGGACTTAGACACTTATCCAACAGTGATAAGGTCTTTTAACATAGTTTGGACACTTAATGTGGGTCGGATCGGATTATTGATTGATGCTTATCTTGTGATTGATAACGTGAGGATTCTTGCGGGCCAGTAGTCAGAGATGCTTTCTATAAGATTCGGCAGTGCGAGGTGAGTTTTCCTCACTATACTTTTGGGTCAAAGGCACCAAGGCCGACCCATTGGATTGTTATCCTGGTTTATCGCATATTGGTATTCTGTAGTGATCTGTTAGATCTATATCATGGTATATAAAATGATGCTATGGTTAGTGATCTGTAAGATCTGCTTGATTGTCTGTTGACTGATTATATGTTTAGTTGTGTATATGTCGTCATGGTGTGGGTGGGATGAGACTGTACTGCATTGCGCTGTTAGTCAACAAACCCGATAATGTTTATATCGATATGTTGTTATGGTTTATTGGGCTTATATGTGTTTGGATATGGTATATGTCGATATGTGATGGTGTGTTGGGTTGAGGCGGTCCTGCTGTGTGTTGAAGGCAAAGAAACCCAGGGCGGCCTAGATAGACTACAAGACAGAGTGGGTACCAGTCAGGTCGAAGGCCCAAAGAACAATCCAGATAGGCTGAACGCCCGATGAGGCAGTCAATTCAAGCTGAAGGTTTTGTGAGCGGTCCAGATAGTTTGTAGGCCGGTGGGGCGTTCTAGTCAGGCTGAAGGCTTTGTATGCATGTTGTTTGTTGATATATGTTATCTGTTTGTGTAGTGGTACTTTGGGGAAACTCACTAAGCTCTATGCTTACAGTTTTGGTTTATGGTTTCAGCCACTTTAGAGAATCGTAGCAAGGCGAAGACGTGACCGTACACATCCAAATTTTATGTCATCGATCTTAGGAGACAAACATTTTTAAATATTGTTTTTGGAAAAATAATGTTTTGTAAACACTTTTATTAGTAAATAGGTTGTTTTGAAAATATTTAATCGGTTGAAAATTTGGGATCTTACATAATCTTTTCTTTTCGAACCGATGCTTTTCTTTTTCCGCGTTTTTTGGTGTTTGATGGTTCAGGTTGGGTTTCTCAAACAATTTCGTGTTCGGGCTCGGCAACCGGTTCGAGATCGGGTTTAGTTTCCCGGACAAATTCGAATTCTAGTGATGGAACGTATTCGGAGAGGGGGGAAAGTTTTTGAAATGTGGTTGGGCTAAGAGGTTGCATCGTATAAAATTTTTGTGTTATTTATTTATTGTAAAAATGTTAGGGTTGGGCTTGGGTTCGTGGAGAAATCGAAGACGAATTCATTTGTGGTTGGTAAGCTGACGGCTTAATCAGATGAAAAAACATACGATTTGCTATGAATAATAATTATAAGATTAATTGGGATTATCTTTGGAATACAAATATTTCAAATGTTGTATAAACTGAAAATGATTTATGTGTGAAAATGGAGAAGAAATTAATGTATTTATAATGTAGCTATAAATGGCTACATTTCAAGCAAAAATGTAACTTGTAGCGCGCGCACACACACACACACACACACATATATATATATATATATATATATATATATATATATATATATATATATATATAGAGAGAGAGAGAGAGAGAGAGAGAGGTAGGTTCAAATGTTTTTCACATCTATTGTGTGCTAGAATACACCAATAGGAATTTTGTATGAATTATATGTATATTAAATGATATCCATACTTATAACTCATTTTTATGGAAACTAATTAAATTCGTCATTAATGTCAACAATAATATTCTTTCAAAATAAATTCATATATAGAAGAATGAGAGTGTATTCTAGTAGAGTACACTCTCGTTCTTCATATTCTATACAACTTTATTGTATTTTAAGTGATTGAGTCTTGAAACAAAGTACGAACTCATATATAAAAACCTAGATGCAAATTCATTCTGAAAGAATGTTATTGCTGGTATTAACGACAGATTTAATTACTTTCCATAAAAAGAGAATTATAATTAGGGATATCATTTAATATACATATAATTATGGAAATCGTTTAATATCTATAATTATTTAATTAAAGAATTATTTAATTTACTAAATTTGTATTGGTGCATTCTAGCACACAATAAATGTAAAAAACAAAATAACTTAGCCCTATATATATATATATATATATATATATATATATATATATATATATATATATATATATATCACTTCTTTTTGGGGTCAGTGTGTGTTTAGCGCACCCCATATATACAGCAGTGTATTGTAAACAACCAACGGGTCTTAGGCATTGTTTTGAAATCAGACCGAACTAGCCAGTTGAACCGATTCTACCAGAAACCAGTGTGGATACCAATTTTTGAAAGCACAAAAACCATTGTGGAACCAAACCAGAAAAAACCAACGGTTCAAACAAAAACCGGACTAAACCGGTCTGCCAAAGAAAAAACTTAAATTTTAAACTAGAGTAAAACGATGGGTCCACGCTTTCATAAGCTAGATGCACACGTTGCTTTCATAGCCTAAACAATCTCTAAACTAATTCAACGTGCATATTGTATATTCATTTTCTTCCACATTCAATAATACTTTTTATTTTTTTTATACTTTTTTGTTTTCTTTTTATGGACTAATTTATTTAACCTAGTAAGGGTTCCTTTTATGTGATGATTTTGAAAATAGTCAATAACCAACCTCCCCTAAAAGTGAAATATGCAAGAAAAATAAGCATACTTAAGGTAGAAATGAAACCAAATCCATATTGAACTCAATTGATAACATTGTCGGTATACACACACAAATACATATAACTCCTCAAATCGTTATAACAAACTTTTAAGAGAGTAACATACAAATATAAGATATTGTGGACTCATTTTAAATTTTCAATATATATATATATATATATATATATATATATATATATATATATATATATATACACACACACGGTTTATCTGGTTCTTGAGATCGGTCGAACCAGTTGAACCATTGAACCGGTAACACGGCTGGTTCGATATCCGGTCCGGTTTTCAAAACATTGGTCTTATGTCGATCCAACAATATGCAAAAGAGCTAAAAAAAAAAGAGTAGCTTTGAAATTTGGACTACACAAGGTCTTCTCGAATCCATTCCTAGATGCCCGATCCATGTTGCTATTTTCTATTTTCTCCATATTTATTTTCTATTTTTTTTTTCACAACCAGGTGCCCTACAAAAAAAAAAATATTATAGTCTTTCACAAATATCAATTTCGTTTCTCAATCATTTCTATTTCCAAACGAATTGTCATCACAGTTTTCAAAATATTTTCTGAAATTTACGGTTTTTACATGTAATCACTTATGTTGTTCTTGCAATATTATATTAGACGCGTAAATTAAACGACCATAACAATAAAATAAATCTAAAAGTGACGAAACAAATGATATGGACCTACTTTTACATAAAAAAATAAAATAAAATAATGATGGCTAAACGCAAGAACATGCTTATTGGTGCTACATAAGCAAGAAATGATAACTAAAGATTTCCAAGAGAGATTTAAAGAAAGGGATAAATGCGAAAATAGATATGCACTTTCTAACAAATATATTATATTATTCTCAATCAAATATAATTATCCAAACCTAGATTTTGAATAAAAACAAATAAATGTTTACAAAGTATTATAATTTATAACTAAATTTTCAAAGATTAAAACATCAATCACAATGAGATAACAATAAGTGATTAAAACTATTAGGTGTAGACAATATATTAAGACATTATCATATCCAAAATTTGCCGGCTCACATGTCATGTCATCCTTAACACCATTTGATTTATATAGGAAATAATATTCAAATGTTATAACATGTTTAAGCAGGGGCGTATCTAACCTTATAGAAGGTAGGTCCTAGGACCTACCTCTTTCTTTTAATACAAGAAATATATATAGAAAATATGTAGGAACTATATCACTTTTTGCTAAAAGACCTACCTATTTTTGTTAAAAGACCAACCTATTTCAGTTTTATTTACATAAGGAACCATGTGCTTTTTGGTTCTAGATTCGTCACTGTGTTTGAGAGAGAGAGAGAGAGAGAGAGAGAGAGAGAATGACTTTTGATTGGTTAACATGCATGTTACTTTCTGTGGTCGTGATAACATTTCTTAACATAACATCCCTTAACATGAGAGATGGACGGTGTTCCCCATGTTATAACATCCTTAAGACACCTCCATGTCAGCCATAATTTCTAACTAGTTGGGTTGCTCCGCTCCGTGGGGCTCGGTTTTGATCAGAGTTTTATTTTTTTCTTTTTTGGTATGTATTGTGGTTGTTTTTGCTTTTGCTGGGGGTATATGAAATCCATCAAAAGTTGGATATAGAAACATAGTAATGCAAAAAAACGAATCATTTTCTTGTGTCCACTGGTAGCAAATCCTCTTTTATCAAATATAAAAAAACAAACAAAAAGAAAGTCAAAATAAAAACCAAAATAAAAAAATGTGCTCTAAAATGATTCCAAATACAGTTAAAACTTGCAGCAATTGCCACAAGCTCTTCTAGAAGGTGTTCTAAATGTCGCAGAGGGTATTTACAACACCAAATCAACAAACATTATTAAATCAACAAAGCAAAACTATATTTTAGTGTCATGCAATTTACCCATTGTATTGGACCATCAACCGGAGCATTAAGTGGATCATTATGCACCTGATTTTACAAATATGCCCTTAGAAACCTGTAAACTACAGATCCCAAATGCTCTTTAAAAACTATATATTCTTATTTCATACCTCCATTAAAAGCCCATCCACTCCCACAACGACAGCTGTCCTTGCAACACAAGGTATCAGTTCCTGGAGACCTCCACTACCAACACCACCACCTTCTAGCTTTTTCCCAGCAGGTTGCTGCAATGCATGTGTCACATCTGCTACAAAAATTGAATAAACATGTAATAATGGCAAAACTATAAATACCAATAATGGCAAAACTGTAAATACCAATCAACTTACCTTTACAATATTCTCAACATACTTCATCACCATGGACACAACAATCCCACTGCAAATAAATAAACATTTTTATTTTTATTTCAATTAAATCTTATTAAAAAAAAACATATCTTTCAGATCTTGGTATAAATAAAATACCTTAGGGCATGGTTGATAATCATGAGAACTGTAATCGGTGAATATCCATGGAAAAATCCCCTGCCCAAAAGACAAAAATTATAGTTAACAATGTATTGATTAAAATATGAGAAGGGAATTTACGTCTTTTACACAGAGTATAAGAAACATACTTGTTGACAACAACATCAAAATCTTGGATAATGATTGCAACAACATTGAAAGGCATCCCAAAAACGCATAACCAGAAATTATGCACATTTATGTTCCTCGAAGGTCGTTTCTTTATTATAGCCTGCAAATTGATAGGAGTTAAACGCATGTGAAATGACCATTTTCCCCCATTAAGTAACTATCGGACCTTCTACTAAAAATCAACAAACTACACTTTTTATCTCTGTGTAGACTCCAGCAAAACCACTTAAAAGTGCCATGATCTAGAAATGAAATAATTGAGTACATATCATAATACTAATTATTTTAATAAACATTTTTTTTTGTAATATGACATAATAAGTTGAAAAATACAAGGACTCATAATGGCCATTATCCAACCTATGAAAGGAGTCTGAAGCACATGATCATAACTGTTAATGTAAAGTGAAACATAATCAACAAGAATTAAATAATCAACGATACTATTATAAAACGAATTGAATAAAGATGAACTGTTTGTTTATGGAAATTCACATCCAATTCAGAAACAATATAAGAAATAAATAAACTTCTAAACTGGAGATAATTAAACTTACGAAGGATTAAGTTGAGCTGTTGTACACCCTGCACAAAGTAAAATGAAAGCAGCCCATTGGATCTCACTTAGCCTATGAAAAGTCAAAGTTAGTTGAATTCAAGTATTTATAGTATCAAATTTTATCATTTATTAATGTTATTGTTAATAAAAATCAACAAACTACACTGTTTACCTCTGTGTAGACTCCAGCAAAACCACTTAAAAGTGCCATGATCTGGAAATGAAATAATTGAGTACATATCAGAATACTAATTATTTTAATAAACAATTTTTTTTGTAATATGATATAATAAGTTGAAAAATACAAGGACTCACAATGGCCATTATCCAACCTACAAAAGGAGTCTGAAGCACATGATCAGAACTGTTAATGAAAAGTGAAACATAATCATAAAGAATTAAATAATCAAAGATACTATTATAAAAAGAATTGAATAAAGATGAATTATTTGTTTATGGAAATTCATATCTAATTCAAAAACAATATAAGAGAAAAATAAACTTGTAAACTAGAGATAATTAAACTTACGAAGGAGTAAGTTGCGCTGTTGTGCACCCTGCACAAAGTAAAATGAAAGTAGCCCATTAGATCTCACTTAACGTATAAAAAGTCAAAGTCAATTGAATTCAAGTATTTATAGTATCAAATTTTATCTTTTATTAATGTTATTGTTATATAGTTATACTTACAACATGACAACTAGCTTCTCGAAGCCACTCAAAGCTGTGTGGATCAACGATTAAATCATCTACAAAAGATTGTCAAATTGTCAGGTAAAAAAATTTAAAAAGAAAAAGAAAAAAAATAAGAAGTAGGCTGAGACTTACTGTAACCAAACATGGTTCCTCTCTCACAAACCAAAACGTTTTGATTTCTAGCCAATCTGATTTTTTCTGTTGAGTTGGCCATCACCTGAAAAGTCAACGGATCAGAAATTATGATTGACCAATGGTCAATGAAGGTGAAATGACCATTTTACCCTTCACTTTAGAATTACACAACATCAAATCATGTTCTTATAATTGTTACATGCGATGTTCTTTCCCAGTCAAGGGGCGTAGGCCATGCCCTAAACCAAGCTCCAAAGACTGCACCATATTCAGGTAAACAGATCATATAATCAATATTTCCAATTAGCTTGCAAATTAAAAAAAATGAAATTGAACAACTTATATAATTATTAATCAATACTCTCTTACTTTGTATGGATAAATGTTTGTTGCCAATTAACCCATGAAGAACCATACACACACCTTGCAGGAACAAACTGCAAATAAAAATATATATGCAACTATGAATTATGAACATTTTCATAATGTTTTTAAAATTAGAACATAATTTTTTATTGATTCACACTCAATGTAATCACTTTTTAAAATTTTTATTGGCTCTATATGACCTACTTCTGCCAACATAA
Source organism: Lactuca serriola (assembly GCF_051521515.1). Classification (NCBI taxonomy): domain Eukaryota; kingdom Viridiplantae; phylum Streptophyta; class Magnoliopsida; order Asterales; family Asteraceae; genus Lactuca; species Lactuca serriola. Next base: position 137,704,204 of record NC_136411.1, read on the forward strand.
AAACCAAAAACAACTTCAAAGCCTGTAAAATTTGATGTAAAAGTGTAACCATATTAGTATATTAAGTTGTTAGATTGAGAGAAGATAATATAAAGGGAATTAGCTCCCACTGTATAACTGAGATAGAGATTGAGACCAAAGATGTGAACCTAACATGGAATTGAGCAAGGAATATCACTGGAGTACCTTTCGGAATCATGAACATGAATAACAGTTCCATGCATTGAAGTTAGAAGCAACCTAAAGAAGCAAGATTGTTCATTGGTTATGATCTAGTAATATATATTCAAGAAGATGGGTTAGTTTGTTTGTTGATTTTTGAAGTAAAGTATAAAATTTGATACCTTGTTGCCCAATCCTTGGGGAGCATCAACAACAATCGCCATCCTGGCTTGTATAGGGCTGGGGATGATGAAGCAAGCGACTTATCCTTAAATTTCATCTCTGCGTACAAATCAATAATTTGTATACAAAATAAATTAAGCATATGATCAATCAAAGTACCGATCGAGATTTCCAATAGTACCAGACGTGATTTGATTGAAGCAGCGCCCCTGCCATACCCCTGCCAGAGAACTCTTCCGTTCGTTACTCCAAATAACACCACCACCACCACTGCCGCCTGCTGGTTACTTAAGGTTGGAGAAGCGATGAAGAAGCAGAAGAGAAGTGGTGGAAATAGAACGCTTTCGGGTTGTATTTGTCGATTGTACTTAAACTATGTCATAAAACTCGAGCATCGAAGTTAGAGCCATCCGCTAACGACGGCAAAGAAGTGTCTCCGGTAGACCATTTGACGAACGGAGACCTCCAGCACCGGAAGACAAGTACCGATTTTGTGATTAATAAGTCCATTGATTGACTCGTCGATGTCCGCATACCACCGATCGTCAGTTTGCAAGGGTATCTGGGAATACCTACTTGATCGATTGCAAGTATGAAGACCTGAAGCTTCGATTAGAAGACCGACCAGTACGGACATCGAAAACCCTAATCTCATCGTCTACCACCACCTTAATAGCCGTAATGGCCTCCACCACTAATGGTACAGTGACAGACGCCAAGAGAAAGAGGTAATCGGAGATGCAACCGTAAAACATAAAAGGATCAGGAAGTGGTTGGCGGTGGAGGGAGGAAAGGGTAGAAGAAGAGAGCAGACTCGATTTGGGAGGTGGTGAAAAGATCGTGAAGCAAACAGAACGAAAACAGATAAACATCAAATATTGAGAGGCGGGCATGATGACCAACACGTGGACAGAGAATAGAATATTTTCCATAAAACACCCCAATACCAAAATTCTATAATCAAGTGACCATTTCTGCCAAAAACAAATAAGTTCACTATTCATCTTTTAACACAACTTATATATATATATATATATATATATATATATATATATATATATATATATATAATAAATAGCACTTACTGTGTAGTCTAAGTACTTCGGATTAGTATTTTCATCATTCTCCTTTGAATCAAGCCTATTACTTTTTGCTCAAAAGTAACCATGATTTTTTCTAATGTGTAAACCAAAATTTTCTCTTATAGGGAACTTGTATGATATTATTGGCCGCTTTATTGTTATTATCATTGATTAAAAAAAAACTTTGTTAGTTTTGTTAAATTTGTGCAAAGAAAGCATGAATAATCATACAAAAAAGAGCACTAAAATATGCATCATTATTCGAAATTTTTTACTTTAACACAATATAATGCCAAAAGGATAAATATAAATAAGTTTTAAAAATTAATGGCATCAACGCAAAAGTTACTATGTAAGTGTAGAGTCCATCTATGTTGTGATATAACGAACTTTAGACAATGTGTTAGATGTCGAATAGTTTGTAAATAGAAAAGTCATCAAGACTTCGTTATGTAATGTATTTACTAGGCACTTTACAGATTCACAATGTAATGTCGAGTCATAGTTTATTTATTTATTTATTTATTTTTTGTTCTTATTGTTTTTGTTTCCATGAGTATCGTATAAATAGGGTTTGCACATTTGAGGGTTGTAACTTTTGTGGGCTTGTATGTTGTGGGATTTCTCTCTCGTAGCAATACCTCTTGTACTCATTCCAGAATTAATTGAGCGGAAACGAAATCTTATTTATATCACTTTGTTCAACCTACTCTTGTACACATCGATTGAAGAATCTTTTTCACGTTTTCATCTTATTGAATCGTTCTTTCCGATTCAATTATTCTGCAGGTTGAAACGTAATTCTTCGTCCGATCTTTGTGATTAAACAATTTTGTGTTTGTTTTTTCAATTGTTTTTGCATCCAATTGTTGGGTTTTTATTCAAAAAATTGTTTCAAAAACATAAACAATGCAACATAAGAGTTGAGATTTGAACAAAATAAAACTACTTTTATTCCCACCAAAAGATCATTTTGCAAGAGTTAGAAAGATTAAAACAACCATAGAAGAGAAAGCATAACAACCTTTGAAGAATTTGATCCTCATGGGAAGTTGGAAGTTGATGAAGATGCCATGAAACCCTAAATCAAGAGCTCTATAAAAGTATCCACCAAAGCAAGAGTAGAGCCATTAAAACACACTAGTATACATTTGTAATTAGTTGTTCATAAGACATAGAAATATATATCAAATATATGTTCTAAGGTGAAGCAACTAAGGGACTTCTTTTAAACTTAAAATGCAAGAGAATGGAGGAGAAGAAAGGGACTTTAGATTCAAAATTTGGCAGTCCCATGGAGAGCTTGATGCTCTCAGTTTTGGCTTCAAAAGGTATCAAAAAATGCTTGCAAAAAGGTCTCACGTGTCTTAATCTCTTAGCCTTTTCTTAAGACAAAAGCTAGTAAGGGACCATACATAAAGCAAGTCAAAGCATGGGTTATAAGGATAAGCATGCATGTGGAATAAATTAATCAAAAGGCCATGCATGCCTTGTTTCCTCCCATTTTTTACTTTAAGGTTAAAGGATGGAACCAATGGATGCTCCATACACTTATGAAGAGATGGTGTATGTGTGTGTGTATATATATATATATATATATATATATAACAACTTTATATAAAGGCCTATCATTTATATAAAGTGTTTCCAAGATATATACAACATATACTAGTCATATATATAAATATTTTTTTTTAAAACAACCTTTTATATAAATAAACTCTAGCTAGTTTATTAAGATATAAATATAATCTATAAATAATCATAATTTATGATATATTTCATTAGTTGTTATCCTTTAATAAATGTTAGTTCCATATATAATAAGTTTCCAATTAGTAAATATTATTTCCATGAAATAATGATTTTCCAATTAAATACAAGTGTTGATATATTTATAAATAATCAAATTATACTAATAAATAATCAACTGATGGTAACTTGCTATAAGGTGTGATGCTATAGGACCACATATTATTAGCAATATCATTCTATAATGACTCTTGGGCATACAAGATATTTCAATATCCCACTTGCAGAAGACTCATCATAGATTGATATAGACAATGGTGAACGTCTAGCAAAGTTTCACCACCCCTGCCGGAGCATGACAATGCTCTAAAATGATGAGTGTTTATTAGGTTAGAATATTTCCTTGTATGAAAAGCATATTCCCTCCACTAGTATATAAAGTGGACGTGAGGGTCATTTGTTTGTAACAGTGTTAACTATGTAGACATTAGTTTAGAGAGAGTTTTGGGTGGGGATTCTCCCCATCCATGAGTGTTGTTCTTGTAGTATTTTGTATCTCTCTATCTATCCACTAAAATTTTACTCACATATTATGTTCATCATGTTCATACACGATTATCTTCTTGATATTATCTTTCTGCGCCAATCCATTTGATAAAATGGGAACTTACAAGTGTTATCATAGCGAGACCTTGAAGGTCTCACGATTAGTTCAAGGGAATGGTCCCGATTGGCTTACTATCTAGAAGATTTTCATGATTTATGAAGCATTTCTCAGCCTTCGCAACTAAAGAATTTTTTGTGAGTATTTACTGTTTTGTTGGTGATGTTGCTAGAAAAATAAAAAAAAACTTGTTGCTACTGTTCATTCATTTTGCTGCTGTTAATTTGAGTTTATGAAGAAAAATATTTTTGTTGAAGCAGATGAAGTTTTAGTGAAAAATGTGGTGTTTAGATCTTATTATGCCATGTAAAAATGTGTTTTGAATAATAAAAAAAGAGTTATGGGATAAAAGATATGATTTAGAGGTCAAATTTCGGAATTTATAAGCCTTTAGTGTGTTTAGGACTCTTATCTCGAAAGTGTACAAGTATTGAAGCATGTGGTACAACTGATTAATGCATATATGTCCAAGTGTGTGGTCAAAGGAATCTTAAAGTATGTCTGATAATAGGGAACATTTTTTTGTCATATTAGTTGACTTCTTTATGGGAGCAATATGGGGATGGGATATCGCATAAAGCTTTTCAGCGTGTTGTCCTTCTTACATTTGATTATCTGACTTATTTTGTCATCTAGTGTTGATAGGTGACAAAATTCTCAATTCTGAGATGTTCTCCCAAGCCAAAGCCTCTGATATCTGAGACTCTCTCAGCATTTCGGACCCCTCCTTGCACCCCAACTCAAATCCGAGAAGCCTTTCTATCCAACAAGCTTCTTAATCTAAGACTCCTCGCATCCGAGGTCCATTTAGTCCGAAACAACAAATAATTCCGAAGTCTCGCACAAGTTGGAAAGTCTCGCTTCGGACTCAGGAGTGTCCCTCGCATATGAGATCACTCTTGTACAACACTTACTGCATTCTGATATCATCTCGCTGTTCCGAGAAGCATCAAATTTCGAGACTGCCACACCTTCCAAGACACCCTCGCATTCCAAGGAGCTTGGCATCCAAGACGCCTCTTATTCTGAGATGCCCTTGCATCTCAGAGTCACCTGTTCTGAAGCCCTCCACATTCACCCATCTAGGTCCTTCTACAAGATCCAAGATACCTCTTCCTAAGCCTTCTGCATTCCGAGGTTCTACCTTCTAACCCTCCCTCTCTTCGTATCCATGTTTTTCCTCAGATCCTTCTTATTTTTCTTGGTACCTTCGGATTTCCATGGTCCAAGGCCACCATGATTTCTTAATTTTTATTTATTTTTTTTATTATTTAAAACCAATTCATTTTACTTAATAACCATTATTTCTTTAATACAAATTATTTTTATTTAAATCGTTTTTTTTTGTAAAACCAATTATTTTTTTAACACCTATTTTAGCCCTTTGGTTCATGACTTCATTCTTCTTGCTGATTATGGGTGAAGACATAGCTGGTTTAGAGATTATTATTATTTGTGTGCTATTTCTCTTTCCGAGCAACTCGCATTTGCAGCCTCATACTTATGTGCTTCAGAGATTCAGATCCACAGATTTTCCGAAGTTTGGATCTTTTCTGAGGTTTCCGTTTTTACTCCCTTCGGACCATTATTTGGGAGTTTGGGTTTGCATTTCGGTTATCAGCATTACTTTGGTTCAAAATTATGATTCTTTAGCAGCGGGTTTATCATATATATTCTACAATGTTTTTTTAGTTTGGAAATACATCACCAAGTCTACCCATGGCCTGAGAATAATATCCTCGTTTTTATGGTTAGATGCTCACATCAAGGGGGAACGTGCGATTCTCCATCATATCCAACATATTCTCTTGCCCGGTTTCATGATTATTTTTGATCTTTATTGCATGGTCGATCAAAATCGGGGGAAAATCATGAGCATCCATTCTGTTTTATTATTGTAGTTTTGAGTTAGAGACATTTGAATATGGAGATCGATTTAGTAGTGTGATCTGGCATTGATTTTTGAGCTTCACTGATCAAATTTTTGGCATTACTAGATGTTCTTCGGATTATGATTATTTATCTTCAGACTCTACATTTTGGTATGTATCATTTGTGTTTGCATCACGTTCAGATCTTATGATTTCTCAAATTTGAATTTGCAATATTTTGAAGACGAAGATTATTTTGGCGATGTGGCGTGGCACTTACTATTGATCTTTCGATCAAATTTCTAGCATTGCTAGACGATGTCTTCGGATCCATATTATTTTTTACTCAGACTTTATTTTTTGATGCTTCACATTTTCAGCAGGTTATTCTTTAGAGATTATTTGTTGCATTATCACTTGAGTTCGGAATATTGAAGACGTTGTGTGATTCGACATTGCGCTCTTCAGTTCATAAGTTGAGGGGGAGACTGTGAACATGATTGGTTTTTAGGGACTGATCACATTCAAATATTGGGATTTCATACTTTTATTCAGAGATTGGGTTCCTCTGTATGTTCTTTGATGATAGAGATTCCATTTCCGGATTCCGAGATCACCACTGCTTCAGCTTTTCCGAGACTCTTCAGCACCAAACCTACCGGACCTGCCTGTCGGATGTTCTGCCTTTTATCACTGCTTTCCCTCGCCATTTCCTATCATTTAGGGGGAGATTGTCAGAGCATGAAAATTCTCTACAATGATGAGCGTTTATTTGGTTAGAATATTCCCTTGTATGAGAAGCATATTCCCTCCACTAGTATATATAAAGTGGAGGTGAGGGTCATTTGTTTGTAAGAGTGTTCGCTATGTAGACATTAGTTTAGAGAGAGTTTTGGGTGGGGATTCTCCCCATCCATGAGTGTTGTTTTTGTAAGATTTTGTATCTTTCTATCTATCCACTACAATTTTACTCACATATTATGTTCATCATTTTCATATACGAATATCTTCTTGATATTATCTTTCCGCACCCATCCAATCTATAAAATGGGAACCTACAAGAAATAAAATGAAAAAATGAAAAAATCATGGAGGAACTGACACTATGAGCACAGATTGGGTCTATGTCGTCTGTAGCATCTACTCTGAGAAGACGAATATTGTTGACCTAACTGAAGTCTTGTAACAAGACTTTCGTAAGTTCGATGTGAAGAGAAAACCTTAAGAGATTTTGAGTCCAAGATTTTGGGCTCTTACCATTCAACTATTGGATTAGTGTCTAAGCCCGTTACTATATTTGGTAAGTACTTGACCCGGTTGTGCATGGTCCTTTTGGGTTGCCTTCACCAAAGCAACATGGTAGGATGATTTATGAATAAATAGATTATTATGATTTATTAATATGTTATATGATTAATATATTAAAAAAGAAATCATATAGTTTAATTAATATTTGACAAGAATTAATTTTGTGGCTAAAAGAGATTAATTAAATAAAGGGGACTGGAACTGTCAATTGTGTGATATTTGATTGGGATGAGAATCCTTTGGAATTAATGGGTGGATGAAATTAGAGTGGGAGCCCATCTAAATTTCATCCAAGGCCTTTATTATGGACGGTTCTTTGGACTGCTTATGGCCTAAGCTATCCAATTAAGGTTTTGACTGAAACCCTATCAGCACAAGTATAAATAGACCCCTTAGGCTTTAGAAATCGGCTAACCCTATTTCTAAGAGTACCAGAGCCGAATTCCAGAGCCTCCAACCTCTCTCCAAGATCATCCTCTTGCTTGTGGTGTTTGTAAGCCATTAGAGGAGTGACATTTGTGACTCTAAGCTCCAAGTACAAGAAGATTCAAGCTTTGAAGAAAAGGTAATCATCTAGATCTGTTTTGTTATATTAATTTCGAATTATATTCACTAGATCTAGGGTTTGCAAGTCTTGGATGATTTGCATGTACAATAGAGAAACCTAGATCCAAGTATTAGGGTTTGTAAGAGCACATAGGATGTTCTTTTGGCTCAAACCCATGAGTGGTATCAGAGCTTTGTTAGGTTTCTTTTGTATTGATGCCTTGCTTGTTATCCTCTCTTTAAAATCGAGTTTTTTGGTCTTCTTCCTGGCATACTCGGCGAGTCCCAATGTGGGCTCGACGAGTACTATGAACTCGACGAGTCCATAAGGGGACTCAGCGAGTCGGAGCGTCAGATAGAGGGATTTTCGGGATTTCTTGCTGTTTTGCTTAAGGATTATTACATAAATCGTTTTTTACTAATAAAATCCGAATTTTATTACTGCTTTATGATTATCCTTACAAAATTCAAATATAATTGTTGATTGTTTGAATAATAAATTCCTTATATGATAGTATTTGATTATTTAAATTGATTGTTGAATTATCTTGTAAATAAAATAGATTATGTCAAATTTAGATAATCACTAAATTAAATATTTAATTTTAAATTATTTGCTATTTGATCCTATGTGTTTTGAAAAGCTCAAAACTTGCCCTAAAGTTTTGAAATTAAAATTTTTTGATTAAAAGTTTAATTTAAACTATTTAAATTTCAAACCCTAGAATTTTATAAATTTCAAATTCAACCTTATACTTTATAATATTATAAGATTAATATATATATATATATATATATATATATATATATATATATATATATATATATATATATAAGCTGGAGTATAAGGTTATGGCCTATAAAATGGTCGTTTAATGGGTGTCCACTCTCACCCACCGCTTCCTTCATTGGTGGAGGGTCGTTAGCCGAACGGGTAGGACAGGGCAACCCTTTCCTCATGAAAAGTATAAGGAAATTATAAAGTAACTAAATGTTTTTCAATATTCCCAAACTTTAGGCTAAAGTGAATTGATGAAATTCCATGAAATTACACTTTGTACCCTTGCTAAGACGTTAGTGGAGTGTGTGTGGTTAAACGGCACACTAATTGGGTTCTAAGAAAAGGTGGTAAAGGGTGACTCATTGTTTTTCATAGTTAGATGGAGCGTGTGTGTGGTTAACTAACACATCTAAAAGGTGACTGTAACAATGAGGGCACCATGTATACTTGCATAGTTATTCACACCCGCTTTGTGATCCTCGACATCCCGGTCACAAACTTGAGGGGCATATGAAGATTTAAACATGCCATTGAAAAGTTCAATGAATCTCAAAAGATCTAGGAGTTTTCAATACATTTAAAGCTAAATCTCTTTTTCGTTTTTCATGGTGGAGAATTAGTGAATCGTCATTCACTTACCTTTAAATTATTTATTTGTTAGATTACGACATCCCTCTTCTAATATGTAAATAATGTTGTTGGATCCTAGCCCTAATTTCTCATTTGGGTGTTTAATTAAGGATTCATTTCTAATCAAACTTTGTTCTTTTTCCTTTTCATATTTCGAACGTCAACAACAATGCTTTCGGCTCGAATTCCTCCGGCTCGTTCTCACTTATGAACTTGTGTGGGAGAGTGATATTTGATGGGTTGAATTTCAATGATTGGATCCGCAACATCCGAATGGTCACTCGTTCAGAGGAAAAAGAGTATGTCCTCGATAAGAAGCTAAAGGAAATCAAGTCAACACTGCCTCTGCTGAAGAGATCGCAGCCTTTGAGGCCCATGAGCGTGATGCTACGAAGGTCCATTGCATCATACTGACGACTATGACTGCAGAACTCCAGAAGTCCTATGAGGACATTTATGCCTATGAAATGCATCATGACTTGCTGGAAGGGTACCACCAGGGTGCTAGGCAAGAAAGGTACGGGATCATCACTTCGAAAATCACTACCAGAATAGGTAATGCAGAGTCCCTTACCGCCCATCTGCAAAAGATGCAGAGATATGTCGATTGCCTGCTAAAGTTGAATGTTAACTTTGATGAAGAGCTGGAAATTGACATCATCCTTCACTACTTGACTCCCTACTACAACCGGTTCCGCATGACCTACCACATGAATAAGGAAGAGGTCACTTTGACTAAGCTTCAAGGCTTGCTGAGAGCAATCTCAAAGATAAGTATGTTGCATCAACTCCAACTCCTGTTGCTGCCCCTGTCTTGGCAATTGGGCAAGGGAAGGATAAGAAGAGGAAGGCTCCCTCAAAGAGCCACCACAAGGGAAAGTCCCAAGATGCTACCTCTTCTAATGGAACCAAAGTTGGTTCTGCTAAACCCAACTCAAACCCCAAGGAGGCAGAGTGCCACCACTACCATAAGATAGGGCATTGGAAACGAAGTTGCCTAGAATATCTGCAAGGAATCAAGGATGGGAAGATCAAGCCATCCTACGTAGGTATTTACACTATTAAATCTAATGATTCATCACATTCCATTTCTTGGGTACTTGATACAGGATGTGGTTTTCACATATGTTCTGATTTGCAGGGCCTAAGAAGAGATAGGGATGTGGAGCATGGGAAGATAAATTTGATCATGGGGAACAGAAGATCTTCGCCTGTCTCCAAGATCGGAGTTTACTCTTTAATGCTCAATAATGGATTAGGATTAGATTTAAATAATTGTTGCTATTCGCCAGATATGGCAACAAACATCATTTCATTTCATGGTTTATATAGACAAGGTTTTAGATATTCATTTGATAATGAAAAGGGTTCTATTAATGCTTATCTTAATGGTGTCTTTTATTTTGAAGCATTGCCTTGTAATGGAATATATGAAACTGTGATGGTTGTAGATAACTTAGGAAATGATTTGTTGTGTATTGATTCATCCAATGATTTGGATAAAGCATGCTTGTGGCATTGCCGTCTTGGACACGTCAACGAGAAACGCATAGCCTAAATCCAAAAGGATGGAGTGTTGGAGTCATTCGACCTTAGGGACGATGACGTGTGCGAGTCTTGTTTACATGGAAAGATGACCAAGTCACCCTTCATTGGTACTTATGAAAGGGGTAAGGGTTTATTGGATCTCATACACTATGATGTGTGTGGTCCCCTTAGATCCGCCACATGGGATGCGAGCCACTTCTATGTGACTTTTACCGATTATTATAGCAGATATGGGTATATCTACTTAATCAGGCACAAGTCAGAAACCTTTGAAAAGTTCAAAGAGTTTAAACAAGAAGTGGAGAATCAGTTGGGCAGGAAAATCAAGATGCTTCGATCCGATCGAGGTGGAGAGTGCCTAAGTCTTGAATTCCACGACTACCTCAAGGAATGCGGAATCGTTTCACAATTGACGCCACCTAGGACACCGTAGTTGAACGGTGTGGCTGAGAGGCGTAATCGAACCTTGCTAGACATGGTTCGTTCCATGATGAGTCATGCTTCACTACCTATCTCATTCTGGGGGTATGCCTTAGAGACTGTCGCCCATATCCTTAACTTAGGCCCTACGAAGAAGGTTTCCAAAACACCTCACGAGATATGGACAGGGAAAGCTCCCTCATTGGCACATATCAAGGTTTAGGGTTGCGAGGTTTTCGTAAGACGAGAGACTCACAACAAGATCGAACCTCATAGTTAGCGGTGTATTTTCATCGTTTAGCCGCAGAAGTCCTTTGGATATCTCTTCTATAGACCGAGTGACAACGTTGTCTTCGTCACAAGAAGAGGGGTTTTCCGTGAGTGAGAACTCATAAGTCAAGGGTACAGTGGGAGGCAAATCGATCTTGAAGAGATTCAAGAGTCAAGCGATGACGGAACCTCTAACGTTGACACTTAACCCGAGGAGGAAACTCCGGTTGAACCGATTGACGAGACCTTACCTATTAGACGTTCCGAAAGAGTTAGGGTTCAACCCCAGTTTTATGGTTTTAATATTACTACAAATGGGGATACATTCATTAGTGATAGTACAATAGTGAATTTGGACGAACCTAACAGCTATAAGGAAGCCATGGCAGGCCCGGAGTCTGCAAAGTGGAATGAGGCGATGAACAGCGAGATCCAGTCTATGTATGACAAGCAAGTTTGCAATTTGGTTGACAATGTACCAGGTCGTAAGATGGTCGGGTGCAAATGGATCTTCAAGAAGAAGACCGACATGGATGGGAATGTGCACACCTATAAGGCGCGATTAGTTGCGAAGGGTTTCACTCAAATTCCCAAAGTTGACTATGATGAAACCTTCTCACTAGTTGTGAAGATAAAGTCTATTAGGGTGATGCTGGCCATTGTTGCATTTCATGACTATGAAATATGGAAGATGGATGTCAAAACCGCTTTCCTTAATGGAAAGTTGGCTAAGGATGTTTACATGGCTCAGCCAGAGGCTTTTGTCAATGCGAAGCATCTCGATAGAGTGTAAGCTTCAGAAGTCAATTTATGGAGTGAAACAAGCATCTCGCCGATGGAATCTTTGTTTCGATGAGAAAGTCAAAGAGTTTGGTTTTCTACGAAGCGAGGATGAATAATGTGTATATGTCAAAGCCAGTGGGAACATAGTAACCTTCCAAGTATTGTATGTCAATGACATACTACTCACAGGAAATTCCATCCCGACACTGCAAGAACTTAAGTCCTGGCTCGGAAAGTGCTTCGCCATGAAGGACCTCGGAGAGGCTGCCTATATTCTAGGAATAAGGATAGTGAGAAACAGAAGTAAGAGACTAATATGAATTAGTCAGAATACTTACTTGGAAAAGGTACAAAAGCGTTTTTCTATGGAGAATTCAAATAAGGGAGAGTTACCAATCCAATGTAATGCCAAGTTGAGTAAGACTCAAAGTCTGAGTACCGAATTCGAGATAGCAGAAATGAGCCGAGTACCATATGCTTCCGCAGTTGGCTCGATTATGTATGTTATGACTTGTACTCGCTCTGATGTGGCCTTCTCTTTGAGCATGGTCAGGAGATATCAAGGGAACCCTGGCAAAGCGCATTATACCGCAGTCAAGAATATTCTTAGGTATCTTCGGAGGACCAAGGAATGGTTTCTAGTCCTCGGTGGGAGTGATGACTTAAGGGTGCAAGGGTACAACGACGCCAGTTTTCAGACCAACAGGGACAACTACCGTTCACAATTAGGCTAGGTTTTTACCCTTAATAGAGGAGCAGTAACTTGGAAAAGTTCCAAGCAGGAGACTGTAGCTGATTCGACGTGCGAATCAGAGTACATTGCAGCGAGCGAAGCGTCAACGGAGGCAATATGATTGAAGAACTTCATTGGAGACCTTGGAGTTGTTCCGGCCATACAGGAGCCTTTGGAAATTTTCTGTGATAATGAAGGAGCGGTTTCCTTGACGAAGGAACCGAGGGATCATGGCAGACCTCGACATATCAACAGAAAATATCACTTTATTCGACATTGGGTGGAAGAAGGACTCCTCGTAGTGAAGAGGGTATTGTCGGAGGATAACCTAGCAGATCCGCTTACGAATGGACTGAGTAGGGTTAAGCACTTGCAGCATGCTACTGTCTTATGTTAATTGTTTACCTATTGTTTCACTTTGCATGTTTTGACTTCCTAAATAATAAGATTATTCGAACGGTCCACAGTCGTTCATATGTTGGAAGTAGGTATGAATGAAGACTCTCATGAATTGGTGTGTAGATTGTCTAAAGTGTATTAGACATAGCAAAAGTTTGCTGCAATGTTCATGAGTGCTTATGAACTTGATTTGAGCATTGGAATAAACCCATGCTTGCTGGAATCACTTCATAGAATTTATCATGAGTGATCGCAAGAAGATAATATCATATGGTCTTAAAACCTAGATATATGGTTTGTTGTTTGCTAATTGGTTGTGCATTGAGAATGTGTAAATGCATCAGTAACTTGATGTTATAAAACGCATTGTTGTGTATGATTTGATTCGTGGATAGTAAATGCATATAAGTTGAAGTTTATCTGTTCCTTTTATTATAGGAGGGTAAAAGCGATATCAGGGCCCCCTCGATTATTTGGTTTGACTTATGTGCCAGGCCCGGTCAGGACTGAATTGATGTGCTCAATTAAGTTCTATGTCAAATGAATCTGAGATCGAGAAACAAACTGTTGGACAATAAGTATGACTATGTTCCATGTAATTGTCCGCACGATATCTAGAATAGAGGATTATATGATCCATAATCTAAAGGACAGGTTAGTGATAAGATCAGAGTTCGACAGCGTCTTTGAGAGCTACGATTGCTAATTGGATTGTATTTACATTTGTAGTTTCTAGACTTATCCAAGTGGGAGACTATTAGATTAGTGTCTAAGCCCGTAACTATATCAGCACAAATCTAAATAGACCCCTTAGGCTTCAGAAATCGGCTAACCCTATTCTTAAGAGTACCAGAACCGAATTCCAGAGCCTCCAAACTCTCTCCAAGATCACCCTCTTGCTTGTGGTGTTTGTAAGCTATTAGAGGAGTGACATTTGTGACTCTAAGCTCCAAGGAAAAGAAGATTCAAGCTTTGAAGAAAAGGTAATCATCTAGATCTGTTTTGTTATGTTTATTTCAAATTATATTCACTAGATCTAGGGTTTGCAAGTCTTGGATGAATTGCATGTACAATAGAGAAACTTAGATCCAATCATTAGGGTTTGTATGAGCACATAGGATGTTCTTTTGGATCAAACCCATCGTCAACAACACTACCGACAGAGGCGAGAACCAATTCAAGTCGACACCATTTCGAAAGAGGTATTTCTGACCTTTCAAACTATTAAAACTTATCGTCTTCCGAACCAAGCATCTTTCAGACCTACACGTAGACTGCCATAACATATGTTGGCCACTCTACCATCCGAGTCCCTTCATTTGAAATATCATCTAGAGAACTCGATTGTATAAAACCCTACACAGTCTACCCTAATCTCTTTTGATCCCACCTAGGATGTGGCTAAGCCAGTCTTGACTTGTGGAAAGAAAAAAAGGTAGCCAACCGAAATACTTCTCCCTCTAAACCAAAAGCTAAAAAGAGAGCCAAAGTCGACACTTCCTCTCAAAAGGAATCTATCAACGACATTCCGACTGACTCTGGTCATCCTCTCACCCCACCTAGCTATTCTTCCAAAGTACCCTTCAGAGATTCAAAACCACCAGCACACACTTACGGGGAGTCTCCACATAATCGTCCCTCACCTTCCCTACAAGGTGATGTCGTTGTTGAACAAAGTTCCTTGCACCCCCTAGAACACACCCACGAGTCATCTCATATATCCCTCCTTCTTCTTTTACATAAGCACGATCCAAGGCCTCCGCCTTAGATCCTAAGCTTTCTAAAGCTGGGGTAGTCCTTCTAACCTTGGAAACCACAACTGGTCTAATAAATGGCTCAGGTAAAGGATGAATCGGTACTGACATCCTGATTAGTTAGACTTTGTTAGTAGGGCTGACACACGACATATGGAGCTTACTTGATCCCAAGTTGAATCAACTCTCATCTCCTTGAAAAATCGAGCTATTTAAAGCAACAGACCATTCATTCCTCCATTTTATGATGTCACCGATCAAGAGTTTGCATCAGGAGAGACCCATCAAGACAACATTCTAAAGTCTTCCCACCATGATGCATTACATCCAGATCCTGATAAGGAACATTCGTCTGAATTCATGTTCGATGACGACAGTGTCTACATTGCTGCTCCTCTAATATTCTCGTCTTTCCATACTCTACATAATCCATCTTCATCAAGGCCCATCTATCACTTCTGTCTTTCATCATCTTCATCAGATCCTGTTGATGAAGAAATTCCAGTTGATGACCAATTTCATCACATATTTGGAGGTGAAACGGAAACAAATCCTCCCAAGGAAGATCAAAAAGCCACTGCCAACAATCCTGGTCCTTCCGAACCTCCAGTCAATCAAGAGAGTGATAAAGCTAAGTATGAGAGTTCCACCTCGGACACTGGATCATCAGCTGGAAATTATGTTGATCCTTTTTCCTTATTGGAACTCTGAGACAACGTCTATTCTATAGTCTCCAAAGTGGAATCCTTAGACAAGTTGGTTCCTGAACTTGATTCTAAAATTGATGCCATAGTGTCTGGTCTCGATACAAGGCTTGACGCCATTCTCCTCTCCCTTTCCGAAGTCAAGAAACCGGGGCCCTCAGATGCAGAAATGATAGAACAGTTGAGTCAACTCATCTCCCTCCGAATCAAGCACACCATTGAGGAGGTTGAGAAAAAATACAACTCGATTCTGGACCACTACCTTGACACAATCACTACCATGCTCAAGGTTCATGATGACATGATCTGCGCCACCAATGAGCTAATAAAACAAACCCATGTCAGACATGAAAAGTAAATTCAGAGGATGCAGAAAGAGATCAAGAAGAAATATCAAATGAATCTCATCATGCAGCAAGTCCTCATCAAATTCCTCCGAGCCTACTGGAATATAGTGTACATTCCGAACAACATGTTTGATGAAATCATTTTAATTCTTGCAACTTTATTCGACCACTTTTAGTTACGATCCAATCGTTGAAGCCTATGATGCCCTCACTTTGCAGATGAACACCAATTTCCAAAAGGTGTTTGATAGGCTCTCAGAATTTCATGTCTCATCTTTACTTGCCTCGGTTGCAGGGTCATATAATGCAAGAGGAGGAGAAGGACCAATCAAAAGAGATCATACTATCTTTTGGAAGCCTGCCTCAGAGTTCAAACTCCAAGATGAATCTGATGATGAATTTGTTCAAATTTTTTCCACAGGTACTCCATCTGATGATGATGATGAAGATGCCGAGTGCATCACAAATGTTGTGGTAGGTATTCAAGCTCCGAGAGAATTTTAAGTGAAAATTCTTTTCGAGGAAGACAAAGGATATTGTCTGCTGTTTCATGGCCATCATCTACTGCTGATGTTTTACAAAGAATCCGTGAAATGGCTAAGGAAAAGAATAAGCTCACAATTGATGCATTCCGAGCTACCCAGTCGATACTGCCCCCCAATACCCTCACCAAGAATAGCTTCTCCACTTCGGAAACCTGTCAACATTATAGAAGAGCCTCTGATTCCTCTACCTCTAGAGTTCACCATATATGAGAATATGCAGCATGTCATCTTTGTTCTCAACAAACAACAAGACAAAGGCAAAAAACCTATTTCGAGATTCCACAGCTCTGAATAGACCATTAAGAAGTCCAAAGGTTGGTCTCAAGCACAAATTGATCAGGCCCTTGAAGAGAGCATTTGGATTCAAGATTTCAAAGATAACCCCAATCTAATTCTAGGGCTTTCCCCTCCTTTGTCGTGAAGGAATAATTCATGATTTGGACATTGTGCCATTCATGTATTATGATCTACCAACCTAAGACTCGGACAATCTTGATTTCCCCATATCTCCCAATGCCAAGTTCTACATCAAGTTTGCTCCTCTCGACCCAAAAGATGATCCTCAAATGATCATCAGAACCAAAAGAGAAAGATTGAAGACATTCTACTCCTTGAATGCATGTCCACAAAAAGAAATATGGACTCGGGAGAGGATTGCAAAGATATTTGGGTTCAGAAGAAAATTCTTAACCAAATTTGACTTAGACTGCCTGTTGCACTGCTACTACATCTATCAGAACAAGTCAACACAACTCACCATCACGGACGTTGACTTCCCCTCCATTAATCCAAATCACATCTTGACTATTGCTACTTATTTTCGAAATCGTTAAGAAAATCAAATGAGCATTGCTTCTTACAGGTCTACAATGAACTATCTCAAGGATTATGTTGTTGAGTTTTGTAGATGTGACTTTGAACTTGCTCATTTGTTCGGAACTAAAAAGTTCTTGGCAAAGATTGACTACAAGCTTCCTGAAGCTAAAATTTTAGCAGAAGGGCCAATTGATGAACCTGTATTGGGGTACGTCTACTTGCAAAAGAAGACAAAGAAAAAGGACTTCTTTCGAGTCCTAAACAAGCATCTCGTTTCCTCAAGAGTTCTTCAAAATTTTATCACAAATGCAGCCAAGTCAGAAGCCCTGGAGCATGTGATGACCAAGTTCATCAGCCAACTTTAGTGGTATCTCGATGTCCAAAATTGGCTATACATAGCTCATGTGTTCATTCTAGAAGAAGCCAACTAAGCTGACCAGGTTGCTAAGTTCACTTAGCGGGAGATTGTTGAAACATGAAAAGTGAACCTCTAGCAATCACATGTAATAAAGATCCGAAGTCAGCAGAGTCCGAGATTGGTGAAGTCCGAAATAGAGATGGATATCATTCCAAGCTGCAGTGAAGATCCAAGATTAATTTTCTATTCGAATATTTAATGTTTCTTGTCT
The DNA here is from genome assembly GCF_051521515.1 of Lactuca serriola. Classification (NCBI taxonomy): domain Eukaryota; kingdom Viridiplantae; phylum Streptophyta; class Magnoliopsida; order Asterales; family Asteraceae; genus Lactuca; species Lactuca serriola. Next base: position 137,722,131 of record NC_136411.1, read on the forward strand.
TATTAGTGATGTAACGTTTCATAGGACTTTTTCTTTTTGTGTCTTTTAGATAATCAGCTGTCAGTGACCGATTATTAACCAGTCCTAGGAATGTTTCCAAGTTTGTACGATGTTCCTCCTTAGTCTATTTAAGGAGTGATTTGAATGACAAGAAATATATGCATTGTTACTCCAAATATTTCTAAAATTCTCTTTAATTTTCTTTCACTTTTCTCTCAACTCAAGATATTTCACAACATTCTTCTTGTTCATTAAATGTCTTTACATTGATTATACTCCTAGTTTACTTCATTTAATATTAAGTACTTTCTTGAATATTTTATTCAAGTCTTGACTGGTATTACCAGACTCGACTGGTACCATTAATTAAGGGCAAACATTGATCTTAAAGATTAACTGAAGGTTTGAGTTTTCAAACTTTGTCCTTGCGCATTAATTATAGTACTCACAATTGGTATTAGAGCTTGTGTGGTTTTCCTTTGAATCCATAAGAATAGATTATAGTTGATTTGAAATTTCCTTTAATATTTCGATCGTTTCTATGTTCAAGATAAAAGTTCTTCTACATACCGGTTCAGCTCTAATATCTTAACTTCAATGGATTCACCTAATTCTTAACAAATGTATTCAATGCAAATAGAAAATATTGTGGGTTGCCCTTCTCGTGCCTTATTACTAGTTGTTGAAGAGTATGATCAGCGGAAAGTCAGAATGAAAAGGTTCTTACTTGATAAGGAAAAAGGTAAAGCTATTTAGAGATCCGTAAAAGAAGGTCCACATGTTCTAGTAAGTCAAATTGTGAGAGATGCTGCTGCAAATCTCTTAGGACAAGAATAACAGCGTCAAGAACCTCTCACTGTTGATGACATCAAAAAATTGCATGTTGATCAAATTGCATTTTCCGAGATGGTGTACGGTGTTCCTCCTTCTCTCTTTGAGTACATTAAGCTGTGCAAATATGCTATAGATATTTGGGACACACCCCGAGACTAATTCGAGGGATCAGAAAACATGAAGGATAAGCGTTTGACTTCCATCGTCAACGAGTTCGATACTTTCACCATGAATCCCGGTGAATTGGTTGCCTCTGCCTCTAACAGATACTGAATCGTCGTCAACAACATGACAACTCATGGGATTGTCCGAACTCCACTAGAATACAATCTAAAGTTCATCAATAATCTTGGTAAAGGATGGGGAAACCTAAAATCCTATCTTCGGAGTAATGGATCTCTGAAGAAGTTGAAGCTTTACCATCCGATTGACGAACTAGAAGGTCATGAATCAAAGGTTGCAAAAACTTTGAGAGAAATATCAGGAGGTCCTATTGCTCTTGTTAGATCTTTCGATCCTAATCTCTGAACCCCTCTGTTTCAGACCAGTTCAAAGCTATTATCCCAACTACCCCACCTGTTCAACCCTCTCCACCTGGTTTACCTGCTCCTGCCAGTTCAAACTATCAATTTAATGGGGACCTCGAACCTGAAGCAATGGACTCCGAACTTCACTTTCACCAAGAGTTTGCTTTACTTTCCATGAAACATAAGCGTCCTTTCAATCCCATTTACAAACCATATCACAACCATTTCCAATCTCCTCATCAAAGTAATCCCCAAACATTCCCCAAACCTTTGGAAAATCCACTTGTTTATAAACCCAACATCTCTACACCAAATCATACCTCAGAATCCCACGAGAATCTGAAGTCAAACAAACCAGTGTGGTCATGAAAATCACTATGCCAAAGACTGCTTGGCTGAAGCACCAAAAAATCCAAGATCAAGGACTTTGCATACTATGCACGTCGAGCCGAAGAGATGGCAGCTAGTGAGAAAGCATTCATTATCACTGTGTCAAGAGATGTGGAAGGATATTGGTCATCTAGAGATGAAGATTATGTGACTACTGGTAGAAACATGTGTCATATGGCAAGACAAAAAATCGAATGTGATGAAGGCTACTGGTCATCTGGATTAGAGAAAGATTATGATGATGCTGAACTAAACTACTACTACATGGCGACCAACAACCTACCAGGATAAAGGTTGAGACTTTCAAAAGGACTCGGTCTCCCACTTGGAATTCCAAAGGTTTTCTTCTTTTGTCTGCGTAGCTTTTCTGTCGATCCCTAGCGGCTTTTAATTGTTCGCGAATCTGTACAATCTTCTCAGTCGTTTCTCAAATGATCTTCGAACCCGTGAGAGCGCTGTCAGGAACTCGTCCTTTAGCTAACTGAGTGTCACCCACCTCAACCCAGCACAGAGGGGATCTGCACTTCCGGCCGTAGAGGGCTTCGAACGGGGTTGCCTTGATGCTCGTGTGATAACTGTTATTATAAGAAAACTCTACAAGGGGTAAGTGGGTATCCCATGCCTTACCAAATTCGATCACACAGGCCTGCAGCATGTCCTCCAGGGTTTGGATAGTCCTTTCACTTTGCCCATCGGTCTGTGGATGGTAGGATGTACTCATGTCCAACCTCGTCCCTAAGGCGCCTTGTAGTGATTGCCAAAACCTAGAAGAGAACCTACTATCTCTATCAGAGACTATAGATATAGGGACACCATGTAGTCGTACGATTTCCTTAATGTATGTTCTTGTGAGTTTATCCATCTTATCTGTCTCTTTGATGGGTAAGAAGTGCGCGGACTTGGTCAATCTATCGACGATGACCCATATGGTATCCAGCCCACCAGTTGTCTTGGGTAGCTTGGTTATGAAATCCATTGTGATCCGCTCCCACTTCCACTCCAGTATCTCCGGTTGCTGTAGAAGACCTGATGGCTTCTGGTATTCAACCTTGACCTTGGCGTAAGTAAGGCATTTACTCACGAAGGTAGCAATCTCTGCTTTCATGTTAGGCCACCAGTATAACTTTTTGAGATCCAGATACATCTTATCTGAACCTGGGTGAACGGAATATCGAGTGTTGTGTGCTTCCTTCATGTCCAAGTCTCTAAAACCACCATGACACGGCGTCCAGATTCGGTCCATGAGATATAAGGCTCCATCACCCTTGACCTCCAAGTTCTTATCCATTCCACGTACGGATTCTCCCGCCACATTCTCAAGCTTCAAATCCTCGAGCTGAGCTTCCTTAATTTGTGCGGATAGATGCGAATGGATAGTCATTGTTAACGACTTGACTCTTCGACCATAATACTCTTTCCTACTTAGGGCGTCTGCTACTACATTGGCTTTTCCCGGGTGATAACGAATCTCGCATTCATAATAATTGAGTAGCTCGACCCACCGTCGTTGTCTCATATTGAGCTCCTTCTGGTTCAGTATGTGTTGGAGGCTTTTTTGGTCAGTGTATATCGTACTCTTCGTTCCATACAGGTAATGTCTCCAGATCTTTAGAGCGAATACAACCGCTCCTAACTCGAGGTCGTGAGTGGTGTAGTTAACCTCATGTGTCTTTAGCTGCCTCGAGGCATAGGCGATGACCTTACCTCGTTGCATCAGGACACAACCGAGCCCTTGGTTCGATGCATCGCAGTATACCACGAAATCTTCTGTCCCCTCGGGGAGGGACAATATTGGTGCGGTGCATAAGGCTCGTTTCAAGTTCTGGAATGCTTTCTCCTATTTCTATTCCCATTTAAATGTCATGCCTTTCTGAGTCAATGTGGTGAGAGGTTTCGCAATCCGAGAGAAGTTCTGAATGAATCTACGGTAGTAGCCAGCGAGGCCTAGAAATTGACGGATTTCTGTAGGCGTCTTCGGTGCTGACCAGTGCTCGATAACTTTAATCTTGGATGGGTCCACGTGGATTCCTTTCTCACTAACCACGTGTCCTAAGGATTCGACTCCTCGGATCCAGAATTCGCACTTAGAGAACTTCGCGTATAACTTCTCCGATCGTAGGGTTTCTAGGACTCGTCGTAGATGATCGCTATGTTATTCCTCACTACGAGAGTAGACAAGTATGTCATCAATAAAGACGATGACGAACTGATCTAAGTAAGGACGAAACACCCTATTCATCAAGTCCATGAATACTGCGGGTGCGTTAGTCAGTCCAAAGGGCATCACTACGAACTCGTAGTGTCCGTAACGAGTTCGGAAGGCTGTTTTCAGAACATCCTCCTCAAGCACTCGTAACTGGTGATATCCGGACCTAAGATCAATCTTGGAAAAGTAACTCGCTACTTGCAGTTGGTCGAATAGGTCGTCTATACGGGGAGGAGGGTAGCAATTTTTGAGCGTGAGTTTGTTGTGCTCTCTATAATCGATGCACATATGGAACGATCCGTCCTTCTTCTTCACGAACAAGACCGGAGCTCCCCAGGGTAAGAAGCTCAGTCTTATAAAGCCCTTGCTGAGCAACTCGTTAAGTTGATCGGACAGTTATTGTATCTTTGCAGGTGCTAAACGATAGGGCGATTTAGCTACAGGGGTAGCTCCTGGGACTAGGTCGATTCTGAACTCAACCTGACGTTTTGGAGGTAAACCTGGGAGTTCCTCTAGAAAGACATCGGGGAAATCGCATTCAACGGGAATGTCTTTTAGATCTTTCATTTTCTGGCTCGTGTCGACGACGTGTGCAAGGAATGCGCGATATTCCTTACGCAAGTACTTTTGGGCTTGAATACTTGAGATGATACGAAGGCTCGTACCTGGTTTGTCTCCGTAGATTAATAGAGTTTCGTTATTCGATAGATTTAAATGGATTGCTTTGTCGAAGCACAGGATATCTGCATGATGGAGGCTCAACCAGTCCATGCCCACAATGACAAAGAAACTCTTGATTGAAACTGGTATGAGGTCGATTGGGAATGAATGATCATCTAATGTAAGGGTGCAACCAATGTAGATTTCGTTAGAGCTTTCTGGCTTTCCATTAGCCATTTCTACGATGAATGTTTCTTTTAGTGGTTGAGGGGATTACTTAAGTAAGTGATTAAAGTTTTGGTTTATGAAGCTTCTTTCTGCACCACTGTCGAATAAGACACAAGCATAGGAGTTGTTGAGAAGGAACATACCCGTGACTACTGTGGGGTCCGCTACTGCTTCATTGTGGCCAATAGCGAGTAGTCTTCCTGTTCCCCCTGCATTCCCGCCTTCAGACAGTTTTTCTTGAAATGTCCAACTTCACCACAGCCACCGCAGGCCTGGCTCACTCCCGAGTCAGAGACCTGAGAAATGGGTTTGGGTTGGGATCTACAAAACCGGACAGTATGGCCCTTCCGGCCGCAGTTGGTGCAGTGCAATTCACGGAAGGGGCCGTTGTGATGGAAGGGGCACTTGGGACACTTGGGCAGGTTCCCAACATAGGTTTTTACTGGTACAGGGGTAGCAGGAGTGGTGGCGGCATGGACAGCCACTATTTGTTGGTTTTTAGAAGAGGATTGAGCTTTCTTGTCCCTCTTTTTGTCCCACCGCTTCCTCTTGTTGTCGGATGTCTTGGTCGGTGCTGTGGCAGTTGTTGTTGATGTTGCTGGAGTGGAAGGAGTTTCATGATCAATCAACCTGTGGGCCAACTCTGTGGCACTGTCAAAGGTTGCAGGATGTGAAGACAGAACGTTTCCTTGATACGGGGGCACTAAACCCCAGATGTATCGTTCGATTTTCTTGCTCTCAGAAGGGATCATGTTAGGGCACATAGCTACCAGGTCGCAGAACCTGGCCGTATAAGCCACTATGTCTGTTCCCTTCATCTTGAGGTTCTAGAGTTCCTCCTCAAGCTTCTGAACCTCACCTCTAGGGCAGTACTCCCTTCTCAATAGGTCCTTTATTGTATCCCAGCCCATGGCATTGGCTGTTACTAACGAGAGTGAATTGACATGGCCATTCCACCATGCCAGGGTCCTTTCAGTGAAGGTGGCAGCAGCGAACTTTATTTTGCTTTCTTCGGGGCATGAGCACATTTTGAAAATGGCTTCGGCTCTCTCGATCCATTGGGACAGAGCAAGGATTCCTCCGGTCCCATTGAAAAATGTTGGTTTACAGTTCATGAAATCCTTATCAGTACACCCCTGTGTACGTGAGGGAATTTCACCATGTCTGGGGTTGGTGCCCATTCCGGCTCCACTAGCATCGCCGGAATTCATTTGGGCCATGGCTGCCGTCACAGCTGCAGTCACAGCTGTTTGAAACAGCACTGGATTGAACTGCGGAGGAGGAGGTGGTGGAGGTGGGGTTTGAGTCGTAGGTCTGCTTCTGTTCGGGCGCTTATGAGGAGGCATCTTTTACTGAAAGTTCATAGAGATGTTGACAATAGTAAGAGTTTATCAACATAGCCCAATAATCAGAAAGAGTCATAGCGACAGAGTAGATAACTGCCAATTTTACTGGTATTAATGATGTAATATAAGTTCGGGAAAAGTGACCTAACAGTAGGTCCTACATCAAACCATAAAGGAAAATGTTGGCAGTCTAGGGGCCTAATTAGAGTACTTTCAAAGTTGGGAATGTTTACAGACAAGTGCTCTACCAAACATAGAAAGGAAAAAGGCTATTCCTTAAACAAAAGATAGGGTTAAGCTGACATCTCCTAGTGGCAACGGGTATCCCTTGGGCGAACCCTAAGATCAGCCAGTTGGCGTACAACTTCTTGAAGATGTCTTTCTTGTGCTCTTTGACGCGCCCGGAGTTCCCTGACTTCGGATCGGGATGTAGCTAGCTGTTGCTGCAGAGCCTCATTTTTCCTCCTCGTCCTATCCATAGCTTCTTCTAGTTGGCGAATGCGAACAGTGTTGAGGTTAAAGTTAGCATCCATTTCCACAACTCGGCCAATGGCTGCTTGACCTTGCTCGACGTTCCTGGAAATCCTTCGGACCATGATGGGCAAAACCCGGTCCGCTGATCCTCCTTCGCTTATGTTGTAGAAGCTTCGGTCTCCATTGAAAGGTAAAGGCTGACCCTGCTCATCGCTCCATCGGTTCAAGGTTATTGCCCACATGGGAGTGGGACCTTGAAATGCCAGACGGGGGTTAGGGTTCGGAGCTACAGGGGGTAGGTTTTTAACTTTTGGCTCGGAGCTGGAGCTATTCGAAAAGCTTTCTGCATGGTGATCATCCAAAGGGATCGGGTGGTCATCTTCTGACTCCTCATCGAGCCATCTCCAATTGCCTTGGTTTGGGTAGTACGGATCGCCGTGATGGTGGAAGCCAGCCATGCTATCTATGCAAGAATGGGGAAAGAAAGGTTTATAGACGTACTAATCTAGGATACTTATAAGATGGTCGTTATTAGTCGACCTAATACTTGCATAGTTCATACCAATTACATGTAACCGAAGCAAGATAGTCCTTCGAATTAGCGACCCTAACTTCAGATCCCCAATCAGACAAGAACAGGAAATGAAGCAAAGGTCACAGATTCTAAGTCTATAACGCCCTAGTCACATGTAACTGTGGTGTATCCACTTAGCAACTATTGCCCTACCAGTAACGACCCTTTTAGTAATCACATATGTAGTTAGTAGAATGCAGAATACTCCTATAGTATTCTTGTTCTAACGTTCTTTTGGTAGCGTTGGTAAGTTTTTAGACTTGTTACAACACCACAATCATTCTTAGGCACATGCTAGTCACTCTTGGAAAAATGTAGTTGATCAGGCTACATCCACCCAGATCTGACTATATGTCTCTAAGCTTAATTGTGTTGTTCAACAATCTTAATACTTTTGTTCCGTTCTAGTATGATACTGTCCCTTTGTGTTGGTTAATGTGTATATATATATATATATATATATATATATACTTAATTAAATATTTTAGTATTTAGAAGTATATATTCTTGGTCAGAGTGTTTTAGCCCCGAAGTGTTTATAGTTTGTATATCTTTTATGGGTTGATATACTTGATTCACTATAAACAATGCTCTGATACCAATCTGTCACACCCCAAAACCGAGAACGGCGGAATACATTCTGGGGTGGAGGACGTCATGTACAATATCATAACAATTGCATAATAGTAAAAACAAGCGACAACAACCATTTCATTAATATAGTGGTTATAATTACAAACGTGTTCTGCACAGTTAATAGACACCAAAAGTATAAACAAAATAAAAGATGAATCTTGTATACGCTCCATCTTCTCAAAAGCTGCACCAGTACTTGTCTATCTTTGACCTGAGGATACAAGTTATTTTGAAAACGAGTATCAACATCAAGCTGGTGAGTTCATAAGAATTTAGTGTCGTTGTTTATATAAAAGTGTTTACAATCATGTAATGTAAGAGCTGTAATTACTGTTTGAGAATAGAAGAAAATCCTATATTTTCCAAAATTGAGCATTTGTAAGTTAAATCCTTCATGTGTGTAAAAGTATTTCCATTGAAACTTTCAGTAATAAAATAATGTGATAAACTTCCTTCAAGTAACGTAAATGAGGAAAAGTATTGCCGGTTGGTTGTAGTAGTGTTGCAAACTTCAATTAGTAATATGTATTTATTTACTTCGGGAAATTTGCTTAGACTTTAAGTCTTAGTGTGTTAATTTAGATATGAATGTGATCTCTCGTGTAACGAAACTGAATGATAAGAGGGGGTCCGATGACCTTCCCAGTCATACGTAGTGTAGTGATGTAGTGCCACCCCTGGGCCTAGTCGGCTCGGACTGTAGTTAATAGTCAGGATGTAATAGTGTCTGTCCTGTATAGATCTATACATGTAGTGTTGCATTCCTTCCAGGAAGCTCTAGTTACATTGTATTTGCGCAGTAGAGTGTCGTATAGAGATAGTGTGTTATACTCTAGATTAGTGTATTCTCTTGTGTTATAGTATAGTAAGCTTTTAGTATAGTACATAGAGTGTTCTCTTTAACGTGCATTAACTTGTAATAGTAGCAATTATAGTGAGTATAGTAGTAATAGAGGTAATGAGTAGTAGTCTTAACTATACCTATTATAGTTAAATAGAGTGTGGGATTGCATGCCTTTGATTTACAAAGGTATAGAATAAGATGAAGGCTTTCATATCTAACACAAATATATATGATATATAACTAAGAAATCAACGACATTCGGACGGATAACAATATACCCTAAGACCACAATCAAACAAGAACAGGAAATAAGGCGAGCTATCGGTCCTAAGTCCTTCAAGTCTTACTTATATAAATATATTAGTGTAGATATAATTTAAAAAGGAAAGTAGTTTAAACACAGTTTGAAAATAGTTTAACAACTATCTACCTTAAAAATGCGTTTGATAAGTATTTAAAACAGTTTTATTGATAAGTAGCTAAAAGTATAGAAAATCCTTTTTAGTTGCAGGTTATAAATCACATATGATTTGATATTAATACTTGTTGCATTTAACTTATATCCCCCCCCCCCTAAAACATGTAAAAACATTTGAAAAGATTCATTAAGGGGTATGAACTCACCAGACGAGGAATGTGTCAGATAGATGCTAAGTGTCAGTTCGGGGCTTGAGAACGCGCGAGGTTCCTATGTAATATGAAGATATATATAATTGTATCTAATTAGACTTTGAACCACTAATTAGATAAGACAATACACTCCGAGACGCGAAAGCACTTCATTTCAAGTGCTAGGAGTGACCCGGGTAGCATCTAAGGGTATGTATGACTTGGATATGGAGTTTGCTCTTCAAGAGTAAACCCCTTATGGAGTTTTCAGCCCAAATGACCAACTCCCCATGAGTTTATGGCCGTAAACTGATGGTGGGGCTGTTCTAGGATGCTTAATGGTCTTAAAACTCTTGAGGGGTGATGCTAGACTTAGTTTTAAGGCATTGGAATGGAATTTGAACAACATAAGGACCATTTGAGGAGTTTACGGCCGTAAACTCTTATGTACCAATTCTCAATGTGTTTTGGTGGTCCTAGGTCAATTGCAAGAGTTTCTAGTGCAAGGTACAATCCATGGAAGGAAGTTAGGGTACCAATTGACCACCTTATAGGAGTTTACGGCCCAGGAACCATTCCTCGAGGGGTATACGGCCGTGAACTCCTTAGGGGGTGGTTTCTTGCATGTATAAGGTCCCTAACACATTGTTGGATGGTTCTAGACTTTATTCCAAGGCTTAGGAGGTGCTTAAGGGGCATTTTAACACCTTTAAAGGGGTTTACAGCCTATGAAATGGTGTTTACGGTCTAAGCATGTGCTTGGGCTGTAAACTCTTGTTTACCCCTCAAATGATAAGGTTTAGGTGTTCCAAGTTCGGTATTGTAAGCCCCTAAGTCATATCTAAGCTCCAAATGTGGTTTGGAAGGGTTTTGAGGCTCAAAACCCCCATCTATGTGTGTTTGCGGCCGAAGGGAGTTCCAGGGCTGTAAACACATGATTATGGTCCTTTTGGATGATTTTGACACGAAATTGCAAGCTAAGCATGATAATCTAAGAGTTAGGATGGATATCTTACCAAATTGGAGCTTAAAATGGGGTGATTTTTGGATCAAAAGCTTGGAATTGTAGAGAGAGAGTAGAGAGAGGGTGAAAAGCTTCAAAATGAAGTTAATCCAACTTTAAATATGGTTTAAGTTTGAGACACGGTGTAATTCTACCCGATACTGAGGTTTAACGAGGCTTAAATTTTTACCCGATTAAATGGTTGTAATTCAAAAAAATTTCCGACTAAACGGGAGGGTAATTCACATGTTTTTATTTATTTCATTACGACATTAATAAAATAAAACATTTATTGATTTGTCCACCCCAATATTAACGGAATCTTAATAAAATAGAATATTCTATTAACGGAAATTGGTTATAATGATGGAATAAATTTTGGATTGTCACATATCTGGTTCTTGTTCTAGCTCGAAGACTGTGATTGAAGATGAGGACGAAGAAGTTATTTATAGACCACCGGTGCTGTCCTCTAAGACTCCTTCAGTAGATACATCGGTGCCAAGTAATCTGTCTGATTCTTAGAATAAAGAAAACAATCCGGATATTGATGCCACTCCTCTTACTCCTGATGAAAGAGAGTTTATGTCTAGAGATGTTTCCGCTACTACTCAAACGTTTATGAAACTTCTCTTTCCCGATCCGATTGTTAATGAGTTCGTGACGAGATCCTCTCATGATCCTAGAACATCTGAGGTGGATCAATCAGCAGATGATGGATTTGTCAATATTCACAATCTTCCTGTATCACTCAATCACATCAGCCAGGAGCTACCTTCCAGAATTCAACACGATCACCCAATTGAGAACGTCATTGGCCAGCTGGGTGATGGTGTTCGAACGAGAAGTCAGAGTGGAGATGTCAATAAACGTCTCTATTCTTGTTTCATATCTCAAATAGAGCCAAAGAATATTCAAATGGCCTTGAATGAGCCCAACTGGGTGGATGCTATGCATGAAGAATTGAATCAATTTGAAAAACTTGGGGTTTGGAAGCTGGTTGAATTACCTAAGGGAAAGAAGTCACTCGACACAAGTTGGGTATATCGAAACAAGCAAGATGATTCAGGGGTTATTGTGCGGTATAAGGCCCGATTGGTTATATGTGGATTTTGTCAGATTGAGGGTCTTGACTACACCGAAGTTTTTGCTCCGGTAGCTCGCTTGGAGGCTATTCGCATCTTCCTTGCGTATGCTTCTTACAATAACTTCATGGTTTAGCAAATAGACATCAAGGCTGCCTTCTTGTACGGCGCTGTGAAGGAAGAGATCTATGTTGATCAACCTCCTGGGTTTGTCAATTCAAAATTTCCGAATCACTTCTACAAGTTGAACAAAGCTTTATATGGGTTACACCAAGCTCCAAGGGCGTGGTATGCTACTCTTTCAAAGCATTTGCTCGAGCATGGCTATTTGCAGGGGACAATTGATCAAACCTTATTCATTAAGCATGTTGGTTCCGATCAAATTCTTGTTCAAATATATGTCGATGATATCATTTTCGGGTCAACGAGTTCAAAACTGTGCAAGGAGTTCGAAAATGTTATGAAGAAGAGTTTCGAGATGAGTTCCTTGGGGAAGATGACCACGTTTTTGGGGCTTCAGGTCAATCTAGAATCAACCAGGATCCTACTACATCAAGCCAAGTATGTTGAAGATATGCTAGAGAAGTTCAAGTTTCGAGATGCAAAACCTGCACTGATGCCAATGGTTGAGATACCATTGTTGACTCCAGATATTGAAGGCGAATCCGTAGATCAGACTGACTACAGATCAATGATCGGATCGTTGATGTACTTAACAGCAAGCAGGCCAGACATCATGTTCGCGGTTTGTCAATGTGCACGATATCAGGCTAATCCAAAACTTTCACATCTTATTTCTGTCAAAAGAATCTTTCGGTACCTCAAAGGCAGCCCAAAATTAGGTCTTTGGTATCCAAAAAATTCTGAATTTGATTTATATGCTTTTGCTGACAGTAATTATGGAGGCTGTGAGCTTGACAGGAAATCAACGTCTGGAGGATGTCAATTTCTCGGTGATCGACTGGTGTCATGGCAGTGCAAAAAACAGCATACCATCTCCACCTCAATAGCAGAGGCGGATTATGTGGCCGCTTCAGCTTGTTGTTCCCAAGTTATCTGGATACAACATCAGCTCCTGGATTACGGTTTGAATTTTCTAAAAACCCCCATCTTTTGTGACAATGAGGCTGCAATTCAAATTGCTAAAAATCCTGTCCAACACTAAAAAACCAAGCACCTCAATATCAAAGTGCATTTTATCAGAGATTGTTATGAGCGCTCGCTCATCCGGTTGGAACAAGTTCCCACTGCTGATAATGTGGCGGATTTGTTCACAAAACCTTTTAACAAAGCTCGATTTGATGTGCTTGTTGGATTTTTGAAAATGATAAGCTTTGAGGACTAATTTTTTTTAGGTTATATTAAATTTGCGCATTTAGTTTTCATTCTCTCCCATGCATAAATTTAGAGGGAGAAATAAACAAAAACCAAAAAAAATCAAAACCAAAAATCCAAAAATATATTTTTTTCAGTTTTATTTTTTCAGAAAATTTGAAAAACCCAAAAATATTGTGTGTTTTCCTTGCTTTATAGATGTTGTGTTGGGAAGTAATATAAACTTGGTGATAACAGGTAATTTGAATTTGTGTAAGATATCAAAGTTGAATTGTCTAGGCTCTGTGTTCGATGCGCTGGTAGGTATGAAAGTTTTAATTTGGACTTGACTAGGCATAGATGAACTTAAGGAATCAAATGACTTGACAAATCTTGACTTAGACAGATCCATTTAGCTTAACAATACGACACTTGGGTAGGTTGAGCAAAGAGATATACATGGGAATCTGCGGATTACACTAAATAATATGTATCTAAAACCTTGTCTTAACCTTTCGTCGATGTATGGACTTTGTTCTTAATTCCGATATTGATAGGAAGGCTGGGAAAATTCAAATAAAATATGTCTGCAGAAGGTTATTTTCTTGCTTTCTCTATGTTAGTCATATGTTGCCTCCTCTGCGTGTTCGGAAGATCCGACCTGGACTGCAACATATGCAACTCTGTCTCTATGCATATCCTTCTATGCCATTCTTTCTACCTATTAGCCATATGTTGTCTCATTTGTGTGACTGATAATCTAACCTGGTAGACAGCATATGCACCATTCTACATCTCAATCCCTCTGAATCTGGTTAGACATATGTTTCACCTTCTGCGTGATCAGAAGATTCGACCTGGGTATACATCATATGCACTCTAAATCTGTCTTCCTTCTTAATAATTTTCTGCTCATCTAAAGTAAGGAGTGTCTCAGAAGTTCTTGATTGTTGGAATATATCAGGAAGCGAGAAACATGTTCTAGTGCAACTAAAATTGAACCTTGGTTGTCGTCAAATGAATGGTCATTAGGAATCTTGTTAGAATTGCAAAGTCATAATGTCTTGTCTTGTAACACCCAAAGTTTTGAAGGCCAAGAAAGGAAAGAAAACCCTAAGTTTAGGGGTCGACTCGGCGAGTCCAAGGAGGGACTCGGCGAGTCCGAGCGGGATCTGAGTCGAGGAGTAAGTGACCGACTCGGCGAGTCGGCCAAGGTGACTCGGCGAGTCTGGTCTGTGCGAGGAAAACCCTAAATCCGGGGCTTGGAGCCTATTTAATCGCCTCATTCTTCTTCCTAGGGCTCCTTTACTGTCTCTCACACCCAGAACGCCGCACCCTAAGCCTCCATTGTGCTCATTCAAGCTTTTAGCCATTTTTGAGTGATTTAAAAGAAGAAGAAGTGGGAATCTTTGAAGCATCAAGGAGTGGCCTTGGATCCGAAGTTTGGGGAACATTTCAGAGCATTTGAAGGTATTAATTCGTTTCTCTCCTTTAGATCTTCTTTGGTTATGAGTTTTGGGGCTTTTAAGCCATGTCTAAGATCAATTTCGAGTTTGAGGTCCAGATCTGAGGTTGCTACCTCAGATCCATGCTTGTTTTGGTTTAGAATCCCGTAAAGTATCAGCCATTGGGTGGATTTTGGAGCCTCTTGGTCTTAAACCCTATTTCATGGTGTATTTTTCTTAGATCTCCATCTTTACACGTAAAGTTTGCAACTTTACGTGGGGAATAGGCTTGGGAAGGGTAGATCTACAGTTTGGAGTCCATGCATGACTCGAAAGTCCTCTGCATGTAAGTAGATCTTAATGGACTCGACGAGTCCTTCGAGTGGACTCGGCGAGTAGCTTGAAGATGAGGAGGAACTCGACGAGTGGGATGAACAGCTCGTCGAGTCGGATGACGATGAGCATGAACTCGGCGAGTTAGATGAACAACTCGGTGAGTTGGATGAAGATTGCCTTTTACTCGGCGAGTCTGTTCTTGGACTCGGCGAGTCAGGTCGCGTAGTCCCAAACCCTTCGAGTTAAGACTCGAGTCAGCGAGTCGAGCAAGGACTCAGTGAGTTGGTCAGGACAGGATTCGGGAATCTATAGACTCGGCGAGTCAGGGGCTGACTCGGCGAGTCAAGTCGCGATTGGAAGGACTTTGAGCATAAGAACTCGGCGAGTCAGTAAGTGGACTCGGCGAGTAGGGTTGACCTGGAAGGTTGACTTTGACCAGGACTTTGACTTTGGCAAGAGTTGACTTAGTTGACCTTTGAAGGTCAGTTAGACTAAGTGTTATGTTGATATTGGTAGCTCGGGGAGCTAGTGGAGCAGCAGTCCGGAGTCAGTGGTCAGGTAGCGGTCAAATGGATTAGCAGCAACAGTTCGGCAGTATCAGGTGAGTTTCCCTTTGTATGAATGGGTCTACGGCCACAATGCCGGCCCATGTAGTTATGAGTAGAAGACCCGGGGGTTAGCCCTAGGCACAGTATGCTAGTATGATATTCGGACGAGGTCCAATGATAGAGGGCGGGTGCCCAAGGAGTGGTTTATGTGATAGTTTATACTTGTTGTCTGTGTGATACTTGTATGTGCCTGGTAGGGAGGTGAGTGTGGGCAAGGTCCCGTATCTCACCAATAGCAGAGTGTGGATGGTGTTCCACATCTCAGTAGCAGCAGAGCAGGGGCGAGGCCCAAGTTAGGGAAGGAGTGAGGGTGGGCTGGGCCCGTACCTCATTATCAGCAGGAGTATGGACGGGGTTCCATGACTCATCAGTAGCAGGACAAGGGCGGGGCCCAGAGATAGGCGAGGCCTTAAGACAAGATCCGTTAGTATGTGTTTAGATTATGTGATGTGATGTGATATGCTTACGTGCTATTATATGTTAGTGGGCGAGGCCCTGTGACAGGCGAGGCCTACGTCTAACAGATCTGTATCCGAGCGGGGCTCGAAGCCAGGCGAGGCCTGGAGCGGCGGGGCCGTTGTAGCGGGCGAGGCCTAGGATAGCGGGCGTGGCCCAGTATGTGCAGTATGTGGTTATGCATGGTATGTGGTAGGGTGGGGAACTTACTAAGCTTCGTGCTTACGGTTTTTAGTTTTGTTTTCAGGTACTTCCGGTAGCGGAGGGAAGAGCTCGGGGTGATCGCATGGCACACACCATAGTTTAGACAGCCTGGGAATGTTTACTCTGATAACGAATATGTATTTTGGAAACTAATACTTTGTTTATGTTTTGAAATGATGAATTTGCTTAACGTAATGTTTTATTAAAAGAAATTTTTAGTCATGAATTTTGGGACGTTACATGTCTCTTGCAATATATCCTAATCTTGTCACAATTTTCGTGTTTAAGTGGACCACAATACCGGCAATCGACCAGATTTATTCATGAAATAGAAGGTACTGATAAACGGATTCAGGCTGTCTAAGAACATTGATCTCAAATTCAAAATACTATCAGCTTTGGTGAAAGAAAATTGGTGTTAATTCATTGTTATTTTATTTTATTTTGCTAAAAAATTAAAAAGAAATTAAAATTAAAATTTTTTAATTAGTTTTTATTTTAGTTTAAAATTTTTAGATTTTATTTTGTTTTGTTTTATTTTTAAAAATTACTCAAAATGTTTTATTTTTAAAATAGTTTGTGGTATTGGACTTGAAATAAAAGTGGAGCAGCCCATGGGTCCGGTATATATAGCATAGTTTTCGGCTGTAAACACTTTTTTGACTTCTTTTGAATTTACGACCATAAACTACACTTTCTCTCTCAATTCACTGTTCACCGACTCACCAAAATTCGTGCTTAATCTCAAAATTAACAGTTCGAACGTGTATGTATGTGCATTCTGACCATCACAAAGGTGTTCTAACAAAAAACCGACGTTGGATTGAAGCTGAAATCGAAAAAATGGGATTATCTGCGTTTACGACCAATGAAGGGCTTACGGCCGTAAACCCTCTTCCAGCCGAAAACCCAATTTTGTTTGAAATTAAAGTCAAAATTACATCTTTTTGCACAAAATCTATGTCTTATACTATGTTTTCTCACTTGGCTTGGTTCGTATAGGTCAAAATGGTAGAACTTAAATTTGCAGAAAGTCACAATCTGGAGATCCTATTGGCTGATCCTCCAGTTGCTCATAGTGAATCCAAGTCCATGATTCATGCCTTGAAGGAATGCTGCTTGGCTACAGCTTTGACCCTAAATCCAAAAATTTATCAAAGTCTAATCAGAGAATTCTAGAAGTCTACAACTGTAAAGAAAGAGAATGATGGATTTGTGTTCATCGAAGCTCATGTTAAAGGATGCAAGATCACTGCAACATAACAAGTAATCAGAGATGTTTTGAATATTGACGATCAATCAAGTTTTCCAACAGAAATTGAAGTGGATCTAGCTCAAGAGCTCTTAAGCAAAATGGGTTATGAGGGAGAATTTCCCCTACCCTAAAGAAGTTATTACCACCTTATTGGAGGTTTCTAGCTCATGTTTTTGTGAGCTGTATTTCAGGAAGAAGATCTGGTCGAGATGAGATCTTGTTAAGAAACATAGGAGCTATTGCTGCTCTTGCTGTTGGACTCGACATTAACTTTTCAAAGTTTATTATGTATGAGCTTGTTGTGAACATCAAAGGAAAGACAAGAGACAAGTTTCTGATGTATCCAAGGTTTCTCCAAATAATTATCAATGAGCAGTTTTTGGAGATCACTAAAGAAGGTGAAACCTTGGACATGAAGTCTCTTGGACCAAACACCATTGGGTTGATCAAGCAAAAACGTAAGGGTACAGTTACTTTTCAAGGAAAATACCCTCTAGTGAAGTTTGGCATGTTTGCAGAGTCAAGTGAAGCATCTGGGTCCTATGAGACCTCTGACCGTATGACGGTAGATGATGATATGATACCAGTGTCGGGCCATGAAGAAAACAGAGTTCCTCCGGCCGCAATCATGGCCGAGGAACATGCATTGACGTATGTGCATGTTCAGAGTGACTTCGGTAAAAGTGAGGATGCGGATGACGATGATGATGATCTTGAAGATGATGATTCTATTTTTGGGGATAATTTGTCTAAGCATAATGATATAGAGCTTGATTTGGATTTTGTAGACAACTACTGCCCGACAAATGAGGACCTGGACACGTTATTTAACGATTTCAATGATGTTGTGCAACGCACAACGGAGAAAGGGATAAATGATGTTCAAGAACCAACTCCTCTGTTGGTTGATCAAACTGTTGGCACTTCCAATCATGTGGATTCAACTTCAAGGCTTCCTCCCCTGAATGTTGAAATTCCAACATCAGTGGCGTCTGTGAGTGATCCACTTATAACACATACTTATGTGCCTTCATTGAAAAGATGAAGAATTGATACAAGGCCAGGGGTACTAATTTAGGAACTGACACAAACTGTTCAGCCAATACTTAGTACATCAACCACGACTCCAACCACTACAACTGAACTTGATCATGAACAACCAAGAACAACCTTTGAAGTTGGGAGCTCTTCAGCTCCTGGGAATGTCTCCCTTAATAGGCCTGACCATGATATTGCATCTCAAAGGCTTGCCAGGTTCTTTGCAGAAAATTAAACAGAGCTTCCCTCTCGTGAAAAAGGTATATCTCTAGGGGAAGGTATCTTGAAGGGGGCAGATATATCAAAACCTGATCTCAGGGAGGAGATCACTATACTCAAACAGAAAATAATCAAAAAGGATCTTCAAATTGAGGACCTTGATTCTCGTATCTCCATGCTCGAAGCTGAAAGTTCCTTAAAGTCTGATCAAATTTATGAACTTCAGCAAAATAATGCTCAAAAGGCCAAACAAATTTCTAATCTCCAGCTCAACCTTGGTGCTCTTTCAGTTGGCTACTTTGATCTGAAGAATAGACTTATTGCTGAATTTTGAGATAAGTTTCAGACAGAAAATGAAGGCCTAAATGTTTCTCAGGCTCCTGTAACTGCCCCAGCTGCTACTCTAACTTTTGAACATACCGATAATCTGCCAGTTAGAACCACAACGGTTGTTGACCATTTTGAGAAGGAACTAAACAAGCTCCGCCCCGAATCACTATTAAGCGAGGAGGGAGAACGGTTACGTCTCATAAAAGGGGAGGCTTGCTCTTCATGAAAAATTTTGATCAGAATGTTCGTGGTGATCATCCCCAACTAACTGTGACTGACCTTGAGAAGAAAAGATTTCAGCATAAATATGGAGATAGGTTAGGAATCCGTATGTGGGGCTTTCAAGATAAAATCAACTGTTGGATGGTCAAAAGAAAGAGCAACACCGTGGAGTATTATAAGCATCCAAATGATTTTTCTTCGCTTACCAAGGTGGATCTTACTGAATTGTCTGCTGCTCCTTTTTACAATCCTTCTAATGATCCTCGGGCGACAGATTTCAAACACTTTTTGGAAAATCAAGTGAGGGGAGGATTTGATAATATGAAGACTGCTGAATCTTTTTTGAAGACTACTAAACATGTGTTCGTCCCAATCACTAAAAAGGCTATAAAAAATGCTATGTGGCCTCCAACAAAGCAGTTGGCAAAGATTCCCATCATCAAAAATTTATGTGATGGTTCTTTGGACAACATGATGTATTGGGTGTATGATCCAGCCACGACCTCAGTGGTTATCAAGTTTAAAGATGGTGTATTCCGTCTAATCGATAAGAGGGATCTTCTACAATTTGGTAAGAGGGACATTCACACTTTGGCCACTCATCAAATAATTTGTGAGCAGGAAGTTCTGGAACCGGATGCAAAAGAATTCACGAGCATGATTTCTGAAATTATTAGCAAAGAAATGTGGTTGGGAGCAATGAGAAGATTTGATGTGCTGGTAATTGAAAAGGACTGAGCCCATGCTAGCCTCAAACCAAGGGGGAGATTGATAGGTCATTATTTTGTGGTTTGGGCTAGGCAATTATATGTATAAGTCTTATTAATTTCATGGTCATGTTTTACATGTTTTGTGTGAGTTTACAGTTTATGTATGTGTGTACAGCCGTAAACCTGTTTACGACTAACTACTCCCTATATATAGGTATTGTCAGAGTTTTGTCAGGTTGTTGACGAATCACTGAGTGTCTCTTATAGTTTACGGCCCAAGGTGTATCTGATGTTTATTTGATATAAAACGTGTGCATGCTTGGATTAATCTGTCATCTACTACATTCTCTGGTTGTTCGATTGATATTTGTTTGATCACTGTTTGGATTCTCAATTTTAGGGACCTTACACTGTTACCTCCATTTCAAGGGAATGTTTTATCTTCAACCCCTCTATGTTCGATAGTGCCAAACGCTTGGCACAAAGACTCATTGACCATGGAATTCATTCGCACGTGGCAACCCCTATCCCCGAACAAGCCAAAACAAACGACAACAAAAAGAAGTTTTGGGACAAAAAGAAGAAACAATCGGCACAAGACTCCACTAAGAAATAGCAGATTGTGGTTGTTCATGCTGCAACAACTCCTGCTGCCCCAACACTAGCAAAGCAGTATGATGGAAATATGCCAAAATGTAACAAATGCAATTTCCATCACAACAGACCCTGCCAGGAGATGCACTGTGTTAACTGCAACAGGAAGGGACCCACTGCCCATTTCTTTAAGGCACCGACGAAATCGATCACCCAAGTCCCTGGTATTGGAGTAGGCTAGGCCTGCTATGGGTGCAGCGAAGTTGGGCACTTCAAGAGGAACTGTCCAAAGGCAGGGAACACTGGAGGAGTAGGAAGAGTTCTGGTGATAGGCCATGAAGATGTTGTGGTAGATCCCACGATGTTCATGGGTACGTTTCTCCTCGATAACTCTTATGCATGCATACTCTTTGATAGTGGAGCGGAGAGGAGTTTTGTAAGCCACAAATTTAATCACTTACTCAACAAACAACCACAAACACTAACATAAACATTTGTCGTAGAAATGGCTAACAGCAAGGCTGAAAGCACTAACAATATATATATATATATATATATATATATATATATATACACACACACACACACATAGGATGCACCCTCACTCTAGATAGCTATTCTTTCCAAATTGACCTTATGTCAGTATCAACAAAAAGTTTCGACATCATCATCAGCATGGATTGGGTGAGTCCCCATTGTGCAGACATCCTATGTTATGAGAAAGTTGTTCGCTTGAGCTTGCCAAGTGGTGAAACTTTAGTCGTCCATGGAGACAAACCAAGCACGAACCTTCGAATCATATCGTGCATCCAAGCCTAGAAGTACTTACGAAAGGAATACCACACGTTCTTAGCACACATAGTTGACAGAACTCAAGAAGTGAAAGACATAAAGATCATTCCTGAGGTCCGTGATTTTACCAGTATCTTTCCCGAAGATCTTCCTGGAGTACCACAAGAACGCCAAGTCGAGTTTAGAATCGACTTGATTCCTGTAGCTACCCCTGTAGCCAAATCGACTTATCATCTAGCACCAGCAGAGATACAGGAACTATCCAGTCAACTGAACGAACTACTCAGCAAGGGACTCATAAGACCGATCTTTTCACTCTGGAGAGCACCAGTCTTGTTCGTGAAGAAGAAGGATGGATCATTCCGTATGTGCATCCACTACCGCGAGCTAAACAAACTGACCATTAAGAACCAATACCCTCTACCAAGGATAGACGACTTGTTCGATCAACTTCGAGGAGCAAGCTACCTTTCAAATATTGAATTAAGATCAGGGTATCACCAATTACGAGTTTAAGAGGACGATGTTCCCAAAACAGCCTTCCGAACTCGTTATGGTCACTACGAGTTTTGTAGTGATGCCTTTCAGATTAACCAATGCACCCGCATTGTTTATGGATTTAATTAACAGGGTGTGCTGTACTTACTTAGATAAGTTTGTGTTTGTATTCATTAACAATATACATATCTACTCACGAAGTAAGGAGGAACATAGTCAACACTTATGATAGATCTTGGAAACACTACGAGCAGAAATGCTTTATGTGAAGTTCTCGAAGTGTGAATTTTGGATTCAGAGAGTCGAATTCCTGGGTCATGTGGTCAGCGAAGAGGGAATTCATGTGGACCCTTCCAAAACCAAAGCCATCGAGAACTGGTCAGCACCAAGAACGCTTACGGAGATTCGTCAATTCTTAGGCCTTGCTAGCTAATATCGCAGGTGCATACAAAACTTCTCAAAGATCGCGAAGCCACTCACCACCTTGACCCAGAAAGGTATAACCTTTGACTGGGAAGAGAAAAAAGAAAATGTGTTTCAAACGCTAAAGCAAGCCTTATACAGCACACCGATATTGTCCCTTCTAGAAGGGATAAAAGACTTCGTAGTTTATTGCGATGCTTCCAACTATGGATTTGGTTGTGTTCTTATGCAAAGGGGAAAGGTCATTGCCTATGCCTCAAGACAGTTTAAGACACATGAATTCAACTACACTACTCATGATCTTGAACAAGGAGCAGTAGTATTTGCTCTAAAGATCTATAGAAACTACCAGAAGGAGCTCAACATGAGACAACGATGGTGGGTCGATCTACTAAATGACTATGAATGCGAAATTCTTTATCATGTCGGTAAATCCAATGTAGTAGCTGACGCCCTTAGTAGGAAGGAGTACTCAGGTCGTAGAGTCAAAGCATTGACTATGACAATCCATTCACATCTGTCCACACAAATCAAAGAGGCTCAGCAGGAAGCATTGAAACCCGGAAATATGACAGGTGAATCCTTAAGAGGAATGGACAAGAACTTAGAATTCAAGGGTGACGGGGTTTATTATCTCATGAACCGAATTTGGACATCGAAGTTTGGTGGATTTAGAGACATAGTCATGAACGAAGCCCACATTACTCGATACTCCGTTCATTTGGGTTCAGAAAACATGTATCTGGACCTCATGAAGTTATATTGGTGGCCAAACATGAAAGCAGAAATTGCTACCTTTATGGGCAAGTGTCTTACTTGCGCCAAGCTTAAGGTAGAATACCAAAAGCCCTCAGGGTTACTACAAAAACTAGAGATACATGAGTGGAAGTGGGAAAGGATTACAATGGATTTCATAACCAAGTTACCCAAGACAACGGGTGGCCTTGATACCATTTGGGTTATCATTAACACGTTAACTAAGTCTGCACACTTCCTGCCAATTAAGGAAACTGACAAAATGGAGAAACTGACCAGAACCTACATTAGAGAGATTGTGAGACTACAAGGTGTGCCCATATCTATTATGTCTGATAGAGAAATTAGATTCACCTCAAGATTCTGAAAGTCACTACAAAAATCCATGGGAACTAGGTTGGACATGAGTACAGCCTACCACCTACAAACTGATGGGCAGAGTGAGAGAACAATCCAAACATTAGAAGACATGTTGAGAGCTTGTGTGATCGACTTAGGTAAAGCGTGGGATATCCATTTGCCATTGGTCAATTTTTCATACAACAACAGCTACCATATCAATATCAAAGTTGCTCCATTCGAAGCCCTTTATGGCCGTAAGTGCTGATCCCCTGTATGTTGGGCTGAAGTGGGTGATACGCAGCTAGCTAAAGGGCAAGTTCCTGACAGCACTCTCACTAGCCCAGAAATCATCAGATAGACAACTGAAAATATATTTCAAATCCGTAAATGATTGAAAGCCTCTAGATACAGACAGAAGATTTGCACAGACAAAAGACGAAAACCCTTGGATTTCTAGGTTGGTGATCGCGTTCTATTGAAGGTCTCACCCTTAAAGGGCATGATACGCTTCAGAAAGCGTGGCAAACTAAATCCAAGGTACATTGGACCTTTCGAGATTATCGCTAGAATCGGCCCAGTAACTTACAAACTCAAACTACCCATAGAACTTAGCAACATACACCCTACCTTCCACGTGTCTAACCTAAAGAAGTGTCTATCTGATGAGACTCTTGTGATCCCACTCGATGAAATCGATATCAATAAGAGCCTCAACTTCATGAAAGAACCAATAGAAATCATGGATAGGGAAGTCAAACAAACCAACCAAAGTCGTATACCTATAGTGAAGGTTAGTTGGAATGCCAAGCGGGGACCTGAATTCACTTGGGAACGGGAAGATCAAATAAAACAAAATTACCCACACCTTTTTCCCTAGTCCATGTGTATCGCTTTAGACTTAATTTCGGGACGAAATTCCCTTTAACGGGGGGATGATGTGAAAACCCGTTATTTTCAATCTTGTAAAAGTCAAACAAAGTCACATACTTCACAGCAAACCTAGCACCCGATGACCTCACATACTTCACGGCATTTCAGATCTCTAAGATGGAACTAAAATGTTGTTCTAACTCATCCCTAACCACAAGATTTATGATATGAGCACAACACCTCAAGTGCAAGTATTTGCAATCCAAAAAAGCATGGGGGTCCCCTAAGCATGGTCGTGAGATACCTAATTGCCCCATCATTTGAGGAAGCATTATCCAAAGTCACCATAAACACCTTCTCAATTCCCAAAATTTGTAAGCATTTGTAAACGAGTTTTCCTATGGTTACACCTTTGTGATTTGCAATGGGACAAAAGTTCAGAATTTTCTTTCTCAAAACCCACGTCTCATCAACCCAATGTACCGTTAAACAACTATAGTTAATGTTTTGGATGGATGTGCAAGTATCATTTGTAATGGAGACGGTTTGATTTTTTAAAACATCCTTCAGTTTATACAACTCTTCTTCGTATATTTGCAAAAAATCCCTAGCGACTGTCCACCTTGAAGGCAATTTAAATAGAGGTTGCAAATCCCGTGAATATTCCCTAAAATCCTTCATCTTCAACTATACTAAAAGGTTGATTATCTTTAATACACATGCGGGCTACAGAATTCCTACGTTTCTCTTCGCTGGAGGAATGAACATCTGTGACAACCCATTATTTTCAATCCTGTAAAAGTCAACCAAAGTCAACAACGGTCAAACATATCTAAAAAAATCAACTTTGTTGTTTTGATAATTTATTAAAGTTAAATTATTAATCTTAATTTGTATAAACCTTAATTATAAAGTGTTGAGAAAATGGGAAGTAAAAACACTCCAATCGAGAACCTCGCAACATCAAGCCTTCAGACCGAAAACCCTCTTCGAACCGCAAACCCTCGCATGGTGACTGTCTCGGACCGCAAACCATTTCTGACCGAGAACCCTCGGTCCTATCCACTTAGCTCGCAAACCCATGCAAGTGTCACTTCATTTCATATCTTCCTATAAATAGCTTGGACCAAAAAAAATCCATCACTTTTACATTTTCCAATCGAATACTCACCCTTTTCTCTCAAGAACACAAACCAAAAACATTATTTCTCTCTCAAGTATCATCCGAAGATTACTTGAATCTTCATAGGATTATACCGAGGTCTTCAAGTGTTCTTCATAACATCAAGTAATCCTCATCCAATCTGCTTAAAACCCAACCGAAAGCACCTTGATCCTCTTGGTTTCACCAAGAACACCAAGAACACACTTGAATCATTATCTGACCAAAAACGTAAAGGCTGACAGAAAACTCCCAATAGCCTCACGATTTACTTCTAACACTCCTTATTGTAAGTAAATCTTACATATTATACTATTTCCTTAGCAAAATTTCCATTATATTCGCTAATTATATACATATATATTGCATGAAAATGCTATTAGGACTCGGTTTTGTTATTGGATCTAACTGTGGAATTAACTCTACCATTTCGAATCTTCACTAGAATACTTACATAAGGTGAGTTCATATCCCTATATTTTACCGTTTTACAATGCTTTTAGGGGAGAATACAAGCAAAACACAAAGAAATTGTGTTAAGACATAAGTACAAATGAAAACAATCAAAAGAAAACAATTACTTTTATGAAAATTTGTCAAAACCCCTTTTTAAACTACTCTCAACTATTTAGATTGTCGTTTTGTATCAAAATCATATTCTTATGTATATTTATATATAATTAGGCTTTAACAGACTTAGGAATATTGCTAATGCCTTAACTCTTTTTCCTTGTTTGGTTGCGGGCTTAGGGTAGGATCACTTGTAACACCCGTAGATCAGGGCTAGTCAATTTAGAGACGATAAGCGTCAAAAATGAATTTTGATGGAAGATTATTTAGATGGAGTAATCTTAACTAAGTTGTGGTATATGTTACAAGGATTCTGTACATATAAAGAACACCGAAATCCGAGTTATAACGAAGAAGTTATGACATGTCGAAGTTTCGCGACAAAACCGGCATGACGCTGAGTGGCGTAAAATGTGAATTTACGTTAGATCGATTTCTAGCCTTAGTGATCTAAACAAAAGTCGTAAATTTCGTTAAACCAAGAGCTTTCCTAAAAAGAACGTCCAAATATGACTTCATATGAAGAAGTTATTATTTTTCTAAATTTCGACTTAGTAGTATGTAGCCCGAAACTCGAATTCGAGATTGAGTGATTTCTAGCCGAAACAATCTAAACGAGAATTGAAGATCTCATTGATAGTAGTTCAAAGGTAAAAAGACAAACGAAAACGGACGTCGGACGAAGAAGTTATGAATTTTTAACGGACATTTGCTGTCCCGGCCTGTTAAAAATATAATAATAAAAATAAAGTCAAAATTAGCCAACAGAATCTAAATGAAAGTTGTAGAGCTTAGTCTCACCTACGCATGGATATAAAGAACGTCGAAAACGGAGCTCGTATGCAAAAGTTACGCAATTTTGAAGTTTGGTATGTCGGTGTACGCTAAGTGTAATGGAGTACGCCCAGCGTACCCATATGCATGAACGGAAATGGGCCACGTCGACCTGACCCAACACTCGAGTACCCGGGATCATAAGCAATGACGTCTTCGGCCTCATCCGAAGCATACACCCAACATAGCGCTTAGTACGCCCCGCGTACTCCGAAATTACGCCCAGCGTAATCCCAATTTCAGCACCCTATAAATAGATGTTGAGGGCTGCTGAGTTTTGGTGCTCCATTCTTCCCTTTCTTTCTCGTTTTTCATCGTTTTGCGTGAAAAAAATATCC
The DNA here is from genome assembly GCF_051521515.1 of Lactuca serriola. NCBI lineage: Eukaryota > Viridiplantae > Streptophyta > Magnoliopsida > Asterales > Asteraceae > Lactuca > Lactuca serriola. The sequence goes on from NC_136411.1 coordinate 137,748,863, forward strand.
TGAAGCCCCGGTATCATTCCCGAGACCCAAAGCAAGTCCTGAAGCCCCGAAGATCCTGAGAAGTGAAATTCCCAAGCCGAAGCTCTGCCCACGAGAAGCCGGTTTTTGTGGAGATTTCTCGGTTTCATCGAAGAATACTACTTCTACAAGTTGTAATGTTGTCCGATCATCTTTTGATCAAGTGTGTGTATAGTCACTTTCTTGTAACACATAAATACGAAGTATTTGCTATGAAATACGTGTTATGTGTTTATATATTGTTTGTCTATTTAAGATGGGCAGAGAATCGATGTTTTATACAGGTGTTAAATGATTTAAACTGTGTAAGTATTTGTATCTATGAAAATGTTGGGTAGAACAGGGGTAGATGGGATAGTTGGTGACTATGGAGTTAGCGCCCATTGTATAAACTTTGGCGATGATGTGACTTCGTGCCTGTTTGATGAACCATGGCGACTATGGAGTTAGCGCACGTTGAGTAAACCTTGGCGACTATGGAGTTAGCGCTTGTTGAGTAAACCTTGGCGACTATGGAGTTAGCGCTTGTTAAGTGAACCTTGGTGACTATGGAGTTAGCGCCTGATAGTTATGGATTTAGTACCTGATAAATAAACTTTAGTAGCAATGGACTTCGTGCCAATTCCTTAGGTAAATCCTTAGGAATGAATGACTGAATGATAGTTGGTTCTTAGGATAAAACCTTAAGAAATAAAGACGATAATGGGGATGGGTAATTGGGTTGATTGTTTGCCGATTAAATATAATAATTATATTATTTTGGGTTGAAAACCATATATGCTCACCAGGCTCCCAAGGCTGACCCACACAGTCTTCTTTGTATCACAGGTATCCATAAGAAGACATATATCATTGAGGGATTAAAGGACATGTAAATCATTAGTGTAAATAAATGTAAGTTTTGTTTATGCTTTTGTGTCTGTATCGGAATATGACATCCCGAGATTTTTGTTATATAATGAAAATACTTTTCTTTAAGAAATGCTTTGATAAATTTTTATCATATATTGTTTTGGGAACAAATTCCGCAACAGTTTTCTTTAAACGATTACTCTGATTTTAAAAACAAAGCATAAACAAATCGGTCATTTCTGGCCGTGAAATTGGGGATGTCACAGTTGGTATCAGAGCATTAGTTTAAGCGAACTAGGAATTTTGTAGGAAAATTTCTAGACTTAAACTTAGAATGCTAAGTAATGATCGTGAGGAGTGTGTCTAAAATATGTTAGGTAGTACACCTAAATTGACACAAGCACCAGTATAATTTAGGAATGATGCCTAAAATGCTTTCATGTTCTAAATGTTATATGTTTTCCATATAAAATGTTATTTGTTCGGATCTATGGTCTATTGCCGACCGGATCTGGAAACCTTATGTATTTAGGATTCTAAGCGTACGATTATGATATTAGGACTAGCATGTAAATGTTTCAAATTGATAAGGATGATATATGTATCTATCGTGAATGAGGATCTAAATTCACCTTATTCGGTGTATCAATCAAGAATGGCAAGAACTAGAAGTGGAGTTTGAAACGCAACTGAGAACCGGAATCAACCACCAGTGATTGAGCAAATACCTGTTGCATCTGCAGCACCTGAGCCAATGACGATGGCTAGTGTACAAGAAATGATGCAGGTGATATTGGATCGTCAAATAGAGGAGACCAGGCGGTTGCTTCGACAGAATCGTGAAGAACTGTCAATTCAAGTAGAAGAGCCCAAAGTAAATGGAGGGCATTCGGAAAGAGGGAACTATAGTGGGACCGTTGGTCAAGCCAACCCACTGATAGTTCGCCAAAACAACCAGGATGGAGGAAATGACGGACGTGGATGCAAGTACAAGGATTTCATGGCATCCAAACCATCGTGTCTTTTTGGGAGTCCGACACCGGTGCAAGTCATGGACTGGATCTCCGAGATGGAGAGAATGTTTGAAAGTTGCGAGTGTAGCAACAGACAAAAGACTGTTCTTGCAATTCCTCTGTTAAAATTTGGAGTACTGAGCTGGTGGAAGTTACTGGTTGGTTCGTTGCCCAAGGGGGGAAGCTAGCAAGATGTCTTGGGAAGAGTTCGTGGTGCAATTGAAAATGCAATACTGCTCTGAGCAGGATCTTCTGGAAATCAACAATGAGTTCCAGAATCTGAAGAAAGGAAAATTAAGCGTCACTGAATACGCTACAAGCTTTACAAAGAAGATGAAGCTTATTCCATACCTAATTCCAACTGAACTTTCCAAGGTCAACAAGTTTTCCAATGGATTACCAGCGGACTTTGGTCCGATAGCCAAGCAAGCAACCACTCTGAAAGCCGCCATTTGGGCAGCCAAAAATGTTGAGACCCAAATAGAAGAAAAGGGTCTGGAGAGAGCTGAAGTTGGAGAGAAAAGGAAATGTGAAGGATCTTCAATGTTCAAAAAAGAAAGAAAATTCTCAAAATCTGGGGGAAGAGATGAAGCTAAGTGGTGTGAGAAGTGTAAAAAGAAACACTTCGGGAAATGTAGCGAGGGGATAACTTGCTATAAATGTGGGAAAACAGGGCATTACGCCAACAAGTGCGCACCTATCAAGAAGGTGTGCTATAGATGTAACGAAGAAGGGAATATTTCTAAAGACCGCCCAAAGAAAAACACACCTCCTCATCCAAGGGCATTCCACATGCTCCTCGACGAAGCAGAAAACGATGGGAGGATTAAAAGATGAAGACTTCATATCTATATATAATGTATGTATCAGGAAGTGTAGCCTATTAGAGGCATAGTGTAGGGTGAACTTGAACCTTTGTGTAATCGTTTCAAGGAATAATATAAACCCTGGTTTTGTTATCTGATGTGTTGAATGATTATATGATTTATGTATGGTGACTTGGTTGACTGCGAGACAATACTTGGGACGAGTATGAGTAGGTGTGAATGGCAGTAGAGATCTATACTACCGGAAGCACAGGACTCGCACTTGTATCAGGTAAAGTCACAAGTTTACCAAGAAGCTAGTCATTGATTCCGTTTTATTCAAGTATGTCATTACCATTGTTTCGGTAATGACTAGTAAAATGGTTGTTATTCCGACCCTAGTGGTCATATCAAATTGAGTCCGACTACGATGAGAGGTCATCGGGATACAACTCATCGGTCTGTTACAATAAATAAAGGAATGTATTTATCCTAAGAAGAAGAAGGAGTCCATAATAAGGATTTATTTTGTAACTTGAAGGTTACGATTGAAAGTCCAGCATAGTATAAAGAGCAGATGAAAGATTGAGCATCACGGTTATTAATGATGGGTTTTAGCCATAAGAACTTTCCAATGTGCGCATGCCAAACCCTAATGCTTGGATCTAGGCTTTCTAATCAAACATGCTTTGAATCCAAGACTTCTAATGACTATTTAGGTGTAATAACAATATTCAAACAGATCTAGAATCATACCTTTGAATTCCTTGTTGATCTTGTTGTCTTGGAGCTTCTAGAGTCACAATTGTCACTCCTCTAATGGATTACAAACACCAAATAGCAAGGAGGATGATTTGGCAGAGAGGAGAGGGAAGTAAATCGGCCAGGGGTTCTATTCTTTTGACAAAGTACCGATTTCCTTATGCCAAAGGGCCTATTTATACTTGTAGACTCCTTAAGGGTTACAACCTAAACCCTAATTGGATAATCTTCTCTTAAGGCTATCCAAATCCATTCCTTAGATAACTCTTGGATGATTTGAAGCAATCCTTAGCTTCTAGAATCTGTCCAATCCATATCTATATGGATTTACAGTCTAAATTTTAACTATCAAACAATTGACAGTTTATACCCTCTTTTTTAATTAATCTCTTTAAGTCACCAAATTAATTCCAATTAATTCTATGACTTATATTAATCAAATAACAATATATTATTCTTTATATTATTCTCATAATATACTAATAATATTTACTCTTTCTTAATAAATCATCCTATCAAATTGCTATGGTGAAGGCAACCCAAAAGGACCATGCACAACCGGGTCAAATACTTGCCTAAGATAGTTGCAGCCTTAGACACTATTCCAACAGTCTCCCACTTGGATAAGTCTAGTAACTATATGCACAATTACAATTCGGTTTGCAATCGTAGCTCTCGAAGACGCTGTCAAACTCTGATCTAATCAATCTTGTCCTTTAGATAAGGGATCGTATAGTCCTCTGTTAGATATCATGCTGACAATTCTATGGAATGATTAGTCAAGCATTTAGGTTTCTCGATCTCTGATTTATTCGACATAGAACTTAATCGAACACATCAATTCAGTTCTGACCGGGCCCGACACATAAGTCAAATCAAATCATCGAGCGACCGAGATATCGCTTTTACCTTCTTAGATAAAAGTTACATATAAACTTCGACTTATATGCATTTACTTATTCAATAATCAACTATACACAACAATGCGTTTTATAACATTGAGTTACCAATGCGTGTTCGCATTATCAATGTACAATCAATTAGCAAATAATAAACCATATATCTAGGTTTTAAGACTATATGATATTATCGTCTTGCGATCACCCTTTTATATCATATTCCATAAGGTGATTCCAGCAAGCGCGGGTTTGTTCCAATGCTCAAAACCAGTTCATAAGCACTCATGAATGTCGCGACAACCCTTTGCTATGTCTAATACCATTTAGACAATCTACGCACCGATTCATGACAATCTTCATTCATATCTACTTCCAACATATGAACGATTGTGGACTATTTGAACAATTCGATTATTCCTAATAAACTCAATTATTCTGGAAGTCAAAACATGCAAAGTGAAACAATAGCGAAACAATTAACATAAGATAGTAACATTACTCATAAATAAAACTCCTTTATTTAATCATCAAATGTTAATTACATTTATCTATTACACGTTTCTAATACTATCTAATCTATGCTAAATCATCCTTCAGCCCAATACTCCTAGCATGCTGCAAGTGCTTAACCCTACTCAGTCCCTTCGTAAGCGGATCTGTTGGGTTATCTTCTGATGATATCCTCTTCACTACGAGTTGTCCTTCTTCTACACGATGTCTAATGAAGTGATATTTTCTGTCGATATGTCGTGATCTACCATGATCCCTCGGTTCCTTGGTCAAGGCAACCGCTCCTTCGTTATCACAGAAAATCTCCATGGGCTCCTTTATGGCAGGTACAACTCCTAGATCACCGATGAAGTTCTTCAGCCATATTGCCTCCTTCGACGTTTTGCTCGCTGCAATGTACTCTGATTCGCACGTTGAATCAGCTACGGTTTCCTGCTTGGAACTTTTCCATGTCATTGCTCCTCCATTTAGGGTAAAGACCCAGCCCGACTGCGAATGGTAGTTGTCTCTGTCGGTCTGAAAACTGGCGTCACTATACCCTCACACCTTCAAGTCATCACTCCCTCCGAGAACTAAGAACCATTCATTTGTCCTCTGAAGGTACTTAAGGATATTCTTCACCGCAATCCAATGGGCTCTGCCAGGGTTCCCTTGATATCTACTAACCATGCTCAAAGCGAAGGCTACATCAGGGCGAGTACAAGTCATAGCGTACATGATTGAGCTAACTGTGGAAGCGTATGGAACTCGGCTCATTTCTGCTATCTCAGCTTCAGTACTCGGACTTTGAGTCTTACTCAACTTGGCATTACTTTGTATCGGTAATTCTCCCTTCTTTGAGTTTTCCATACTAAAACGTTTTAGTACCTTCTCCAAGTAAGTGTTCTGACTAAGTCCAATTAGTCTCTTACTTCTTTCTCTTACTATCCTTATTCCCAAAATGTAAGAAGCCTCTCCGAGGTCCTTCATAGCGAAGCACTTCCCGAGCCAGGACTTAACCTCCTGCAGAGTCGGGATGTCGTTTCCTATGAGTAATATGTCATTGACATATAGAACGAGGAAGTTTACTATACTCCCACTGGCTTTGACATATACACATGACTCATCTTCGCTTCGTACAAATCCAAACTCTTTGACTTTCTCATCGAAGCAAAGATTCCATCTGTGAGACGCTTGCTTAAGTCCATAAATGGACTTCTCAAGCTTACACACTCTATTCGGATGCTTCGGATCCACAAACCCCTCTGGCTGAGCCATGTAAACATCCTCAGCCAACTTTCCGTTAAGGAAAGCTGTCTTGACATCCATTTGCCAAATGTCATAATCATGAAATGCGGCAATCGCTAGCATCACTCTAATAGATTTTCTCTTCGCAACTGGTGAGAAGGTCTCATCATAGTCAACTCCGGGAGTTTGAGTAAAGCCCTTCGCAACCAATCGCGCTTTATATGTGTGTACGTTTCCATCCACGTCGGTCTTCTTCTTGAAGATCCATTTGCACCCAACGGTCTTACGTCCGGGCACATAATCAACCAAATTCCAAACTTGGTTATCATACATGGATTGGATCTCGCTATCCATTGCCTCTTTCCATTTCGCAGACTCCGGGCCTACCATGGCTTCCTTATAGCTATTAGGTTCATCAAGATTTATTAGTGTACCATCACTAATATACGTGTCCCCTTCGGTAGTAATATGAAAACCATAAAACTGGGGTAGAACTCTAACTCTATCGGAACATCTAAGAGGTAAGGATTCGTCAATCGGTTTAACCGGAGTTTCCTCCTCGGGTTGAGTGCCAGCGGTAGAGGTTCCTTCATCTATCGACTCTTGAATTTCTTCAAGCTCGATTTGCCTCCCACTGTCTCCTTGGCCTATGAGTTCTCGCTCTCGGAAAACTCCTCTCCTCGCAACAAAGACAACATTGTCCTTCGGTCTATAGAAGAGATATCCAAAGGATGTCTGCGGGTAGCCGACGAAAATACATCGCTCACTTCGAGGTTCGAGCTTGTCGTGAGTATCTCGTCTTACGAAAGCCTCGCAACCCCAAACCTTGATATGTGCCAACGATGGAGCTTTCCCTGTCCACATCTCGTGAGGTGTTTTGGCAACCTTCTTAGTAGGGACTCGGTTAAGGATATGGGCGGCAGTCTCTAAGGCATACCCCCAAAAAGAGATTGATAGTGAAGCACGACTCATCATAGAGCGAACCATATCCAATAAGGTTCGATTACGCCTTTCTGCTACACCATTCAACTGCGGTGTCCTAGGAGGCATCAATTGCGAAACTATTCCACACTCCTTGAGATAATCGTGGAATTCAAGACTTAGGTACTCTCCTCCTCGATCGGATCGAAGCATCTTGATTTTCCTGCCCAATTGATTCTCCACTTCATTCTTAAACTCTTTGAACTTTTCAAAAGTTTCTGACTTTTGCTTGATTAAATAGATATACCTATATCTACTATAATCATCGGTAAAAGTCACGTAGAAGCGGTTCCCATCCTTCGTGGTTGATCTAAACGGTCCACATACATCGGTATGTATTAAGTCCAATAGACCCTCACCCCTTTCACACGTACTCGTGAAGGGTGATTTAGTCATCTTTCCAAGTAAACAGGACTCACACGTGTCATCTTCCCTAAGGTCGAATGACTCCAACACTCCATCCTTTTGGAGTTGGGCTATGCGTTTCTTGTTGACATGTCCAAGACGACAATGCCACAAGGATGCTTTATCCATACTAGTGGAAGAATCTATGTTCAAAACATCATTTCCTAAGTTATCAACAATCATAACAGTTTCATAAATTCCATTACATGGTATAGCTTCAAAGTAAAAGACACCATTTTGATAAGCCAAAATAGAACCATTCTCATTATTAAAAGAAAATCTAAAACCTTGTCTATATAAACCATGAAATGAAATGATGTTTCTAGCCATTTCTGGCGAATAGCAACAATTGTTCAAATCTAAACATAAATTATTCCTAAGCACTAAAGAATACACTCCAATCTTGGTCACAGGCGACGATCTTCTGTTCCCCATGATTAGATTGATTCTTCCTTGCTCCACATCCCTACTTCTTCTTAGTCCCTGCACATTAGAACAAATGTGGTAACCACAACCCGTATCAAGAACCCAAGAAATAGCATGATTAGAATCGTTAGATTTAATTGTATATATACCTGCGAAAGATGGCTTGATCTTTCCTTCCTTGATGGCTTGCAGGTATTCCGGGCAGCTTTTCTTCCAATGTCCTATCTTGTGGCAGTGGTGGCACTCTGCCTCCTTCGGGTTAGGGCAGGGCTTAGCGGGATCAACTTTGGTCCCACTAGAAGAGGCACTATCTCGGGCTTTAACCTTGCGATAGTTCTTAGACGAAGCCTTCCTCTTCTTTCCCTTTCCTTGACCAATAGCCAAGACAGGAGCAGCGGGTGGATTGGGAGTTGGTGCAACAGACTTGTCTTTGAAGTTGCTCTCAGTGACCCTCAAGAGACCTTGGAGTTTGCTTAGGGTGACCTCCTCTTTGTTCATGTGGTAGGTCATCCTAAATTGATTGTACATCGGAGGCAAAGAGTGAAGCACCATGTCGATCGCCAAGTCTTCCCCAAAGTCAACATTTAACTTGCGAAGGTGGTCGACATACCTTTGCATCTTTTGCAGGTGCACGGTAAGAGACTCTCCATGACCCATCTTAGCGGAAATCATGTTAGTGAAAATCTCATAAAGCTCTTGTCTCGCGTTTTGGTGGTATCTCTCCAATAAGTCTTGATGCATCTCGTACGGGTACATGTCCTCGTAGGACTTTTGGAATTCAGAGTTCATGGTGGCTATCATGATGCAATGTACCTTCGTTGCATCTCGCTCATGAGTTTCAAAAGCGGTAATTTCAGCCGGAGTAGCAATTTCAGGGTTGATTTTCTCGAGCTTCTCATCGAGGACATACTCCTTATCCTCATAGCGAGAAATGGTGCGAATGTATCTTATCCATTCGCTAAAGTTCGTTCCATCGAAGGTGACCTTTTGGCAAAGGCTCATCAACGTGAAAGAACTAGCAGCAGCGTTGTTTGCGTTCGACATCTACAAATAGAAAGGACAAAGATAGATTAGAATATAAATCCCTAATTATCACCCAATAAGAAAAATTAGGGCTAGGATCCAACAACAACATTTACATATTAGAAAAGGGATGCCGTAATCTAACATGCAAATAAATTGAAGGTAAGTGAATGACGATTCACTAATTCTCCACCATAAAACTTAACTATTAGTCCTAAATGTATTGAGAATTCCTAGGATCGGATGAGATTCATTGAAACTATTCAATGGCATGTTTAAATCTCGATATGCCCCTCTAGTTTGTGACTGGGATACCGAGGATCACAAAGCGGGTGTGAATTACCATGCAAATTCACATGATGCCTTCATTGTAACGATCACCTATTCGATGTGCCGGTAAACCACACACGCTCCATCGAACTATGATAAACAATGAATCACCCTTTGCCACCTTTGCTTAGAACCAGTTAGTGTGCCGGTAAACCACACACGCTCCACTAACTTCTTAGCAAGGGTGCAAAGTGTAATTTCATGGGATTGCATCAATTCACTTTTCCTAAAGTAACTAAGATTGGGAAATTTTAAAATATGTGTAGTTACTTTGTATTTCCTATTATACTTTTAATGAGAGGATGAGGTTGCCCTATCCTACCCGTTTGGCTAACGACCCTCCACCGATCAAGCAAGCGGTAGGTGTGAGTGTACACCCATTAAGCGCCATTTTATAGGCCGCAACCTTATACCCACCTTATAGATCGGCTTCGTGAATGAGGCCTACTAACGGTAAGACTAGCATTTTAGTTATACATATATATATATATATATATATATATATATATATATATATATATATATATATATATATATATTAATCTTGTAATATTATATTAGTATAGGGTTTTATTTTAAACATTTTAAAATCTAGGGTTTGAAATTTAAATTGTCTAAATTAAAACTTTTAATCACAAAATATAAATTTCAAAACTTGAGGACAAGTTTTAAACATTTAAAACATGAAGGATCAAATAACAAATAATTTTAATTAACAATTAATTTCCTAATTATCTATATTTGATTTATTCAAGATTTCTTTCAAGATAATTACCAAAATAATCAAAATAATTAATTAATTATCATATAAGGAAATTAAATATTTTATTAGTTGATAAATATCTTTAATTAGATCAAGATAATAGTCATATATATCAAAAAATCGGATTATGGTTGATCTAATATGATTAAGGTAAGTTTCCATAAGATAATCATGAAGAAATCCCGAATCTGGCCATTCCTGACGCTTGGACTCGCCGAGTGCACCAAGGGACTCGCCGAGTCAGGCCAACTCGCCGAGTCCACTATGGAACTCGCCGAGTCCATGACTCAGAAACACAAAAATCGAATTTTTTTAGTTTAGTTTCAGACAATTAAGCAACAATTTAATGAAAACCAAGCTAGGCTCTGATACCACTGATGGGTTTTAGCCATAAGAACTTTCCTATGTGCGCATGCCAAACCCTAATGCTTGGATCTAGGCTTTCTAATCAAACATGCTTTGAATCCAAGACTTCTAATGACTATTTAGGTGTAATAACAATACTAAAACAGATCTAGAATCATACCTTTGAATTCCTTGTTGATCTTGTTGTCTTGGAGCTTCTAGAGTCACAATTGTCACTCCTCTAATGGCTTACAAACACCAAATAGCAAGGAGGATGATTTGGGAGAGAGGAGAGGGAAGGAAATCGGCCAGGGGTTCTATTCTTTTGACAAAGTACCAATTTCCTTATGCTAGAGGGTCTATTTATACTTGTAGACTCCTTAAGGGTTACAACCTAAACCCTAATTGGATAATCTTCTCTTAAGGCTATCCAAATCCATTCCTTAGATAACTCTTGGACGATTTGAAGCAATCCTTAGCTTCTAGAATCCATCCAATCCATATCTATATGGATTTACAGTCTAAAGTTTAACTATCAAACAATTGACAGTTTATACCCTCTTATCTAATTAATCTCTTTAAGTCACCAAATTAATTCCAATTAATTCTATGACTTATATTAATCAAATAACAATATATTATTATTTATATTATTCTCATAATATACTAATAATATTTACTCTCTCTTAATAAATCATTCTATCAAGTTGCTATGGTGAAGGCAACCCAAAAGGACCATGCACAACCGGGTCAAATACTTGCCTAATATAGTTGCAGCCTTAGACACTATTCCAACAATTAATTAGTATGGAAAGTTGACGTATGGAATCATTGTTCAAGCCCTCTTTCGTTGATGATTATGGGACGTAATCATCCTAAGGGGGTGATAATTGTAACACCCGTAGATCAGGGCTAGTCAATTTAGAGACGATAAGCGTCAAAAAGACTTTTGATGGAAGATTATCTAGAAGGAGTAATCATAAATAAGTTGTAGTATATGTTACAAGGATTCCGTACATATAAAGAACACTGAAATTCGAGTTATAACGAAGAAGTTATGACCTATCGAAGTTTCGCGACAGAACCGACACAACGCTGAGTGACGTAAAATGTGAATTTACGTTAGAGCGATTTCTAGCCTTAGTGATCTAAATAAAAGTCGTAGAGTTTGTTAAACCGAGAGCGTGCCTAAAAAGAACGTCTAAATCTGACTTCGTATGAAGAAATTATGTTTTTTCTAAATTTCAACTTAGCAGTATGCAGCCCGAAACTCGAATTCGAGATCGAGTGATTTCTAGCCGAAACAATCTAAACGAGAATCGAAGATCACGTTGATAGTAGTTTAACTGTAAAAAGACAGACGGAAACGGACGTCAGATGAAGAAGTTATGAATTTTTAACGAACATTTCTTGTCCCGGCCTGTTAAAAATATAATAATAAAAATAAAGTCAAAATTAGCCGACGGAGTCTAAATGAAAGTTGTAGAGCTTAGTCTCACCTACGCATGGATATAAAGAACATCGAAAACGGAGCTCGTATGCAAAAGTTACGCAATTTTGAAGTTTGGTATGTCGGTGTACGCTAAGCGTAATGGAGTACGCCCAACGTACCCATATGCATGAACTGAAATGGGCCACGTCAACCTGACCCAACACTCGAGTACTCGGGATCGTAAGCAATGGCGTCTTCGGCCTGATCCGAAGCATACACCCAACGTAGCGCTTAGTACACCCAGCGTACCGAGTACGCCCAACGTACTCCGAAATTACGCCCAACGTAATCCCAGTTTCAGCACCCTATAAATAGATGTTGAGGGCTACCAAGTTTTGGTGCTCCATTCTTCCCTTTGTCTCTCGTTTTGCATCGTTTTGCATGCAAGAAATATCCCAAAGCCTCGATATCATTCCCGAAACCCGAAGCAAGTCCCGAAGCCCCGAAGATCCCAAGAAGTAAAATTCCTGAGCTGAAGCTCTGCCCCCGAGAAGCCAGTTTTTGTGGAGATCTCACGGTTTCACCGAAGAATACTACTTCTGCAAGCCGTAGTACTGTCTAATCATCTTCTGATCAAGTGAGTGTATAGTCACTTTCTTCTAACACATAAATACGAAGTATTTGCTATGAAATACATGTTATGTGTTTATATATTGTTTGTCTATTTAAGATGGTCATAGAATCAATGTTTTATACATGTGTTAAATGATTTAAACTGTGTAAATATTTGTATCTACGAAAATGTTGGGTAGAACATGGGTAAATGGGATAGTTGGTGACTAAGGAGTTAGCGCCTATTGTATAAACTTTGGCGACGATGTGACTTCGTGCCTATTTGATGAACCTTGGCGACTATGAAGTTAGCGCACGTTGAGTAAACCTTGGCGACTATGGAGTTAGTTCTTGTTGAGTAAACCTTGGCGACTATGGAGTTAGCTCTTGTTAAGTGAACCTTGGCGACTATGGAGTTAGCACCTGATAGTTATGGATTTAGTACCTGATAAATAAACTTTGGCAGCAATGGACTTCATGCCAATTCCTTAGGTAAATCCTTAGGAATGAATGAATGAATGATAGTTGGTTCTTAGGGTAAAACCTTAAGAAATAAAGAAGATCATGGGGACGGGTAAATGGGTTGATTGTTTGCCGATTAAATATAATAATTATATTATTGTGGGTTGAAAACCCTATATGCTCACCAGACTCCCAAGCCTGACCCACACAGTTTTCTTTGTATCACAGGTATCCATACGAAGACATATTTCCCTGAGGGATTAAAGGAGATGTAAATCATTGGTGTAAATAAATGTAAGTTTTGTTTATGCTTATGTGTCTGTATCGGAACATGACATCCCGAGATTTTTGTTATATAATGAAAATACTATTCTTTAAGAAATGCTTTGATAAATTTTTATCATATTTTGTTTTGGGAACAAATTCCGCAACAGTTTTCTTTAAACGATTACTCTGATTTTAAAAACAAAGCATAAACAAATCGGTCATTTCTGGCCGTGAAATTGGGGATGTCACATCACCTGTCCGACTGTCGGTTAAATCTTAATTATACATGCCAAATATATATATGAATATTAAACGTATTTTAATAACTTTGTTAATCATTTTCATTACAACCATAACAACTTGTAAACTATAATAAGTATGGTTTAGGTATCAAGTCACACTATTTACTAGTTCGAGGATACATTACATGAACAAACACATTAGTACAATTACTTTACTTTACAAATATACTATTCGGTTACAAGAACAAGAAAACATATATACACTATACGTAAACGAGTTAATACTAGAATGTGAGACACTACTTCATGGTACCTAATAAGGTCCATGCTAAGATATAATCAGAGCCTCCTGGAGGGAGAGCGTGGATTTGTGTATAGATATATACGGGACTAACAATCCCGCACCTCGGTTGTTAGCTACAGTTGAACCGGCAGGTCTACGGGTGACAAATGTCATAACTTTTCGACGCCTGAAGAACGTCGTGTAGTATACTAGTCAATTTAGTATGGTTATAATCTCATTCACATTAAGCATTAACTAAACATTTTGGTTTACTAAACAAACATTACTTCAGTGGTTTTATTATAAGTAATAGGACTACCTATCATTACTTTCCACAACTATTACACTATAGAGTTCATACACGTGCAATACACTATTTTCTACCAAATAAAACATACATTTATGGAAAACATACACTCATACTATTTCAGAGTACAATAACATACAAAACATTTTGGTCTTAAGGCCTAAGACTGCTTTTCATTTAAATAGAGAAAATATGAGATTTTCTGGGGAACACACTATCATTTTAATGGAACAAAAACAAACATCAAATACTAAATGCTTATGAACTCACAAACTTAAATGTTGATACTCTCTTTTCAAAATAAATTGTATTCTCAGGGAATCAATAGATAGGTACACTCACTCAGGTTTTTGAGAAGACGAGGCTTATTCAAGACTCTGCTTTTATTTTGCTATACATTGGCGATTTAGGAACGGGGTTGTTGGAGTCGGAGCTCGTCAGAGCTCTTGCTGCTGGAGTGCTGGTTGCATCGTCAATTTCGATTGGGGGAAGGGAGACGAGAAATAAGAACGGCGCTAATAAGAATGCAAGAGTGGAGACTGAAGTGAGAAACTGAGATCCTGATTGAGTGATTTCGATTTAGTGATTTATAGATTTAGGGTTATAATATTTTGTATTTTGTTTTCTCTAATATATACATGGATCGGTTTCTTGGGTCAGTTTTAGGTATGGGTCGGTTTCACGGGTTGGATGGGTCGGTTTCTGGGTAAAAATTGAAACCGAACCCAATTTTTTGGTTTTTAAAAAATTTAAACCCTAATAGTCAGTTTTGCTTCGATTTCGGTTTTGTCGGTTTCTCCGTTTCTTGGTTTGGGTTTGTTCACCCTTAGTATGTTTCCTAACATTTTAAAAATTTTCTCTTATTTATCTTTATCTTCCAGTTCCATCATTTCCCAAGTGTTTGCAAGAAATTTGCCCTCATTTATTTTCACTTTACATTGTTTCCTTCAGGATCTATACAAGATAGGTATTACTGCACTTGGTCTCAGAAAGAAGATTGTTCGCAGTCTTAATGAACTAAGAACAAAGATTCTAAAGCAATGAATACACGGCAAAAAGTCATATGCAACGTAAAATTTTATCTATAATATGCAATGTAGAATGTTATTATTGGTTTTTTAAAGTACATTGTCCCCGGGCTCACCTACTTGTTAATAGTTAATATAAATCTAAAATATTATTTATAAAATTAAGAAATATTAGAAGTGTTTCTAGCAGGTTAAATTGAGATCCGTACTCCATTACTCCATAGCATTGACCATAAGAAGATTGTTCATCGTCAAATGTTGGTAATTGCATGTGTTATTAATATAATTAGCATTTCATCGAGCACGTCATCTGCACTCTTTCACATTGTTCAAACAGCTCATACTCCCACCTGTAATAATAATCAAATACTTTTTCTTGAATAATCATACACACCAATTGTTAATTCCTTAAAATCTCGAGTCTCAATAAACACCATTTCACTAAAAAGTTCACATCAATTAACACATAAATACTTGTCTTCAATCTGGTACACCTTCTCCATTTTACAAATACAATTCGTATCAATGTTGCACTACTTTTCAAGCACAACAAACAAACACGATCTACTAGTGTACAAAAGAATCAATACAAAAACCTCGAATCTTTTCAGCCTTACGTTAAAATCAATTTGGCTGGTTCCCATAAAGCTTCGCATACACTCTTTTAGTCCTGTAAACCACAATCATACTCAACGAAACAGCAGTAAGACAAAGAACTGACAAGATCCCACAAGTGATCGAATAGCAAATAGTTCCATAGCAAGTGAGTGCTTCTCCTTCTCCAACTGTTTGACTCTGAATCTTCGCTTCATAATCGTAAATCCCACTAGCGATAACACCAGAAAAGATGAGAGAACCAGTAGGACTTGCGAGGGCGAGAAAGTTATACAATGCTCCGAAGCTCTTTAAACCAAATAACTCCGAAGCCGCAGATGGAACTATAGCCCAATGAGCTCCGTAGCAAGAACCCATTACGACGGAGACGATGTAAATTGCCCCTGGTGCCCCCATTGCGTAGTAAAATAACGAAAATGCCATCACTACTTGAACAGCAGCCATGGCGACTGGTCTTGGGTATGCGTATTTCCTTACGATGATCTCGGAGAAATACCCACCAGCAACACGACCAAGAAAGTTCCAAATACTGATCATGGAAACGAAGATATGAGGGTTTTCGTAGCCTAAAGATTCACACATTTGACCAAGATTATCGATTACAGTCAACCCAGAACCAGATGCGAGAACTAGAGAGAAGAACATGAGCAAGAAATCGGCTTTCTGTAATGCTTGAAATAAAGTGAAATCCTCCCCTCTTCGTGGACCTTTCTTCTTCTTCACATTCACAGCTCCATCCGCAGCTGCTTGAACCAGTTTCGCTTGCAAATGGGAGATTCTCTTTTCCCTTTCGGTGTCGGGAAGTGAATCGATTTCTGAAGTTGTTTCATCTTCTACTTCGCTTAAAATGACATCAGGGTTTTGATTCTCGATGAGAAGGGTTTCTTCCATGGGATCATGGGATTTGGGGGAGAAGAACACTAAAAAGATTGGAATCGTAACGGGAAGTAATACAAGAATCAGTAATCCGATTGTTAGGGCAATGATTGTGGGCTGGTTCAAATTGACAAGATCTTGAAGGATTAGAACAGCTAGAAGATAAGCAGCGAGGATTAGGCAAACGCCATATAGAGCTAAAAAGCTTGTGTTATCAGATTGTCGAGCTTGTCTATGGCCGCCGACTGGTCTAACGATGAACATGACGGATAAAATCACGATCGTGGGGCCAACTGCCACCACGAAAATAATGGCGGATTCATCGGGGAAATTGAACATGGTGTAAACTTGTGTCAATATAGCACCGCTTAAGCCGGCGAAACCCTTGAGGATTCCGACGACTGGACCACGGCTTTTGGGGAAGTTTTGGACGCCGGAAACAAGAGCTCCGGTGTTGAAGTAGGTTTCGCCATTTGTTCCAACGAATATGCAAACACATAGCTGCACATAAAGTTGGAAGCTTTAGAAAAGGCCAATTTGAACTAAAAACAAAATATTAGTTCTCGAATTTGAAACTCCATAACTCTTTCTCCTTTTGACTTTTAAAAGTCAAAAGTGGATTCCAAGAACAAATCTTATCTCAAAAGAAAGTTTAATTCTAACTTTTGAAAACTCCGTTGGATAAACACATAAACAAATAGGCAGTCATGATCCTATTTTCACAAAATCACTAACAAACGTGTTTCAATCTTCAAAGTCAACAAGCTATACATACATACATATATCTATATTGAGAGAGAGAGAGAGAGAGAGAGAGAGAGAGAGAGAGAGAGACTTACCACCCATAAAGGCAACTCCGGCAGGGTGCCATTGACAGTGAGCCAAACGAGACCATAGCCAAAGAAATTCTGAGCAACGCCGATGAAAAGAACGACCCAAATCGGAGCAACTTCACACAAACTTCCGGCGATGAACCCGATAGCATCACCGATATCTTTAGCGACACCCAACGCTGCAATCTGCCTCTGATTATAACCCATGGTGCTCTTGATCACCGGCGATATGCTCCCATACATATACCCAATCCCGGAACAAGATTGAACCCACATAGAAGCCACAAAAACTAGCCATCTGTTGCTCAGAAAAGTGTTCACCTTTTCTGGTAATCGGATCATCGTAGTGAGTTCAAGAAAAGCCAAGAAAGATTGTCAAGATTACATGAACAAGGTCAGAAGCTTTATGGGTGTTTCAGATTGCTACGCAAAGAAGATGGAGTTGTGTTTGATTTTTATTTTTATTTTCCCAGTGGGTGTTCTTTAAATTGAGATTATATGACTGTTTTTTTATAAACACGTGTTTGCCATTATAAAATGTTTTTTTTTATTTTTTCATGCAAATAAACGCTAAAGACTTTTATTTAGTTTTATGTCTACAGGTGAGTAAATTACACAAATGGTCCCTACGGTTAGCGGTAATTTGCATGTTTGATCCCTAACTTATTTTTTTAACTCGGAAGGTTCCTACTATTTGTTTTTGTTACGCGATTGTTCCCTATTATTTGTTTTTGCTACGCGTTTGGTCTCTGTCTTACCTAAAAATACTATTATTTAAATAGAAAAAAATGGTGGAGTATATAAGATAAGGTGAAGGGATGGGGTTGAAGTATGTTTATTTAAATAAATTAAAAAAATCAATGGAAAAATAGTCTTTTTAGGTAAGACAGGAAGCAAGCGTGTAACAAAAGCAAACAGTAGGGACCTTCCGAGTTAAGAGAATAAGTTAGGGACCAAACGCGCTAATTACTCTAAACCATAGGGACCATTCATGTAATTTACTCTTTTAAGATAAACTTGTAAAAAATAATAATAATAAACAAATAAATAAATAAATATTAACTTTTCCATTTGTCAGACGTGAGGCCCTAGCAGCCATAGAACACGATTTCACGTACCTACCTTCTCGTTTTTGTAGTATTGGTATTGTTGGGGGTAGGTATGAGATCTTCATGTTTTTTTTTTTATTATTTTGAAAAGGACATGAAGTAACTAAACAAAAAAAGTATTTCCATGAATAATTATTAGGTATAATCATAGAGTGTAATTTAATTTTTGGTCACATTTGGTCATTAATTATTTTTCGTTTTTATTAACCCTTGAACTTGTTGAAACATGTATATTATATCAGTAAGACCGGTAATAGTGGATTTTGCCGGTTTCCGGCGTTATTTCCAGTCAAAAATGAGTTTTTAGGTCCTCTTCTCCGGTTAAACTTGGTTTTTCGGCGTTGCTTCTGATGATATCTTCGATGTACAACCCCTCTTCATCATCGACTACACCATTTCCCTTCTTCGATCAATATGTTTCCTTCTGATTTCTACAAGGATTGATTCGAAGAAGTTGTACTAGTCGGAGCTTTGAACCTTCGCCAAGATCCGATGGGAGCTCACCGTGAGGTTTCTGCAGTTTCCAATCTCGTCTGGGATTTCTCCGGTAAGGTCGTCATTTCCTTCTTCTTCTCTCTAAATCGATTGCAGACGCCAAGCTCTGAACTAGGAAACGTAACTTTGACCCAAATGTTTATAAGAAACAATGCAATCGACGCCATGAAAGAGCACATTAGGGTTGTCATTAAAGAATCAGGGCTACTCGAAAACCTTCTCCAACAAAAGATTGATACCGATGTTGGATCCTTTGGTTTCATTTGTATGACAGAGAATGCAATATTTTCGGGTTATAGTAATGATCCGATAAATGAGATTGGTTTCCTCGAAGGGTATAGGAGGGATTGGAATTTACCAGGGAAGATCTTAGGGTTCTTGTCGACAACTTCAGTGAAGAAAAAAGTGAAGTTGAAGGAGGAAAGGTGTATAATCGGAAAGGGTTTTTCAAGACAATATCTACATTTATTGAAGGAGGAAAGGTGTGATATCTACATCTATATCATGAAGGAGTCTAGCCATGCAATTTTCGCCAAAAATAGGTCGTGACATCACGATTATGTAATATTCGGTTATGTCTAAATAACCATATTTCTAACCACCATTTTGGCGCCAAAATGCATGTAGCCACCATTAACCAAGTTCCAACCATTTTCTTACATCTATATAAGGATGATAAGCATTCCAAAATTGGGTTGATCACACATGTACACAAAAATGATCATAAGTAATCATTTTCTCATCAAGAACACAAAATAGCAAGGTACTTTCTATGTTTCGAATTTAGAAGTGGTATGACTTCTAAATTGTCATTCTTGGATTATCCCATATATGATTTCATGATACCACCGCATGTTATAGGGTTGAAATCACAAATTTTGGAAAGTAACTGCAATCAAAATCCTAGATATTATCCAAGTATATTGATATTCTCAAGACCCCAAAATCTAACATTTTTTGCAAAATGAACAATTCATCCTTTTAGGTACCATTGGATAGTACACATGAGAGGGAATTGTTATTTTTTCTCATTACAATCAATAATTTTTTTCATATTCATGTACGGATTGATGGAAGTTGGCACACAACCTCATCCATAATACCCATCAGTTCAACATATGCAATATATATATATATATGGCTACAAGAGGAAATGTTGTCCTAAATCCGCATCATCATCTACTTCATAGTACTTTTCAAATAAAAACTCTAAATCTTCACCAATTACTAATTCTATAAAAAGACAAATTAATCAAAACATAGGAAATTATTTACGAAGGTCTATTAATGGAAACATTCAGTTTAATGATTTAGGTAAAAAAACCTACAATCCGAAATTTACCAAAGAGATGATGGAAAAATGTCGATAACCCTCGTCTCATATTCATATTCACAAATACCTCGATGTCGGCTCTTCGCCACCTGGGGCTATAGTATGTTCCAAGGGTTGGGCTAAACATAAAAACGAAACCAAAATCAATAATAGAACCCGATTTGAGTACAAAGGGAGAGAGAGAGAGAGAGAGAGAGAGAGAGAGAGAGAGAGATGACAGGGTGGTGACTAGTGGTGGATATCGGTGGCAATGTTGGTGGTTTTCGGAGGTGTACAAGATGAATGCTTCCAATAAATGAAATGGAGTTTGAAAAGAGTACAACGTTTAAGGATATGATGAAATTAGTTAATAGTTCGAGACCAACACTAATGATACGAGCTTGTTTGGTTGACCAAATTTCTTCTTGAGGGTCTAAACAAGGGGAGATCACTACTAAGTTATGTTCGGTTGATACAACCACCACTGTCTAAACAACACCGTCTTCTATTTTCTCACCCACATCCATTGCCTTCATCGGAAAAATAACACCACCATTATTCACCAGAACCTGCCGTTTCGTCTCCGTCAACCACCTTCACCATCTCCGGTCACTACCTTAAAGAATAAATTCCATTTTAGGAGATATAGACCAAGAACATCAGTTTTGTTTCTATGGATCGGTAAAGCACCACCACAATCTTCGTTTCATACTCTAATTTAAATAAATGTTTGGGAAAAGTTACATAAATGGTCCATGTATTTTAGAGAATTAATCACATAATATAAAAAATGAAAACGAAAAAATAAAGGGTACAAATGTCATTTTATAAAAATTTAACGTCATATTACCAATGTGGTATTTTGGAAAGACCATCTCTATAATATCGAAAAAACATAAGGATTGAGTTTGTTTATTTTCTTGAAGTAGGACTATATGTGCCTATTTTATCAAACCACAAGAACCTTCTATGTAATCCTGTCAAAAGTTTATATATAAGAAGTTAGCAATAAGCTAACCAATTACAAAAAAACCAAAAGAATAAGGTTTGAAAAGCATGCTACATGACTAATACTAATCTTACTATTTCTGAAAATAAATCAATTGTAGGAACCGTTAATCAGTCTGTTAATTAACGTATTCTTTTTGAAAGTTTGATCCTGGAAAATAATGTCAATTCAAAAAATCCAAATCCACCACTACGAAACTGTAACACCCGCAAATTCGACTAGTCAATTTAAAGATAATAAGCGTTAAAAATGACTTTTTGATAGAAGATTATTTAAGAAAAATAATCTTAAAAAAATTCATAGTATATGTTACAAGGATTACATACACATAAAGAATGCTAAAATCCGACTTCGTGTGAAGAAGTTATGTTTCTTCGAAGTTTCACAATTAAACCGACATGACTCTGTGTATCGTAAAAAGTAAAATTTTGATAAATTACCTTTTAGCCCAAGGGATCTAAACTAAAGTCATAGTAGTCATTAAAACGAGAGCGTGAATATAGAGAACGTTCAAATCTGACTTCGTAATAGGAATTTATGATTTTTCGAAGTTTTAGCGCAGCAACGCGGGTTCAAAAATCGAATATCTATTCGGTTGATTGTTAGCCGAAACAATATAAATGAGAGTTGAGCATCTGATCCATATGATTTCGTTGATATAAAAACAGTCGAGAACGAATATCGTATGAGAAAGTTATAAATTTTTAACGGGTGTTAACAGTCTAAGCATGTTAAATAATATAAATTTAAAAATAATATCAACATTAGTCGATGGAATCTAAATGAAAGTTCTAGATTTCTTCGAGAGCATTCCAGGAATATAAAGAACTTTAAAAATGGAGCTCGTATGAAGAAGTTACGTCATTTTGAAAATCTAGAAAATTGTGTGCGCGATGACGTGGCACCACTAGAGGGCGCCACATGGCATGGTTGGGAGCCGCCTTCCTCCAAGAGACATATCGATGTGGATGCATGAGATTTTGACATGTGGAACCATGGGAACATGACATGTGGTACCTTCTAGAAGAGGCGTATGTGGACCACCGATATCGCGACACGTGGCACGAGCCGCGGGGAGCGACGTTGCAAAAGCGCACGACACACACCCTAGATGCACGTGGCGCACCTAGAAAAATCACCTATAAATACTCCCTACTGTATAATATTCTCACATTCATCCCTAGAGCATATCTCTCTCGATATTCCCTCCTGTAGACACTTTTCCCTTTGTTTTTAGCCTGCGACGAAGCCCTGCGACACCCGTGAGCACTCATCTGAGTAGTAGCCTTCGAGTTGGAGATCCCGAGTCAGTATTCTGCCTACTTAGATACCGGTTCTCATCAATAGTACTTTGTATGTGAGCTACAGTTACTTTACCTCTATGTAAATTCTAATTATAGTTATAATTCGTTACTAGGAACTTATAATTAAGATATATCAATGATTCCAAGTCGTTATATTGATTAATCTACTTATGGGAGAGGTGACTAGAATGGTTATGTCAGCTTTGTTGTTGGATTTTGGAAAGGTTATATGCCTTACTTGATAGATCTTGGTGTAGGCTTTGGGATTGTTGAGGAATCTAAGTCCTTAGGATAATAAATTCCATGAAATATGAAATTAGACTAAGACTTAGCATTATGTATATCTAGGTCGTTTGGAAAAATGTGTAAGGCGAATCTTTGCCCAATTCAACAATCACCAGACATTTTTTCAGGTGAGTGCATAGTTACTTTCATCTTACACATAAATATGAAGTATCTAAATAATTAAATGTTATATGTGCTTATGTGCAATAATGTTATGCATTAGATGAGATATTATAAGAAGATTTTTATACGATTTACTATATGTATTTCTTACCTATATTATGTTAGGTAGTAATGGGTAATGAGGGAGAAATAGAATAAAGAGTACTTTAGTACTAGGCAATGTAGTCATCTAGCAGAGTATAGATGACAACCACAGACTATTCTAGACAGTCTAGTGGAACGCTAATAGGCTCGCAACTTGTAGGTGCTTTTGAACTATGTGTTCACTAGATGTACTCTAAAACCTATTGACATGTATAGTGGGAGGAATTCCTAAAAGAATAATGTCGTTAAAGAAGATGATCCTTAGGATAAACCCTTAGGAATAAATATATAAAAGAAAACCTACCGACAAGTATCATAAAGGAATCCCTAAACTAGTACTATCAGCATAGATGATCCTTAGGGTAGTTCCTTAAGAATAAAGAAGATAAAGAGGATAGGAAATTGGGTTAATTGTTTGATAATTAAATATATTAACTATACTATTGTGGGTTGAAAACCCTATGTACTCACCAGGTTTCCTAACCAGACTCACTCGGTTTATTGTAACATAGGTAGCGATATAAAAGATGCATTCTGCTAAGAGATCCGAGGAGTATTAGGCCACTAGTTTAATTACTGTAAGGACTGTAATATTTCGTTATACTTATGTTTATGTATTGACGATGACATCCCGAAGTTTTTTTTTATAAAGCAGCTTTCTTCGAAAATAATTTGATAATATCATTACCATGTTTTGGGACTAATTTCACATAAATAATCTTTTCAAAAGAATACTCTAAATTAAATAAGCATAAATAAATTGGTATTTTATGGCCATGAAAACGGGGATGTCACATTTGGTATCAGAGCATTAGTTTAAGTGAATTAGGAATTTAGAGGATTCCTAGACTTAAACTTAGAATGCTAAGAAATGATCATGAGATGTGTGTCTATTATATTATAGGTAATACACCTGAATTGACACAAACACTAGTTCACTTTAGGAAAATTTGTCTAATTTGCTTTATGTACTAAATGCCTTATGCATTCTATATCTACAAGATGCCTTATGATGCCTTAGGTTTCCTATCTAATTGCTATTATTAGGTTTATTGTCTGTTGCGGAATTAGAATTAGGAAATTTTATGTGTTCAGGTTTCTAAACATTTAGTTACGATATTCAAATTGACATATAACTTTTCAGAGTTATAAGGCGGATTACGCATCTAAACCTTCCTATCTATCTTCTCATCTCGGTATACTAAACGTCTGCTTCGGTATACAGAACGTCATGGCGAGGACTCTCAACAGATTAAGAAACAATGACAGAAACCGACAACCCAAGCCTCGTCTAGTTGAGCGTGAACCTGAGGTAATTCCAATAGTTGAACCCCTCACAGTAACATGAGTTATAACAATGATTCGAGCCATAATGGTAGAACAAAGGAAAGAGACAAGGCGTCTAGTTTGGGAGGTTAGGAATGAACTTATTGCACCGGTTGGGCAACCCGAGCTGAATGAGGTAATAAAACCTAGCATAAACGTTGAATAACAATGTAAATATGAAGAGAATTAATCTATTGAATAACATCATCCATGAGGACAAAGCTAGAAAAGTAAACATTACACGATCTCCCGATAAATTTCCATTAGTCGGCTGCCACTTTACAACTAATGAGAAAATAGAAAATATATTCAATATCAACATTACAAATTAGGCAAACTACTAAAGGAATATCAATGTCTTTTGAAGCCAAATTTGTTTACATAGGTAACATGTCCAACTGCACCGTAAAAAAAGTATTAACGTTGTGAGGTAAATCTTTTCCAATCAAGTCTGGATAAACCAGTCAAGCCTTGTAGATATTAAGAAACAAAGTATTCAAGATAATATAAAAGATTATTAAAAGTATGAACAGAAACTAGACCAAATAGAATGTAAAATGGTTGACTGAATGATTCTTGATTGATACCTAAAAAGTTGTGAAACGGGTACGGAAATACATGGGGTGATGGTCCTATTTATACTAACCTAGGACCAATCATAAAATGAGACATGTGTACTACAAGTTAACTGCAGATCAACCTCCTGACATGTCGTTGGGATTGACCTTTTCTCCTACATGTGTTACAATTAATAATAAAAAAACATGAAAAAATTGTACTAATCTAAGGTCACTCAGTCTTTAATTAACTTCAAAATCTCTAATAGTTCAAAATTCAGCTACTTCCAAATTACCATCATCTCGAAATCTTGATAACTAGGATTGTGTAAGGATCAATTGAATTGAACTAACATAGAGAATGTTGATTGACCAAAGTTAGAGAATAACAAAAAAGGAATGAGGACTTGTAATTTTTTTTCTTTTTATATTTCTCTTATTTAATGTAACAAATATAGGAGACAAGATAAACCGCAATGCATTATCAACCAATTGATCTGCAGTCCATGTTTAGTACTATTGTCTCTTGTTTGTCTTTTAGTTCCTTAATCGCTATAAATAGGAGCATACTCCTTCTTGTAACAATGCACATTTTGATCAAATAGAATCATATTTTTCATTCTCATATTCCATCATTCTTTTTATTCATTCTCTTTACTTTAAGTCTTAGCACTAAATACATGAATATTGTTCTTCATATTTCAAGGCTTGACTGGTTTTATCCAGACTTGACTGGAATACATTATTAGCCTCAATTGTTGTTGTTCACTCAAGGTTTAAGTGATTAAACCTTGTCCAGAAATATCCTCGTGATATCTCTTGTTCTTTCAATTGGTATCAGAGCTTGAGCGGTTGTCCTTTGAATCCTCAATATCAGATTATCATTGATTAAGAATACATTGGTTTCTTAGTCATTTGTGTATCAAGTTAAAATTTCTTCCCCGTCGAGAGCCCCGTTACTGATTCTCGAAGAATATGATCATTGGAAGATGAAAATGGAACGATTCTTGAAAGGAAAAGACAAGGGTGCCGAAATTTGAAGATCTGTTACTGAAGTTTCTCATGTCCCTGTTCGTCAAACTATGAAAGATGATGATGTTGGTCTTATGGGTCAAGAAAAAGTTTGTTCTGCATCTCTAACACTGATGGACGAAGAAAAGATGCATGTAGATAATGTTGCATTTTCCAAAATTATACTTGGTATTCCTGTATCTCTCTTTGAACACATTAAGTTGTGAAAATTTGCTAAGGAGATATCGGATACAATGGAAGATCTGTTCAAGGGTTTGGAAAATGTCAAAGACAAGAAGATGAATTCTGTGGTGAATGAGTACGACACGTTCTCGACCTCTCCTGGTGAATATGTGGCTTCTGTAACAAATCATTACCAGATTCTTGTGAAAGACATGATAGCTCATGGCATAACAGGAACTCCAGTCGAGCACAATCTGAAGTTCATCAACATCCTTGGAAAAGGATGGGGTAATGTTAACTCATGTCTCCAAAGTAATGGTTCGCTCAATAAGTTGACTATATTCCAACTTTTTGACGAACTACAAGGACATGAATCAAACGTTGCTCAAACTCTTCGTGAGTTATCTGGAGGACCACTAGATCTTGTGAGCACTATTAACACCCCTCCTCTAAGCCATGCTCCTTCGGATCCAAATCTTTATTCTCAACTTTCCGAAGAGTTCTTTGATCCTAAAGCTGCATTTGAAGAACTTCGATTTCAGAAAGAGTTTACTCTACTAACCATGAAGTACAACAGACCTTAAGGAGAAAACAATTATAAAACCTTTTAGAACAGACCTCAACCTTTCTATCATGCTCCTCATGAAACAAACAATCAACTTTTCAAAACCCTCCCGGTAAACCCTCTCCCTACCTACCAACTTATCCGAACAATCCACCTCCAGTTTCATATCCGACTTCCACTTCTGACAAAACCAAATATTATGAGTCACAAATATGGGCTCGGAAATCATTACACTAGGGATTGTTAGAAAGATCCTCCATTCAAACCCAAGGTTAAGGACTCTGCTTACTGTTCTAGAAAATAACAAGAGCTAGCTGCAAGTGAGAAGGCATTCATTGCCACTATCTCACGCAACATTGAAAAGTATTGGTCGTTGGGTGACAAAAAGAGTATGATAGTGGGAGAAACTTATGTATCATGTCTCGACATGATTTTGAATGTGATGAAGGGTATTGGTCCTTTAGTTTGGATGACGATGACGATGTTGTTGAACCAAACTACCGCTACATGGCCACAAACGATCCACCTAGAAGAAGCATCATCCAACATGTATGAGACATGATCTCTAAAAATAATTTTTATATTACTGTTTGTGAACCATACGTGACTAAAATTCAATCAGATATGATAGTTGTCTTGAAAGCTTATGAGATTTCCATAGATGACCATGAGAAGATGAACAATGAATTAATCAGGCATAGAATGAGGTTTGAAGGTCGCAAACTTAAGATAGACTCCTTAGAAAATGAAATTGTAATAGCTAAAGATGAATATATTATCTTAAGTGACAAATATGCACTTTCTCTTAGTGAAACAAATGTTTTAGTTTTTGATAATATGTATCTTAATGCTACTATTGATAAATTGCATAAGTCCATTGATATGATCCAGGCTCATGAACATATGAATCACAATTTTCATTATCCTTGGTCTAAACATCTTAGTCTTGGATCTGAGTTTCCAAAACCAGTTGTCACTCCTCTCAAGGAGCTTTAGAACTTGACACGTATGGGTGACATTTCGAACCACACATATTTGAACACCCCTATCTTTTTTTTCATATGTGCAAGCACCATATGAGCATTTTAAATCATTGATTCCTGATTTCAAACATATCACTTTTTCATGTCCTGATTCCATACAACTTTCACATCTAATATCCTTGGACATGAATCAATCTTAAGATATCTACAAGGCCACATGAGGAACAGAGTTTTCATTCTTAACTCTCATCCTTACAACAATTGTGTCATTGAGGAAATCATCCCTAAGATTACTGTACATGACTCTGATATTGTAACATCCCAAAAATACGACTTAAAAATTTCATTTTTAAATTTACCAAATTCACAAACATGGAACATCATTGATTAAGAAAACAAAAGATAAATTATATTGTATAATCAAAACAATCCGTGGTAAACATTATTAGAGTGTAAGTCCCAAAATCTCTAATGTAGATAAATCATAGTGTGATGCGACGCGATCAAGTCGTCCCCTTCCCCTTCGAGCTGGAAGTACCTGAAACAGTAAGCACAAAGCTTAGTGAGTTTCCCCCCACCATACCACATATAACGCGAACATACTGTCAATCA
Organism: Lactuca serriola; assembly: GCF_051521515.1. Classification (NCBI taxonomy): domain Eukaryota; kingdom Viridiplantae; phylum Streptophyta; class Magnoliopsida; order Asterales; family Asteraceae; genus Lactuca; species Lactuca serriola. The sequence continues at coordinate 137,777,198 of NC_136411.1, forward strand.
TATATGGGTCCCTAACCTACCCTGTCGAGCATATCTGGGTGCTAGACCTACCCTGTCAAGCATATCTAGCTGCCCGACCTACCTTGTCAGATATATTTGGGTGTCGGACATATCCTCCGGTTTATTTCAACCGGTTATGGGGTCTTTTTCACCCCTACCACTACCACATAATATCACACATAAATCGCATAATCATCAAGCAATTCATGAACAATAATAATTATCACACAGACAACCATCATATCACGCAATAAATAAGGGGCCAACCTTGGTGCCTTCGACCCGTAACTTCCATGAAGGGAGACTCACCTTAACTTTGAATGTCAAATCGTACTCCTCATATGACTCAGGACTCCTATCTATATAGCACAACAAACTTCCTAATTAGACATTAGATCTAAACCTGACCCCAAGGCCCAAACCTTGATTCATAACATAAGGCAAAGGTTCCCTAATCTTTGACCTATTGGGCCTTCTCCTCCTAAAGCCCAACTTTCAAAATAAAAAGTCCAAGTCCAACCAACTATGCTTTAAGGCCCAATAAGGCCCAATACCATAAATCCTAGGCCTAGGCCCGGATGCCTTAGTCCACAGTTGGGCTTGAGGCCCAATAATTCCAGACCCAAAATCCTAAAAAAAAAAACCACTTTTTGGCCCACTGCATGCATAAGCGCGGTGTACTTGGCATGTACGCACAACGTATGTTGGCCTTGACCAGATACGGGAGCTTGACCCAATACGCGCAATGTACCAGGGGTACGACCAATGTACTAGCCATGCATCTTAACCACTTCCTTGTGACTTAATCAGTTAAGTCCTAATGTCCAAAACCTAGATCCATGCCCTTAAAGACGTCCTAAACCATAAAGTTATAAACTTTATGCTTTTGCATGCGTGGATGAAGATTAAGACATGATTTAAGTCCATAAACACACTTTATGGTCATCTAACACTTGCATGGTTAAGGCTAAACCATCAAGACCTGCTTTTTATGGCTCCAAACACCTTCAAGAGCCTAAAAGTACACCTCATATGGACTAGAACTTCTAAAACTCAAGAAACATTAACTATGGGACCAAAATGTAACATAAACACCACAAAGCTAGATCTAAGCATGCAATGGTCAAGGTTTTAGCTTTATACCTCAAATAGGTTAGAAATGATGCCAAACTTCTAGATCTACAAGCCCTCTTCACGTCCTTACTCCTTTTCCAACTCCTTCTTCTTCAAAATCACCAAATAACACAAAAATGCTCAAGGTAAGCTCAAAATGCATGCAAGAGGCTTAGGGTTAGAGTTTAACACTTTAGGGACAGTGGAGGCTGAGATAATGAGGGTTGGGAGGAACTTAAGGTGTTTAAATAAGGTGCAAACCCTAAAATTTAGGGTTTGCATCTAGCCAGCTTACGCCCATCGTACGCATGGGTACGCCCAACGTACGCAGGGGCTTCCCCGATCCGCGGCTCACCAAGGTACGTCGTGCGTACACTATGTACGCCCAACATATGCCCCCTTCTCATATTTATTTTATTATTATTATCATTATAATAAGCAACAAAATAAATATCTGGCAACTTGGGCATTACAGATATGATTTTCGGAAACACTGGTTCCATTTGGGAAACCATCGAGACTGATTTGTATGAAGAAGTCATTAGTGTGAACGATCGAGATTTTTTTCGAAGCCATCTACTGCAAAGTCAAAGGTTGTTTCAAAGTATACCTTAGTGTCGATTAAACCAAGATTTAACAACCCCTCTGTAGGACAGTCATCCAACTCCTCTATTGTCACAAAAAAAATCTGGCTGAACAAGAAGGATATTTTTCATCCAAAAGTTGAAGCGAGAAAATCCTTAGATTCCGAAATAGATCCAGAAGTGATACTAGATTCCTTGAAAAGAAAAGGAAGAGGGAGAAGAGTGTGTCCCCTATAGTAGTGACATCGACCATTAGGAATCATAACACAGTTGTTCTTATGAAAATCTTGGAAAGTCTTTTTGTTGTGAACACCTCTGCTACGTATAGTCATACTTCAGAAAAACCTCCAAAGCTTACGGCTGCTTCCATTAACTCAATTTTTGATTGTGACCATTCTCCTCGAAAATCTTTTATTCTAAAATCTTCGACTACTACCCACTCTCCTCGAAATTAACTTATTCCAAGATCATCGGTTAATACTCCCTCTCCTTGGTAATCGTCATTTAGAATGTCAATCATCGAAATATAAAGTTTCTATTAGTCATTCTATTAAAAAGAAAATAGTTAGATCTTCCGATAAAAGGCCTCCAATCAAATCTGTTTCGATTTATGAATGGAGAGTTAAAGAAACAATTTGTCCACTTTAGATTAAATATGATTTTTGGATAAGTGAAAAGACTCTGACATTTTGTATTTTTCCAAAAGAACATCGGAAAAAGCCATTCGAAAGTCCATTATTCTGAAGTCCTTGACTAAGTCCAAAGCCAAACTTAAGGTCCTGTTGCTAACAATCAGCTTAAGAACTCCAAATCTCTCTGATTTGTTGCAGGTGTTATGTGCAGAGGAACAAAATACAATACAATATAGTGATAGCGCTTGTTCTATGCACATGACTACCAAGATTGAATTCTTGCGTGAATATGGCTTTCTCCAAAAGGTGGTTTTATTACTTTGGGAAATAACTCAAACTGTATCATCTGAGGTTATGGTATCCTCACAAATGGAAACTTCACCGTTTCCAATGTTGCTTACGTTGCTGGTCTCAAAGATAATCTTATCTATGTGGCCCAACTCACCGATGGACATCATGACTGATGATCTATCAAAGTGTCTCATCTAATCAGATTGGAAAAAGAAAATTTATCCCTTGGATATAAATCCCATTGTTAGAAAGCCTCAAATGTGCTTCTTAGCCATGGTTGTTCATGATATTATCTTGTTATGGCATCGAAGGTTTGCTCATCTAAACTTTTGATATATGAACGATGTTGTAGCTGGTGAAATGCTCTGAGGATTACCTCTCCTCCAATTTGAAAATGAGCACCTATGTGCTACTTGTGAGTGTGAGAAGCAATCAAAGAAAGGTTATCTCGTGCTAATTAAGAAATCCATTTCTGAACCTCTAGTGCTACTTCATATCGACCTTTGTTGTGACATCCCCAAATTCACGGTCATTTTAAAAATTTTATTTATGCTTATTTGAAAATAAAAGTATTCATTTTAAAGAATAATATTGCAGAGTTTGTCCCAAGAAAACATGATAAATATATTATCAAAGCATTTATGAAGAAATGTATTTTGTTTATATTAAAACATTCGGATGTCATCGTCAATACAAAAACATAAGCGTAAACAGACCTTGCATTCATTCACACTAATGATTTTCTTCTCCTTTAATCTCTCAGTGTAATGTGTCCTTGTATCGATACCTGTGATACAAATGAACTGAGTGGGTCAGGTTGGGAAACCTGGTGAGTACATAGGGATTTCAATCCGACAATGTTATATCATATATATATATATATATATATATATATATATATATATGTGTGTGTGTGTGTGTGTGTGTGTTTGTTTGTTTTAAAACTCACAATATATACAATTTCACTCCACCCCGTCGCTCCTCACAACGATACGATCTATACTATCAGATATAAAATTAACCTCTTTACCTAATCCATACTCCCGGATCATGTATGTCTAATCCATACTCTCGGATCAATAAGTATGCCCATTCCATACTCTCGAACTAAGGACAATTAACTATGTCTAATCTATGCTCCCGGATTAATGACAAATAACTATGTCCTCTCCATACTCTCGGACTAAGGACAAATGACTATGTCTAATCCATGCTCTCGGATCAATGACAAATCTTAAAGTTTGTCCCTCCGTGTATATCTCCCTCGTACTAATAAGGAGATACCACCCAATTTTCCTCTTAATTAATTTAGCTTTACTCTTTATCCAAAATCATCATATATTATCAAATATGCTCTTAACACGTATTTCAGGCAATATCAAATATTTCACACACAAACATATATAGGGATGAGTAACGGAATCGACTCGACTAGAACCGGCGCGAATCGGACCCGACCCGAGAACCGATGTTGGCCGAAATTAAGAACCGAACCGGACTGCCAGTTCTACCGGTTCCCAGTTCCTATCGGTTCTTGTCGTGTCTTCAATGTTGGAACCGATACTCGAGAAATAGCAACATACGGTTCCAGTTTTTGGCGGTTCTACCAGTTTTTTCCGGTTCTATCGGTTCTAGTTCCTACCGGTTCCCGGTTCTAAAAATCCATAAGAATATCGTCTTGGTCCCGACCCGAGCGGTTCTATCCGGTTCCGGTTCAGGCCGGTTCTCCGGTCCAAATGCTCATCCCTAAACATATATTTAATACTTTAATCAATACTTGTATTAAAATCATGTTCATGAAAGGGACTAGGCACTCACTTTTTAAAGTGATGACTTCAAACTCGGGCAGCGCTTCGCTTCTAACAACTTTATTTTCCTTCGATGAAACCTAGTATCATTACCGCTAGATTTTAGTCTAATATTTATCGCGGCTATTTACGAGTGATATTGTTTTATAAGTGTTAAACAATAGTTTTCAACCACTATGTACATACATTGGCCAGACATGAAACACCATTGGGCAGGACCATTTTGGCATTTAAGCACTTCTGAAATCCAACAACCCTATGCGACCCTTCAAACTAGATTTCTCATACCGTGAGCAGTTAAAAGGTATTATAATAACACTTTGTATATTTTATAATACTTACATATATTTTTTATCAGTTCATAATAACAATGTTAAACTTAAACATAAGTTATACTTAAAGTAGGGTAAGCATAACTCACTAATTATGAGGTTTGGCTAGGAACCGGGCTCTGTGCGGGCAGAACTTCCAAGCCGAAAGCTCTTCTTCTCGGAGCCTTCTGGTGCTTCGGGACTCGCCTCTTATCACTTGGGAAGTACTAGGGATTGGGAGGGGTTTAAAGAGATGTTTGAGAGAGAAAGAAAGGCTTAAGTGTGAAGAATATAGGAGGACCTCACATCTTATTTATAGTGGATGGCTTCGGACTATGATGGGCGTACTCCTTGAGGTATGTTGTGCGTACTCAGTACGTTGAGAATACGAGGCTACACAGCGCGTATGAGGGGGCATCTATCAGTCATCAAAGCGAGGCTATGGGGAGGAAGCAAGGGCGGAGATTAAGCCACGTCACCCTCCTTCGCATCAGCCTATTCCAGACTTCTAAATTCCATAACTTTCGCATACGAGCTCTGTTTTCAATGTTCTTTATATTCATGCGTAGGTGGCGACGTAGTCTACAACTTTTATTTAGACTCTGATGGCTAATTTTGATTCTATTCTTAAAGTTATATTTTAACAGGCTTAGACAGATAAAGTTCGTTAAAATTCATAACTTTGTCACCCGACGTCCATTTTTTTCTGTCTTTATATCGTTGACCTACTATTAACTTCTTCCCCATACTATGAGTGAAAGGGATCTTTAATTATGTTTAGATTGTGTCGGCTAAAAATCGGTCAATCTAAAATTCGAATTTCGGGTTGTGCACTACTATGCTAAATCTTAGAAAAATCATAACTTACTCATACGAAGCCAGATTTGGATGTTCTTTTTATGCACGCTCTCGGTTTAACATATAATACGACTTTCATTTAGATCACTAAGGCTAAAAAGTATTTTATCACAAACTCACTTTTTACTTCACACAATGTCGTGTCGATTTTGTTGCGAAACTTCGACAGGTCATAACTTCTTCGTTATAACTTGGATTTTAGCCTACTTTATATGTACGGAACCCTTGTCGCATATACTATAACTTTGTTAAGATTATTTATTCTAATAATCTTCTATCAAAAAGTCGTTTATGACGTTATTGTCTCTAAATTGACTAGCTTGAATCTGTGGGCGTTACATTTGTGGTCTATCAGCTATTAAGAGTATTCGCCAAAAAAAGTACATCATGGTGATTGTTGACGACTATACTCAATTCACCTGGGTTTTTTTCTACGAATAAAATTTGATGTTGCACCCGAGCTTATCCTCTTCATTAAAGGAATCAAGGTGATGTAAAAACTCCCAGTCAAAAGAGTTTGGAGTCATAATAGAACATAGTTCACTAATGCAATGTTTGATAATTTCTCAGTTGACAAGGGTATTGATCACAATCTCTTTACTCCCTACACTCCACAATAAAATGGTGTCATCGAACTAAGGAATAGAATGCTGGTTAAAGCTACTCGATTGATGTTGAACATTGCTAATCTGCCTATTTTTCTATGGGTTGAAGTTGTTAATACTACTAACTTCCTTCAAAATCGAAGTATCATCAATTGTCGTCTCAACAAAACTCCTTATGAAGCAATGAACGGAAGAAAACCAAGTAATTGATTTTTACATGTCTTTGGTGTAGGTGCTTTATAAATAGCAACATAGAACAATTGACTAAATTTCAACCAAAAGTTGATGAAGCAATATTCCTGGGTTATTCTACAAAATTTAAGGCTTATCGGGTTCTATGTCGACGAATAAGGGTTATCGAAGAAAACTTCGACATTAATTTTAACGACAACTTCATTTACGAAATCGAACTAGTTCACATTGCCACACATATCATGGAGTCCGATGTTCCACATGCTGGTTCTCCTATTCGACAAATCATCTATGAAGTTGACTTTGAAGGCTTGTTTGGTGTTCTAGAAAATGCTTCAAATTCCGAAATCCATTGAACTCCAAGTTCATCGGAATCTTGCAACATTTCTCATCCACCACCCTCTACTCCACCATTTGACTATGAAGTGTACCCTTGTTAGGTGCATTTTGTGCACCTTTTTGCACAAATTTTAGTCCCTTTTATGCATCTATTTAGCATAGTTGTTATACATTTTTCGTGTATTTCATCCAATTCATGCTAGTCTTTAGAACAACCTTATTTGCATGTTTTCGTGTTCTTTTCAAGTAAACTGGAGGTGAACGCGCTTTGGGAGGTTCGGGAAGCATTGGTGAAGATTTCGGGATGATCGGGCGAAGAACGGAAAAGTTGGAAAAATCAAGTTTGGATTCGGAGTCAGAGGAGTACACATGTCGTGTTGGATTTACACTGAAAAGTGGACACGGGGCGTGTTTGACCAAGAAGAAGCTGTTGACCATGTTGAACACGACTCGTATCATTTTAGCCTATTTTAACATGGGCAGTGTTGACTGCTGAACACGACCCGTGTCAGTTTAGCCTATTTTGATACAGGCCGTGTTCGACCTAAAACTACATTTTGACAGTTTTTCCTATCTTTCATATTACGGGGTTAGGGTCATTTTTACACATATACAACATATCAGAGCACTATTGGTGAGGGAATTTCGAAAGTTTTTGCAAGGATTTGATCGTTTAGAATTTGGAAACATTATTTCTCTTATTTGTAAGTCGTAATTGCACATCCTTTCCATCTTTACAACTCGTGATTTTGTTCTAGCCATGTGTGGCTAGAACCCTAGTTTCTCTAACTTCATGTTTTAACTTCTTGGTTCTGATTTCAATCATATGACTTGATGTTTTCTTTTAATTCTATCTAGTGAAATTAATTTTGATTCATTCAAATGTTTGATTCTAATTGAGATTGTTATTGGCCATTTGAATTAGGGTTAGGTCATTCAAGTTATGTAATTTGCAAAATCCGTAATTGTTTTGTGAATTGGACTAAGTAACAAGCACTAAATTGATTTACATCGAATGAATTTAAAGTAAATCTTATTCACACATTCTTTCACTCCCGAGCTTGTGAGGAGTATTGGGTGTTGTTGGGAACATTCACATAAAGTTTAATGCAATCTTTTAATCTAATTCTAAGATCTTGTTTAGATTAGGTTAGTAAGGTTAGGGTTAATCAAAGAGCTTGTTTTGGTTAATTAATGTGATGAATGGAAAGTGTTAGAGCTTGTTAATACTTTATAGTACCAACTTAGATAGAATTGAGCAAGTATCATGTCATTTTGGAATCACATTGCTAATTTGTCATACATGGAGTTGGAGTCTTTACAATTTTTGAATTTAATCCACTTATTTAGTCAATTACTTTTGTCTTAAATTGGTTGTTCTAATCATTGCATTCAAAACCCCCCTCTTTACTGTTGGTGACCAAAATACCTTGCGCAAAGAAGTATAGACTAATTGTCCCGTGTCTTTGTGGATCGAACCTACTTGCCTTCTACTACTTTTTAGTGTAATATAGTAGTGTTATTTTGGAGTATATCGTACCCCTATATTTGTTGGGTTTGACACGCCTAACAAATTGGCGTCGTTGCCAATTTGTTAAAATCTCTCTCTCTCTCTCTCTCTATATATATATATATATATATATATATATATATATATATATATAAATGGATTTTAGCCTTCTTATTTTCATTTTTTTTCTCTTGCATTCTACATTTTAAAATCTATAAAACCCAAGAAAAAAGTATATGAGATGATGACACTCTTTACATTTGATAGCTCCATGAATTAGGAAAACGAGAAAAACCAAAATGAAAAAATCTGAAGCGACCGGATAGTCACTGGAAGTGTAGAATCAGCTATCATAACTAGGGGACCCAAACACTGTAATTCGAGACCCCGAATTTAGATAATAAAAGAAATGGCATACTAAAACGTTTTTGTGGGCAGTAATAACAACTTTAGGATATTTTGCTTCTAAATGTTGAAAAAAAAACCGTATCGACAACTCTGGACCCACAGAACACGAACCTATTTGTTGACACGCGTTACCCTCATGGTAACAGAGAGCTTAAGTATCACATCCACATAGTCAATAAAGAAGAATAGGTACAACTGTCGTATCCAGTACCCAAATCAAAAATTTCAAGCACTTAATCAAAGAAACTTTTAGAAATTCAAAAGTTGATTGAAGAATTTAAAGCTCAAAACGAAGTATCAAATCCAAGTTCAATCAAATCAGAAGTCATCTCAAAGTCAAATTTGGCGAATGAAGAACTGTGTGATATGATACTTGTGGCTCTCGAAAAAGTGAAAGCATAGGAGCTGGGCCCCTTTGGGTGGGATCACTGTTTCAGTGAAAGCTGATTCGCCGTGACGGGTTCTTAAGAATGCGTCGATTCTGATTCTTGATCATCTAGTCTTAAGGACATGAGATCCTGAACTGTGTTATTTTCGCTCGAAAAAGCTAATTAAGGTATGAAGTTTAAATAAAACTATGGTTGGATTATTGGGTTACACGGTTTCGTGGTCTTCCTCACTTTGGTTGATGGCAAGAACAGCAATCCAAGTTTTCCAACCTTCGAGTCAAATAACGAGAGATTCCAAGATACAATAGACTAATTTGCAAACATTGATTCCCTTCCGAACTACATATATGATGACCTGGACTTTTTTGGTTTTTCGAACAATGATGTCAAGATATGTAGTTCAAAAGTTCAAGGGGAGCATCATTCAATAATTCAAGAAAATCTAGTGAGAGCAATATAATTTTGTAATTGATGTCAGACCATCTTCTACTCAACAACTTCCGAGACTTCACATCTAGAAAAAAAAGGAGCATCCCCTAATCAAGTAATTAGAAATCCGAATGCAAGAGTGCAAATGAGATCAGCTATTGATATTCAAAATGAGTGTCATCATGCCACTTTTATCTCCCTTGTTGATCCGAAGTCCATCAAGGAGGATTTAGATTATTCCAATAGGATAATTGTGATGCAAGAGGATTAGTAGAGTTCGAACAAAAATAAGTTTTGGACTTTGGTTGCTCGTCCCTCAGATCATCCTGTTGTTGGTATAAGATGGGTTTTCTAAAACAAGTTGGACAATGCTGGGGTAATCATATGTAACAAAGCTAGGCTCGTGGCTAAAGGATTCACTTAGATTGAAGGTTTGGATTATGATGAAACCTACTCTCTTATAGCTCGAATTAAAGACATTTAGATCTTTCTTGCCTATGCTGCTCACAAAGCCTTCAAGGTCTATCAGATAGATGCCAAAAGTGCCTTTTTGAATGGAGAACTTAAAGAAGATGATTATCTACAACAAGCACCCAGGGTTTGTTAATCTTGCTTTCCCTAATTATTATATAAGCTTCAAAAAGTAGTTTATGGACTTAAACAAGCACTTCAAGCCTGGTATGATACCCAAATGTGTTTTCTCAAGCGTTTAGACTTTAACATGGAATTCTATATCCATCTTTGTTTAGAAGGTCAAACGAGAAGCATATAATGTTGATTCAAATTTATATGGATGCCATTATATTTGGTTCCATTGATCCAACAATGGTTCAAAACGTTGCAAAGTTGATGGTGAGCAAAATTCAGATGAGTATGAATCGAGGGTTAAGTTTTTTTTTTTTTTTTTTTTTTTTTTTTTTTTTTTTCTGAGTTTACAAGTGAAACAAACCAACTGAGGTATATTTATTCCTCAGTAAAAATATGTTTCCGAACTCTTGAAGAAGTAGTCAATGGATTCATGTGCCTCTGCAAAGGTTCTAATGGGTTTTGGACAAAAAAAGTCTGCCGACCCATCTGGTGAACCTGTTGATCAGAAAAAGTACTGATGCATGATAGGTTTACTCCTCTATCTTACATCTATTCGACGAGACATAATGTTCTCTACATGCCTGTGTGCTCGGCTCCAAGTTGATCTAAAGATGTCACATCTTCTTGTGCTCAAGAAAATTTTCCAATATCTCAAAACAACCAAGAGCCTCAGAATATGGTATCCAGCCCAAAATGGTTTCTCTCTACAATCATATTCTGACTCAAACTATGGTGGTCTCCAACTTGATAGAAAAACTACTTTTGGAGGATGCTAATTTCTTAGAGGGAGACTGGTTAGTTTGTCTTCAATGAATTAGAACTGCATCGCCTTGTCTATAGCAGAAGTAGAATACATTGTTGTTGCAAGCTGTACATCTCAAGTTATGTGGATGTAATCACAACTGTAAGATTATGGTTATTGATTCAAATGAACTACGATTTAATGTGACTCAACTAGTGTCATTACAATTTCTCACAATCCTATTCAACACTCCATGGCAAATCATATCAACATCTAGTACCATTTTATCAAATAACCATGTTCTTAATGGAAACATCGAGCTCATTTTTGTTCCATATGACGATGACATTGCTGATGTCTTTACCAAGGCATTAGATAAAAATGAGTTCAATGGTTTTCTGAACAAAATGTGAGTGATGCTTCCTAATCCTAAACTCTTCAAGGAGGTTTGTACTCTCTGATGGTTTCATCGTAAAGTTAAATAATTTCGAGCTTTAAAATACTTTTCTAGTAAAAATATTTCATATGGAAAATAAGGATCATTTTTGTGTCTTTTGTTTTTATCTAACCTTTCCTCTATTTTATGTCTTTCAGGAGTAACGTGTTTGCAGTCAATCTCTTTCCGAGATCCTCTATCCGACATTCAGGAGACATATTCAGAGACATCATTATCCGAGCAAGTATTTATTAAATCAACCTCGAAAATCAAATCCGAGATGATAATGATTATCTCGCTTCCTTATCCTTGTTGATACATGAAAGTGAACCTCTAGTAATCCAAAGCCGAACCAAAACCAAAGTCCAATTGCATTCCGAGATGTGAAGAGATTACGAAGTCAATCCTTTTCCGAGATGAAGACTTATCCAAGGTATTCCTAGTATTAGATGTTATTGAGTCCGTATAAGCATTTAATGCTTATTGTCGTTTAGTACTTGTTGATTGTACAGTTCATGAGACAAAATCGAGTAAATTGTGTGTGTAATCATTTCTGACTTATCTAATTTACATTCTCCATGCAAGTCTTGTATTTTGTCTTATTGTCTCTCCTTTCCTATTTAAGGAGGTGAGTCTTCCATGTATTGTAACCCTTTTAAGAAACAATATTCTCTTCACACCAAATACTTAATATCCTACAAGTCAAATCTCTTTCTCCATCATTCTCATTTTTCTTAAGTTATCTTTACTTTGTTTATATTCATTTTATCTTAAATATTTGGTAGAATAGTTTGTTGATTTTCATACTTCAAGACAAGACTAGTTTACCAGGCTTGACTGAACCAAAATATTTGTATTAGACATCGATCTTAATTTAATTCAAGGTTTATGTTTTCAAACCTTGTCTGCGCACTAATTCTTACACTTTTAATTGGTTTCAGAGCTTGAGTGGTTGTCCTTCGAATCCATAAGAACATATTATAATTGATCCGAGATTACCTTGGTATCTCAATCATTTATGTGTTCAGGATAAAATTTCTTTTATATACCGCTTCTACTCCAATACTTTAACTTCAATGGCTGCTCCTAATCAAACTCAAAAAATGTATTCAATGCAAATAGAAAATAGCATGGGTTGCCCATCTCGTGCCCCATTGCTAGTTGATGAAGAGTATGATCACTGGAAAGTTAGAATGGAAAGATTTTTACTTGGTAAGGAAAAAGGTGAAGAGATATGTAGATCTGTGCAAGAAGGTCCTCATGTCCTCGTAAGACAAATGGTCAGAGATGTTACTGCTACTCTCTTGGGCCAAGAAGAACAACCTCCAGCACCACTTACTGCATCAGACATCGAAAAGCTTCATGCATAGCAGATTGCATTTTCAGAGATGGTGTTTGGTGTTCCTCCATATCTTTTTGAGCATATTAAGTTGTGCAAATCTTTCAAAAACATTTGGGACACTGTTCAAGAATTGTTCGAAGGGTCCGAGAACATGAAGGATAAGTGTCTGACTTTTGTTGTCAATGACTTTGATACCTTCACAACAACTATTGGTGAATTCGTAGCCTCTACTTCGAATCATTACAAAATTGTTGTGAACAATATGACTGCACACGGTATAGTCAAAACTCCTCTCGAGTATGATGTGAAGTTCATCAACAGCCTCGGAAAAGGTTGGGAGAACGTCAAGTCATGTCTTTAGAGTAACGGATCAATAAAGAAACTGAAGCTTTATCCACTATTTGATGAACTACAAGGCCATGAATCTAACGTTGCTCAAATGTTAAGAGAACTGTTAGGAGGTCCTCTTGCCTTAGTTAGTTGTGTTAACCTACTAATTTAGAGCCCATCTGTTTTAGATCCTTTTGGAACTATCCTACTTATTTCGCCTATTTAACCAACAATTCCTACCCCACCTACTCCATCTGTTCTGAATCATTCGTTTGAAGAAATTTTGATCTCGATGCAGTTGCGTCCGAACTTTGTTTCCAAAAAGAATTAGCCTTACCATCCATGAAATAAAAACGTCCCTGGAATCCCAGTCATAAACCTTATCAGAATCGATTTCATTCTCCTCATCAAAGTAATACTCAACCCTTTCCTAAACCTTTAGAAAACCTACTTGCATATCGACCCGACATCCCAAATCACTCCTCGGAATCCCAAGAAATTCTGAAATCAGTCAAACCCAAGATAGTTTGTCATAAATATGGTCTCGTTAACAACTTTGCAAAATACTTTTTGGTTGAAACTTTTGTTACCACGGTGTCAAGAAATGTTGATGGGTACTAGTCTTCTGGAGATGAGGATGAAGTAAGATATGGAAGGAGCATGTGTCTTATGGCAAGACAGTCGGTCGACTGTGATAAAGGATACTGGTCTTCAGGTTCAGAAGAAGATGATGATGATGTTGAGACATCCTTTTGATACATGGCAACAAACGATCCACCTGGCCAAAGCATCACCCAAAAGGTAAAATCCATGATCACTGACAATAATTTTGATTTATCTGTTTGTGAACCATATCTAACTCAAATCTAATCAAATATGAAAGTTATTCATAGAGCTTATGAGTCTACCATATAAGTTAGTGAGAAGATGGATAGTGAATTGAGTCGTCTTAGATTATGCTTTGAAGATCGCAAGCTTAAGATAGAATCACTAGAGAGAGAGCTTGTAATGTCTAAAGATGAGTGTATCATTTTAAAAGACAAATGTGAAATTACTTTTTGTGAAAGTAATATCTCAGTTTCTAATAACAAACATCGTAATGCCAAGATAGATGCTTTGCATAACTCTATTGAAATTCTTGAAGCAAACGAATGAATGAAACATAATTTTCGTCACCCATGGTCCAAAGCACCAGACCTCGGAAGCGAGTTTCCGAAACCTGTTGCTTGTCCCTTGAATGAACTTCAAAATCTAACGTTTATGGGAGGCATTCCAAACCATGCTTATTCGGATACCCTTTTCCCACCATTGTCAACCCTTCCTGAGAGTTCAGACCAGTTCCAATCTCTGATTCCCGAGTTTAAACCTATCATTGTTAAATGTCCTGATTCCACGCCTCTTCCACCTCTGATATCCCTAGACCTGAATCAGTCTTTGGATTCATTCCCTGACACCAATTGTAATGGAGTTCAGATTCCAAACTCTAACCCTCCAAACAATTTCGTTGTTGAGGAAATAATTCCCGAGACAACTGGACATGACTCTGACAAACCCAATTTCATTTAAGCGTCATTTAGTAGTCATGTAGATGAAGAAAATTTGTGTGAAGATTCATCTGACTCTTGTATCTCTAACTCCGATGTGATTTCAAAATCAACTCTAGTGCCAATTAAGCCTACGTTCAACAATCCATCGTCTGGAAAAACTTCCAAGTCATCATCTGACTCTCGGAAGAAACTTTGGCTGAATACGAAAGACAACTTTCACCCAAAGACTGAAGCTAAGAATATCCTTAAGAAAGAAATTAGGTTTAGGCAAGATTCCAGATTCATTAAGAAGTCCGTAAAGAAAGTGTCTCAAACAGTTAGTCCGTCTACTAGGAGCCACAATATCTTTATGCCTGCTAAGATCCTTAAGAGGCCATCTATCCTCCTAGTTCGGATATTCAAAACAAATATGTCAATAATAGTCCGAAAAAGGTCACTGTTGAGACTCCTGTGAAAACTGACTCTCCTCGGACAGTGTCTTCTATGTTTATTACTAAATCTAATGGCACGATTTTCAAACCAAAACAATTTCTAAAACCAAATATGCCTTCAAAAGCAGCAAGCAAAGAACAAGTTGCTAAGAACACTTTTGATGAGAAATCCTCAAAAGATTCAAAACAAAAGTTTGAGTGGAAAGTAAAAAAGGGTGAAAACAGATATGTAACATCTGTCAACACAGTGATTCTTACAACATATTGAAAAAATGTTGGTCCAAGAAAAGCAACATCCAAACAACCTTCGGTTGAATACGATTTTTGGATAAATGAAAAGACCTTGACCTTTTGCTTGTTTCCAAAAGAATCTTAGAACAAGCCCTATGAAATACCTATTGCTCAAAATTCACAATGCAAGTCCGTAGTCCCTAAGTCTAACTCAGAGCCTAAAAACTCCAAAACTCATTGATTTTGCAAGCACTCTGTGCTTTATAACAAGATACAATATAGTTCTTATTCCATGCACATGACTGGGCAGAACGACTTTCTGCATGATCTAAAGCTCGCTCCTAACGTTGGTTATGTGACATATGGCAACAACTCAAATTCATAAATTCGAGGTTATGGCGTCTTGACCAATGGCAATTTCTCTGTCTCTAATGTGGCATATGTGGCTAATCTCAAGCATAACCGGATTAGTGTAGCTCAAGTCACTGATGCAAACCGAAGTGTTGAATTATGCAAAAAGCATAGCTACGTTATGACAGAAGACCGAAAGTATGTCTAATCAAATCTGATCGAATCAAAAACATGTATCCATTAGACATCCACATGATCATCGAAAAGCTTCAACTTTTTCTTCTCTCAAAGGCCGTTCCAAACGTTAGTTGGCTATGGAATCGGAGGCTCGCTCATCTCAACTTTCGATACATGAATGATCTTGTTTCTAGTGAAATGATATGAGGTCTGCCACTCCTCAAATTCGAAAATAACCATCTATGTGCTGCGTGTGAATATGGGAAGCAATCCAAGAAAGGTCATCCTGTAATCATTGAAATGTCAATTTTGAAACCATTAGAACTTCTTCATATTGATCTTTGTGGACCATCCACTGTAGAAAGTTTAAATCACAAAAAGTATACTCTTGTGATTGTTAATGACTATAAAAGGTTTACATGCGTCTTCTTCCTTAGGCTAAAATCTGAAACAGCCTCTGAACTTATTAACTTCATTAAAGGTATTGAATTTCTTATCAAATTCCCTATTAGAAGAATCCGAAGTGACAATGACTATGAATTCACCAATGTCATCATTAAGAAATTCCTTTCCGACAAAGGCATCGACCACAATTTCTCTGCTCCCTACACTCCTTAGCAAAACGGTGTTGTTGAAAGAGGAAAACGAACTCTCGTTGAAGCCAATTGATCGATGCTGAACTTTTCAAACCTTCCTCTCTATCTTTGGGTTGAAGTTATGTCCATTGTCTGCTTCACTCAAAACTGAAGCATCATCAATTGTTGTCTCAACATGAGATGGTATGAAGCCGTGAATGGTCAAAAGCCGAGTATCTTATTCTTACACGTTTTCATTTGTAAATGCTTTATCAAAAACAACCGTGATCAACTCACCAAGTTTCAACCAAAAGCCGATAAAGTAATCTTTCTAGGATACTTAGCCAAATCTAAATCCTATAGAGTTCTGAATTACAGAACTCGTGTACTTAAAGAAAGCTTTGATGTCACTTTTGATGATAACTTCATTTGGAAATCAGGTCCAAACTCATGTTACAACTCACATCATGGAGTCTGATGCTCCACCTCCTGAGTCTCCAAATTCCCAAATCATCTATGAATTCGACTTCGAAAATCTGTTCGGGCTATTAGAAACTGCTCTTGACTCGGAATCTCGATCAAGACCGTCCTCATCAGTTGAAGCTCCAATTTCTCAAAATGTATCTGGTCCGAAACCAACCTTTCCTCTATTTGATTTCGATCCATTTAAACTTTCTCATGTTGAGGGGGAGAATAGTCATCCAACCCTCCAATCAAATGTTGATGGATTTCAAGATGCAGCAGATTAATTCGTTGAATTTGATCCCATTATGGACAACAACAAAGATGATGCTAACTTCTTTGACTTTCCGAACAATGACGACATCGACACATCTGGTTCATAAGTTTAGGGGGGAGTATCATCCTCAAATTCAAACTGTTCAGGGGGAGCAAGACAACCCGATTGTTGATATCAAATTATCCTCTCACAAGAACTTTCGAGATTGCACATTTGGATAAAGGATCTTCCTCCAAATCAAGTCACTGGAAATCTCAATGCTGGTGTTCAAACTCACTCTGCTACCAACATTCAAAATAAGTGTCACTTCTCAACATTCATATCAATGTTTGAACTAAAATCCATCAAGAAAACTTTAGAACATGTTGATTGGATTACAACCATGCAAGAAGAGTCAATAGAATTTGATAGAAATCAAGTGTGGACTCTTGTCTCTGCTCCTCAGGATCACCATGTTGTTGGTACAATATGGGTCTTTCGAAACAAGCTCGATGAGGTCAGAGTCGTAATAAAAAACAAAGCGAGAATGGTGGCTAAAGGATTTACTCAGATCAAAGGACTCGATTACGTCGACACTTTTGCTCCTGTTTCTTGTTTGGAAGCCATCCAAATCTTTCCAGCCTATGCAGCTCACAAAGGCTTTAAATTTTACCAAATTGACGTTAAAAGTTCCTTTCTCAATAGTGAATTGGATACCAAATTTTATCTTCAATAGCCCCTGGTTTTGTAAATCTATATATCCGAACTACGGGTACAAACTTCAAAAAGCTGTTTATGGCCTCAAGTAAGCTCCACGTGCTTGGTACGAGACTCTCATTGATTTTCTGAAGCGTTATGGTTTTCAAAGAGGAATTATTGATCCTACCTTATTCCAAAGATCTAATGGAAACCATATCATGTTAATCCAAATATATGTTAACGACATCATCTTTGGATCCATGGATTCAACGATGGTTGCTGATTTTGCTAAATTAATGGTTAGTCGATTCCAAATGAGCATGAATCGTGAATTAAGTTTCTTCCTCGGACTTTAAGTCAAGCAAACCAATAACAAAATCATTATTCATCAAGAGAAATACATTTCTGATCTTCTGAAATTGTATTCAATGGACACCTGTGCCTCTTCAAAGGTTCCAATGGGTTTCTGATACAAGATTTTCTCGAAACCATCAGGTGTTGCTCTTGATCGGAAGAAGTATAGGGGAATGATTGGATCGGAGTCGTCTGGACATCATGTTCTCTACATGTATGTGTGCTAGATTTCAGGTTAATCCAAAGATGTCTCATCGTCTGGCTGTCAAGCAAATATTTTGATATTTTAAAGGAACCAAGAACCTCAGAATTTGGTATCTGGCAAATGAAAGTTTCCTTCTTCAGGAATATTCTGACTAAAAATATGGAGGTCCTCAACTAGATATAGAAAGCACTTCCAGAGGTTGTCAATTTTTGGGTGAAAGATTGGTTGTCTGGTCATCCAAGAAACATAACTGTATTGCTCTCTCAACAGCCGAAGCAGAATACATCGTTGCTGCAAGCTGCACTTCGCAAGTTTTTGGATGAAATCTCAGCTTCTGGACAATGGTTATCAATTTCAATAGATTCCAATCTATTGTGACTCTCAAAGTGCAATTGTGATTTCTCTCAATCCAATCCAACACTCCATGACCAAGCACATTGACATTCGGTACCATTTCATTAAATATCATATGGTTATTGATTTCAACAGATTACAATCTATTGTGACTCTCAAAGTGCAATTGTGATTTCTCACAGTCCAATCCAACACTCCATGACCAAGCACATTGACATTCGGTACCATTTCATTAAATATCATATGGTTATTGATTTCAACAGATTACAATCTATTGTGACTCTCAAAGTGCAATTGTGATTTCTCACAGTCCAATCCAACACTCCATGACCAAGCACATTGATATATGGTACCATTTCATTAAATATCATGTTTTAAAAGGAAATATCGAACTCATTTTTGTTCCATCTGATGATGAAATTGCTGATGTCTTTACTAAGGCATTAGACGAAACCAAATTTAATGGGTTCTAAACAAATTGGGAATGATGATGCCTGATCCACAATTCTTCCAAGAGGCTTGTATTCTCTAATGGAAACATTAGAAAGTAAAATAATTCTGAATTCAAATTCATATCTCCTCGGAAACTATAGGATCATCATATGTATATTTTTTTCTAACCTCTTCTTCTAGTTTAAGTTATTCAGCTTTCCTCATCTCTTGAAGCTTCTGAACGATATAGTTACATCAGAGTACTTGCAATCTTCCCATCGTGGAGTTTATGTGAAAAACAAGTGTGTTATGAAGTTCATCTCGAAATTCAAATCCGAAATGGTAATGTGAGTTCATCTCTTATCTTCTTTCGAGCTATGTTCCTTCAAGTTTTAGAATCTTAAATCTTTTGAAACTGTTCCTATAACATCTTCATGCATTTTTACCTCTGATATTCAGTTTGAGACTGTTCTATCTTGAACTCTATACTATGTACTAATGTTGTGTTCCGATTCTTTCCAAAGTATGTTATGACATCTCGTCTCAGAATCCGACTATTCCGAGATCCTCTGCAATAAAAGAATTTTAAGGTTTTCATTAAACTTTTCATTCTAAAATGCTTTTTTATTTATATAACTAACGATAATTTTTCTTCATGATTATCCTTTTAATTCTCAATAAACGTGCTTTGACACACGTTCCAACAAAGCGCACTTCAAATGAGAACTAAAACAATGGTTTTCTCTTTTGGAACAAACGGATGTCCCATCTTTTGTGTGCTACAGTTGTTTCTTTGACCCGATATGAAACTTCCAACATATAAAAGGATTTCGAATCCTAATTGTTCCCACTTTACATTTTTGTTATCGTCTTTCTAGAACCTTTCTCTCTGCAATCTGTTCTTCAAGCTCTCAAACATTATTCAATGGCATCTTCACAAACTGTTACTCAAGTTTTTAAACCTGCTTCAAAGAAGAAATCTTCAAAGGTTTCTACCTCATCTTCATCCACTGAGAATATCCATGAGAAACCACTCAACTTTTCTCACTAGATCCCACGGATTACGATGAATCCATCCACATCATGATCGGATTCATCTCCCACCATGCTATAGCAGATCCTCTCACCCAAATCCCCAACCCTAAACTTCTGCCTCACATTCTTCACAAAGCCTTTGAACGGACCAAGATCGAAAACGTTGTACTAGAAGTAAAAATCGTTGATGACAAAATCCCTCCTCTCCATAAGAACACCTTCCTCAAGGCTATCGACATTCCAGAAAACCCCAGGGGTTTTTGTGTTTAAGAACCCACGACTGAAGAGTTTCAAACGTTTCTCAATCAAATCGGGTATAATGGGGAATTCAAGGCAAAGGAGTTCAAGAGTATGTTGTTCCTGGCCTTTAGAATATACTGATGAACCTAATCTTTCGAGGATTTTCCGGCAAGAATGGTGGTACTAACACCATGAGCAAGGACTGGTTGTATGTTGTGTACAATATATTTTCTTTAAGAAACAACGTTATTGATCTGACCGAGGTGCTCTGGCCGGAAGAGGAAGCCAAACGAGATCTCAAGTCTGAGATTCTGGGCTCTAACACTTCAATAACTGTATGACAAAATATTAGTAGCCATTCCTCGCAATTCTGATCTCAAAGAGGTATATTGTTTCTTTAAAGCTATAAAAAATTGTAGGTTATTGAACCAATCTGCCTTCGGACCTATTCGTCATTGCAAAAACACATGTTAGCTACAATTCCATCCGAGCCACCTTATCTCAAACATCGTCTTGCGACTTGGGTTATGTATGACCCTATACAATCTACCCCATTCTCAAATGACCAGCCTTCGGATGTGAACAACCCAGTTTCTACTGGTCGCCTTAAGAAGAAAATGGTTAGACGAAAGGCCTCTCCCTTAAAAGTTAGAACCAAAAAGAGAACCAAAGCCAGTGGATCCTCTTAACACAAATTCTACCCCCATCTTCCCGAAAAGATGGTTCTGGTATTGAAAATAGTCCCTTAAACCCCCTATAGGAAACACCCATGAGTCTTTATGGAAATACCATTCGATTATACACAAGCACATTCAAGGGACCCTGTCTCTAATTCTAAGCTTTCGAAAGCTGGAGTAGTCCCTCCTAATTCAAAAGCCTCAATCGGCCTGATACCTCCTTCATGTAAAGGACGATCGGGTATTCTTGATAAAGGTTGGTCTAATTTTGTTGACAAGGCTCACTATAGACATTTAGAGCTAACAAGAGCACAAGTGGAGTATATGCTTATTTCCATGCATCAAATAGCTCTTTAAATTCGTCTTCCATTCACTTTTCAATCCGATGAAAAGATTGATCAAGTGTTCCATCCTTCCGAATAAGCTCAGCAAATTGCTACAGGAGATGTTCCCGGTTCCACAATTGTTTCAGATGATCCACTTCCAATGTTCACAAGTAAAGAAACTCCCAAGCCTCTCGCTGAAAAAGATCACTTAGATGATGTTATGTTTGAAGATGACATCACATCTATTGGCGCTATTCCGATTCTCACATCCTTCAAAATGTTACATAATCCATCTTCCTCCAAATCGACATGTGATTTTGGTCTTTTCTCCTCCTATGAGGAATCCAAAGAAGATGAAGTTGTTACATAATCCATCTTCCTCAAAATGATGCCAACAAGCAAGGCAATCAAGGCAAAGAAGATCAAGTCAATCTTGTTGATAATCCCAAGCCTTCAAAACCTCAAAATGATGCTAATGACGATGATGATGATAAGAAGTCTAAGAATTCTACCTCAAACATAGGATCTTCGGAGGAAAACATTGCAAATCCTTTTACCTTGTTCGAACTCCAAGACAATGTTGCATCTGTTGTCTCCAAAGCTGACTCCCTCGACAAGACAGTCGCAAACCTTGATTCCAGGATTATTCAGAAGGTTACAAGTCTCAATTCCAAGCTATAGATTATTCTCAAATATCTTTTCGAGAGCAAAGATGTTGCCCCCTTCGAACTCGATCACGCAATTCAACTTGACCAACTCATTTCCCTCCGATTCAAGTGCACTCTTGAAGAAGTCGAACAAAAGTATAATGACAGCCTCGATCATCACATCTTCACCACCACCACTATGCTCAAGATTCATGATGACATGGTTGTGCTACCAACAAACTCATCAAGAAGACTTATGTTCTTCATGAGAAACAAATTCAAAGGTTGGAAAAGGAGATTCATAAAAGGGATGAAATGAATATGATTATGCAACAGGTTCATATCAAGCTGATCTAAGCCACCTGGAATATCGTCGATGTTCGGAACTATAAATTCGTTGAGATGCTCATCATTATTGGTGAAACATTTTCCCATCTTAAAGATCAATACATGGATGAAAATGTTATTTGAGGACTTCAAGCTATCATGGAACAACCTGTGAAGTTCCTTTCAGGTGCAGATAAGCTGAAATGGTCCTAGGTTGTGTGGCCATCATCTTTAGCATAAACGTTTAGACGAAGCCGAGATATGGCAAAAATCAAGAAAAAGTTAAACGTCGATGCATTCTGAGCTACAAAATCTATGCTTCCACCAATCCTTACTCCGAGGATCGCTCAAATTGATGTAGCTTCTCCAACCTAGAAACCTGATGATCTCCCTGAAGATCCTCTGATTCCTCCTTCACCGAAACTTATCATCACTGAATGTGGTCAACAAATCATCTCTGGCATGAATGTATCTCCACAAGAGAAAGGCAAGCAGATTGCTACTTAATCGGACAGCCCAGTGAAGACATTGAAAAAGTCTTAAGGTTGGTCTCAAGAACAAATCAATGAATCTTTGGAAGAAAGCATTCGGGTTCAAGTGTTGAAACTCAATCTGAGTCCGATGTTGGGAATATCTCCTCTTTTCCGAGAAGGAGTTATTCATGACATACACTTTGTTCCCTTCATGTATTATGATCTTCCAACATAGGATGCCGATCGACTTGACCTACCAATCTCTCCTCGTGGTCACTTCTATATCAAGTATGCTCCTCTTCATCCGAATGATGATCCTTAAATAATCATCAGGACAAAGCGTGAGGGATTGAAAACCTTCTACTCCGTCAACGCATGACCCTAAAAGGAAGTGTTGTCTCGAAAGAAGATTACCAAGATCGTTGGATACGGTAACAAGGTTCAGAGCAAGTTTGATCTTAACTATATGTTGTATAGATATTATGTCTCTTGGAAAAAAAGAATCAACCATCACTATCACGGATGCTAACTTTCCCTCAATCACACCAAATGACATTCTCACCAGTACTGCCCACTTTCGAGATCGCCAAACCAGTGAAACATGTATCAGAGCTTACATTCTTGCAACCAATTTCTTGAAGGACTGTATTGTTGAGTTCTGCAGGTCCGACATTGAATTTGCTAACCTGTTCGAAACCGAGAACATTTTGGAAAAAATCACTACCAAATTGCCTAAAGCACGGATCTTGGCAGAAGGTCCCATTGAAGAACTAGAACTTGGCTATGTCTATCTAAAAAAGAATACCTGCAACAAAAGAATTTTTTAGAGTTCTTAACAAACATCTTGTTCCGATAAAGATCCTTCAGAAGTTCATTTCCAATGCT
This sequence comes from Lactuca serriola, assembly GCF_051521515.1. Lineage (NCBI taxonomy): Eukaryota > Viridiplantae > Streptophyta > Magnoliopsida > Asterales > Asteraceae > Lactuca > Lactuca serriola. Next base: position 137,800,789 of record NC_136411.1, read on the forward strand.
GCAAAAAGTGATTCTTCTGAGCATGTCAAAAAGAAGTTCATTGAACATCTCAAATGGTATTTGAAAATACGAAGCTGGCTACAAAGTGCCTATTTCTGCGTGTTTGATGAAGCTAAGTGAAAAGTTTTTTGATTGCTAAGTTTAATTAGGGGAGATTGTTGATACATGAAAGTGAACCTCTAGCAATCCGAAGCCAAACTAGAACCAAAGTCTAATTGCATTCCGATATGTGAAGAGATACCGAAGTCAAGTGCAACACCGTAATTTTACAAACAATTTTTCACATTTTAAAAACATATTTTCATTAATAAATATTATAAAATCTCATCGTTTCACATATCAATACATAACACAACCAAAGATCATAAAGTATAAAGACTCCTCATGTGTGTATTGATCATGTCGGCGCCTTCCCGCGATCCTCACTGGTACCTGAAACACATAACACCAAACACTGTAAGCATAAATGCTTAGTGAGTTCCCCAAAATACCACATGCAACACATATTAGCCACTCAAGGCTATAGCCCTGTATGACCCTCTGGTCAAAGTGTCTTAGTGGGACCCTCCAGTCCCATAACTCTGTGGACCCTCTGGTCCTAACTCTATAGACCATTTGGTCGTAACTCTGTAAACTCTGAATCACATATAGCACAAAATCATATAGATAACACATAGCATACAATATACTCTGGCACATAACTCTAATTACCACTCTAGGTAAACTATATTGAGAAGACTCACCTCGGATAACTCGGTAAACCTCGGACTCTGAAATACTGCACTAGCCTCCGCCTACTCACATAAATAATTACTCTAATTAATACAACTTCTAAAGGCTAGGCTAACCCTTCTCTATAAGTTCTCTAAGAAGGGTAAAAGACCATTCTACCCCTCTAATGGCTCATAAGTCCAAACACTAACTAAACCCTAAAAGTCAACAAAAGTCAACGGTCAAACTTTGACCAGACTCGTCGAGTGCACTCTTGTGAATCGGCGAGTTAATGTGTGTCCTCTTCGTCCCTGGTCCTCATTCGACTCGCTGAGTCAACCCCACACTCAAAGGGTTATCACAGGTCGCGAATCGTGGGGCAACCCGACTCGAGTCGTCGAGTTCCTTATGCGCTTGGCGAGTTCCTCCCATGAAAACACTCATCTGACCTCCTGAGGTCAGATCTGCTTCTCTAATCTATAGATCTGACTTCCCCATGACCAATAAACACGTAAAGGCCGAACCTTGGTACACATGCAAGGCACTCTAGGCTTATTTTTGTGAAATCTTTTCTAACATGGCAACCTATGTCCATTTCCTCCATATAACCACAAAAAGCAGCATGGTTCAGGCTCTCTGGACCTCAAAAGGTCCATATCTAGAGTTTAGCACTCAATGGGACACTATACTCATCTAAACAAGCCATAAAATGGTATAGAAAACCCTAAATTCAACGCTCTTAATCAAAACAGAAGGATAGGATTGAATAGCTACCTCAAACTTGAAGATCCAAGCTGGAAACCCCTAAAATGCAATCCTCTTGACCTCCCCCTTGCTGGAAACACTTTCTCCTTTGCAAAATCACACCAAATATGATAAAAAGGCTCAAACTCTCTCACAACTCGCTCACAATCGCTAGGGTATCTCTCTCTGGACTGGTAGCCGCAAATGGATGCCATAAAGGCATTTAAATAGGGCACAGACCCCGAGAATTAGGGTTTCAATCCACAGCGAGGACTCATCAAGTCCACCCTTCCCGACTCGTCGAGTCCGTTCATTAATCCAGTCAGCATTCGCGGTCCTACTCGACGAGTCTACAACTCAACTCGTTGAGTCCCTCCCTTTTTCTCAAAAATAAATGATAAAATAAATATCTGGAATTCCGGATGTTACAATTCTCCCCCACTAGAATCACATTTCGCCCTTGAAGTCTTACTCCACAAACAACTTTGGATGCTGCTCACACATCTCTAACTCCGTCTCCCAAGTCAGCTCGGACCCTCTCCGATGTTGCTACTAGACCTGCACTAGGGGCACCTACCTGTTTCTCAGAACCTTGATCTTCCGATCCACAATCGCAACTGGCCTCTCAACATAATTTAGACTGGCATCCACCTGAATATCCTCCAATGGTACCACCGCCGTCTCGTCGGTTATACACTTCCTCAACTGAGACACGTGGAAGGTATCATGGATCTGACTCAACTCCGCAGGTAGCTCTAGACGATATGCTACCCTGCCTACCCTCGTAGTCACCCTGAAAGGGCCGATGTATTGGGGTGCCAGCTTGCCCCTCTTCCTGAATCGGATCACTCATTTCCAAGGAGATACCTTCAAGAGAACGAAATCCCCCATGTGGAACTCAAGCTCGGATCGTCGCCTATCCGCATAACTCTTCTGACGACTCTGAGCTGTCAACAACCTCTGTCTGACCTGCTGAATCTGCTCAGTCATCTGAAGCACTAACTCAGTGTTGCCCATCACTCGTTGCCCGACCTCTCCCTAGCATATGGGAGTCCGACACCTCCTCCCATACAACAACTCAAAGGGAGGCATGTCGATACTCGAATGGTGGTTGTTGTTATAAGAAAACTCAGCCAACGGAAAATACGTGTCCCAACTTCCTTCGAAGTCCATCACACATGCTCGCAGCATGTCTTCGAGCGTCTGAATCGTCCGCTCACTCTGACCGTCCGTCTGTGGGTGGTATGTGATACTAAAATGCAGCCTTGTACCCAACTCCTCATGGAATTTCTTCCAGAATCTGGAAGTGAAACACACATCTCGATCTGACACAATCGAGATCGGCACTCCATGCCGCGATACGACCTCTCTCACATATAACACTGCTAGCCTCTCAGCAGAAAAGCTCTCACTGATAGCAAGGAAGTGAGCGCTCTTTGTCAGCCGATCAATAATCACCCAAATTGCATCGACTCCTCTCGCAGTCCTCGGCAATTTGGTGATATCAACGGAAATATGTTCCCACTTCCACTCGAGAACCTCAAGTGGCTGCAACTTGCCATGCGGACGCTGGTGCTCGACCTTCACCCTGCGACAGGTCAAGCATCTCTCTACGAACCACGCGTCATCCCTCTTTATATAGGGCCACCAATACTCCTTCTTTAGGTCCAAATACATCTTAGTGGCCCCGGGATGGATCAAGAACCTCGATCTATGCGCCTCCTCCATCAGAATGGTATGTGCCCCGCCTTCATACGACACCCAAATCCGACCCTGAAAGGTCATAAACCCACGATTATCGGCAACGAACTCAGATATCTGTCTGATCACCCGTTCTCTTTTGCGGTTCTCCGGTCTCATGGCCTCTACCTGGGCCTCCTGAATGGTGTCCAACACCGAAGTCATCACTATCAATCTCAAACAAACATCCCGTAACGGGGGCACTCTGCGCCCTGCGACTTAGGGCATCGGCTACCACATTAGCCTTGCCCAGGTGGTACAGGATCTCACACTCATAATCCTTTTACCACATCCAGCCATCTCCTTTGGCGCATATTCAGGTTGGGCTGATCCACTAGATACTTCAAGCTCTTGTGATCCGTGTATATGGTACATCGGACCCCATACAAATAGTGACACCAGATCTTGAGGGCGAACACCACAGCTCCCAACTCCAGATCATGAGTGGGATATCTTGTCTCATGAGGCTTCAACTGCCTCGATGCGTATGCTATCACATGACCTCTCTGCATCAGCACCGCACCCAATTCTGATATTGACGCGTCACAATACACTACAAAATCCTCCATCCCCTCCAGGAGGGCTAATATTGGGGCTTTGCATAATCTATGGCGAAGTGTCTCAAATGAGGCCTGCTACTCGGGGCCCCAACTGAATGCCACGCCCTTCCTGGTCAACCTGGTGAGAGGAACAACAATCTTGGAGAAATCTCTGATAAATCTCCGATAATAGCCGGCCAACCCCAGAAAACTCCTAATCTCTGAGGGGGATATCGGCACCTCCCAACTCATCACCGCCTCAATCTTGGCCGGATCAATCAATATCCCATTCTGGTTGACGGGTTGTCCTAAGAACTGGACCTCTCGTAACCAGAAATCGCACTTGGAGAATTTGGCGTAAAGCCTCTCCGATCTTAGAACTTTGAGGATCTCCGTTAAATGCTCCTCATGCTGCCCTCTAGATCTCGAATACACCAATATGTCATCAATGAACACGATCACCGAACGATCCAACATCGGCCTACAGACTCTGTTCATGAGATCCATGAATGCCGCTGGTGCATTGGTGAGCCCTAAACGCATCACCACGAACTCATAATGCCCATAACGAGTCCTGAATGCCGTCTTCTGGATATCCTCCTCACGCACCCTCATCTGATGATATCCAGAACTTGCAACTGATCGAATAAATCGTCGATCCTCGGTAAGGGGTAACGGTTCTTGACCGTCAACTTGTTCAACTCCCGGTAAACAATGCACATCTGGTGTGAACCATCCTTTTTCTTGACAAAAAGGATCGGCACTCCCCACGGCGAGCTACTCGGCCGTATAAACCCCTTTCCCAGCAGCTCCTGAAGCTGCGAGGATAACTCCTGCATCTCTGGAGGCGCAATGCGATAGGGTGCCTTGGCGATAGGTGCTGCCCCTGGAACCAAATCGATATGGAACTCTATGTGCCTCTCGGGAGGCACACCTGGCAACTCCTCGGGGAAAACATCCGGGAACTCATGCACTATCGGTACCTCATCGACTGACCTCGGTCTCTCTACATCTACTCTCGTATCCACCACATACGCCACAAACCCACTGCAGCCCTGCTGTAGGCTCTGCCTCGCTCTAGCGGCTGAACAAAATGTTGACCCGGAACGGGTACCCTCGCCATAAACCATAAGAACTCCCCCACTAGGGTCTCGTATGGTCACTAGCTGTCGCTCGAAGTCGATAACCGCTCCAAATCTGCTCAACCAATCCATGCCCACGATGATACAGACATCACCCATCGCAATTCTGATCAAATCAATCAGAAACTCGATGCCGAAGATCTTGAGTACACATCCTCGAATCATATCAGTGGCATACACCCCTCGCTCGTCAGCTATGGAAACTCGTAGAGGTCGACTCAACGCTTCTCGACAGATACTGATATGCTGACTAAAGGCTAATGATACAAAAGACCGACTCGCACCCGGGTCAAATAACACCAAAGCAGGTATAGAACTCACAAGAAATGTACCTACGCATATCAATATATAATCATAACACCACAAACTCAAAATAGATATATGATAGAATACATACCAGCCACAATATTTGGCGTTGCGCGGACCTCCTCCGCTGTCAACTGGAAGGCTCTCTCGTGAGCCTTTGGCGCCTCGGCCTTCACTGGCCGACTCTCTGCAGCTCGAACGACAGCAGGGGTAGATCCTTGTGATCCCCCCTGGGATGACCCCCGCAACAGCGGACATTCGGCCTTCCGGTGTCCGGTCTGGTTGCAGTGAAAACAGACTGCAAACTCCTTGGGGCAATCCTTGGCCATATGCCCCTCCTTGCCACACTTGTAGCAAGACCCTGCTCTACAAACCCCCTCATGATCCTTGCCGTTTATGGTTCCCTGATCTCGAATCGGCGGGCTTGGCCCACTTGGCTGCTGGCTGGGACTGAGCCGGCCGCCGATCCCTCCCCTGAGACTCCGCCTCCTCTCTAGCCTGAGTCTCCAGCTCTATCTCCCTCTTCCGAGTATTTCCCTGGAGCTTGAAAAATGTCCGGTACGACGAGTTCGCCACGAACTCTCGTATGTCCCTCCTCAAAATACTCAGATACCGACTCATACGTACCTGCTTGGTAGACACGTGCTCAGGGCATAACATCGCCCTCTCATGGAACATCCTGGTGATCATAGTAACACACTCAGTACCCTGCTTGAGGGTTAGAAACTCTTGGGCCAATCGCTTCCTCTCCACCGAGGGAACGTACTCATCACGGAACATGGTGGTGAACCTCTCCCAGGTCACCGCAGCAAGCTCAGCAGGCGAATAGTGCGTTGTAACAAACTTCCACCAGTCCTTCGCTCCCTAGCGAAGTGGGTTCTGCGCGAACCAAACCCTCGGATGCTCTAGACATGAGCACGTATAGAAGCATCCCTCGATATCAGAAACCCATCTCATCACAACAATCGGATCCTGCGTCCCATCAAACTAAGGTGGCTTCGTGTTGCTGAACTCTCGGAACAACAACGAATCACCACCCCGAGGTCTGGCAGCAGCAAAAGTTGCGGTAGCTGCAGCGGTTGCAGCCTCAGTAACCGCTGCATATCTCTCATCAAAAGTCTCAATCAGCGTGGTCTTAATAGACCTGAACATCTTTGGAATCTCTGTGCGGATGGCAGCAGCCACCTCCTCATGAATCAACCTGCGGATGTCCTCATCACTAACACCACTGGTCTCAGGTGTGTGGCATGTCCCAACCATGATGTCTCTCTGAAATACAACACAAAATATCAGAGACTCGCTCGAGTGTACACACACTCGATATCCCATTCCTACTCGATCCCTGTTACCCTAAGGATTCTTACTTGGGTTGTGCACTGATCCGGTGTCTTCAGTAGTACGGGCCCAATACTGCCATCCACACCGCATCGGTATTCACCCCAAGTCCTCCTCCTTGGATTCCAAATCCCAAGTACTCTACTCTCACTATGCATAGTCTACTCTCTAGCAGATCTCTCATAGCTCCTCGTTGCTATCTACTCACTCTCAAGCATCTCCTAGCAGCAAAACCCCTAGGCTAAGGCATCACAAATCAGGCCACTCTAGTCCTAATAGGAATACCTAGCCTACTCTAGCATGCATAACACATTATCTCATATCTCATATCACATAATATAAGGGTATTTTGGGAAATCACCGTTCGGGCGCTGGCTGATCGTACACACTACTCTGCTCTGCTCTTTTCAAAACCTTTTTAACTTTTAGAAAAAATTGTTTTATTTCAATAAATCCCTCAAATCCTCAGTTTAAGTTCAAATGCGCTCGAAGATGCATCCGAATCCTTCAAACCAAGGCTCTGATACCAACTTGTAACACCGTAATTTTACAAACAATTTTTCACATTTCAAAAACATATTTTCATTCATAAATATTATAATATCTCATCGTTTCACATATCAATCCATAACACAACCCAAGATCATAAAGTATAAAGACTCCTCATGTGTGTACTGATCATGCCGGCGCCTTCCCGCGATCCTCACCGGTACCTGAAACACATAACACCAAACACTGTAAGCATAAAAGCTTAGTGAGTTCCCTAAAATACCACATGCAACACATATTAGCCACTCAAGGCTATAGCCCTGTATGACCCTCTGGTCAAAGTGTCTTAGTGGGACCCTCCAGTCCCATAACTCTGTGGACCCTCTGGTCCTAACTCTATAGACCATTTGGTCGTAACTCTGTAAACTCTGAATCACATATAGCACAAAATCATATAGATAACACATAGCATACAATATACTCTGGCACATAACTCTAATTACCACTCTAGGTAAACTATATTGAGAAGACTCACCTCGGATAACTCGGTAAACCTCGGACTCTGAAATACTGCACTAGCCTCCGCCTACTCACATAAATAATTACTCTAATTAATACAACTTCTAAAGGCTAGGCTAACCCTTCTCTATAAGTTCTCTAAGAAGGGTAAAAGACCATTCTACCCCTCTAATGGCTCATAAGTCCAAACACTAACTAAACCCTAAAAGTCAACAAAAGTCAACGGTCAAACTTTGACCAGACTCGTCGAGTGCACTCTTGTGAATCGGCGAGTTAATGTGTGTCCTCTTCGTCCCTGGTCCTCATTCGACTCGCTGAGTCAACCCCACACTCAAAGGGTTATCACAGGTCGCGAATCGTGGGGCAACCCGACTCGAGTCGTCGAGTTCCTTATGCGCTTGGCGAGTTCCTCCCATGAAAACACTCATCTGACCTCCTGAGGTCAGATCTGCTTCTCTAATCTATAGATCTGACTTCCCCATGACCAATAAACACGTAAAGGCCGAACCTTGGTACACATGCAAGGCACTCTAGGCTTATTTTTGTGAAATCTTTTCTAACATGGCAACCTATGTCCATTTCCTCCATATAACCACAAAAAGCAGCATGGTTCAGGCTCTCTGGACCTCAAAAGGTCTAAATCTAGAGTTTAGCACTCAATGGGACACTATACTCATCTAAACAAGCCATAAAATGGTATAGAAAACCCTAAATTCAATGCTCTTAATCAAAATAGAAGGATAGGATCGAATAGCTACCTCAAACTTGAAGATCCAAGCTGGAAACCCCCTGAAATGCAATCCTCTTGACCTCCCCCTTGCTGGAAACACTTTCTCCTTTGCAAAATCACACCAAATATGATCAAAAAGGCTCAAAGTCTCTCACAACTCGCTCACAATCGCTAGGGTATCTCTCTTTGGAATGGTAGCCGGAAATGGAGGCCACAAAGGCCTTTAAATAGGGCACAGACCCCGAGAATTAGGGTTTCAATCCACAGCGCGGACTAGTCAAGTCCACCCTTCCCGACTTGTTGAGTCCGTTCATTAATCCAGTCAGCATTCGTGGTCCTACTCGACGAGTCTACGACTCAACTCGTCGAGTCCCTCCCTTTTTCTCTAAAATAAATGATAAAATAAATACCTGGAATTCCGGATGTTACATCAAGCCTATTTCGAGATGAAGACTTATCCATTGAATTCCTAGTTGTAGATATTATTGAGTTCGTACAATCATTTAATGCTTATTGTTGTTTAGTACGTGTTGATTGTACACTTCATGGGACAAAATCGAGTAAATCGTGTATGCCAACTTTTCTTACTTAACAGATTTACATTCTCCATGCAAGTCTTGTATTTTGTCTTATTGTCTCTCTTTTCCTTTTTAAAGAGGTGATTCTTCAATGCATTGTAACCCTTTTAAGAAGCAATATTTTTTTCACATCAAACACTCAATATCCTATAAGTCAAATCTCTTTCTTCATCATTCTCATTCTTATTAAGTTATCTTTACTTTGTTCATATTCATTTTATCTTACTTAAATATTTAGTTCAATACTTTGTTGATTTTCATACTTCAAGAAAAGACTGGTTTACCATACTTGACTGAACCAAAATATCAGCAGCATACATGGATCTTAAGTTAATTCAAATTTTGAGTTTTCAATCCTTGTCCGTGCACTAAGTCTTGTACTTTTAATCCTTTAGATATCTAATCCGTCAAATTTCAGAAGCTCTTATTTTTCTCTGTTTATCAAATGCCTTTTTGGCAGATAAAATAAAGAATGATAGTGTGTTTTCTAAACTAAATTGACAATTACTCTTTTTGAACTAACAAACGTCACATCTCAATGTGTTAACTGTCAGTTAGGATGGGTAATTGAGTACCCTACATTCAATGAGGCTCGTTTCTGGTCGCGTGTCATTATTGCACTCTTCAAAACACCCCAAAACAAACCCACACTATAAATGGATTTTAAATCGAACTGCTCCCACTTTACTCTTCCAAAATCTTCTCATAGCCCTAAAACTTTCTATGTTCTCTATATTATTCTCAAAAAGCTTCAAACTACATCAATGGCTTCTAAGACAGCAAAATATCCTTTGAGAAGAAGTCCTCAAAAGGATCTGTTGAATCGGCTTCCTCTAAGCCCATTCTCAAAGATACGACGTTACTATTCTCTCTCAACCCCTTGGTTTACAATGAAAATTTATGTGTTATTCTTGAATACATTTCACATCACCTAACCACTATTCCACTTAGCAAAGAGACAAAACCTAAATTCCCTTTTAGATCATTGCTCAAATCATTCAAAATAATGAAATTTAAAGGAGATATTCTTGAGACCCATCTCAAAGATTATAGGATTGTTCCAGTCATAAAGGAAATTTTTCTTAAAGCAGTTTGGGTTTCCCCAAATATTGAGGCTTTCACGGTTATTGAACCAACAATAAAAGAATTCCAAGATTTTCTAACTTAGATAGGTTTCAAAGGGGAATACAAATTAAAGGAGTTCACAAAATGGTATGTTCCTGGATTTTGGACGATACTGATGCACATGGTAATGAAAGGTATCTTTGGCAAACATGGAGGTTCAAACTCCATGAGCAAATATTGGCTATATCTTGTCTACAACATTTTCATGGGGACAACCAACGTTGTTAATCTACCTGAAGTTTTGTGGCAAGAATTTCAGAAATTCACTGCCTGTCGGAAAAAAAAATGAGATTCCATGTCCGAGACTCTCAACTCTAACTCTCCAGCATATTTACTTGGAAAGGCGTGAATTGGTTCCACTTCAGATGGATTCTCCTTAGGTATATTTCAACTTTAAACTTATTGAATCTTATAGACTTCCTATTCAAATCTCTTTTGGACCGTTCCAACGTCTTCCAAAAATATGCTAGACCTTCTTTCTTCCGACTCTCCTTTCGAATCTCAACATTTCAAGGTTTCAAAATTGGCTATCCCACTAACTCCTATTCGGACCTCGAATGTTATGCCCTCGAAAGAGAAGAATTAAACTTCTTCAACTGGTAGGATCAAAATGAAGGAAAAGAAGAGAGATCGTTCCCCCTCCAAAGCCAAAACTAAAAAGAGATCCAAAACTGATGATTCCTCTTAACAAGGATCATAGATCAGTTTTTAACTTGAATCTAGGTCTCTACGTACCCCTCCCATCCATTCATCTGAAGTGCCCTTCGGTGTCTCATCAACAAAAGTACACACTCACGCGGAGTCCGCACATAATCTACCCCTACCCTCACAAAAGGGTGGTGTCGGTATTGAACAAAGTTCATTGCAGTCCCCTGGAACAAACCCACGTGTCATTTTTAAACCATTTCCTTCATCAAACGCAAAATTTATGGTCCCTTCCATAAAACCTAAGCATTCTGAGGTTGGGACAATCCATCCTACTTCGGTTGCCTCAATCGAATGGATACCCACCAAGGATAAAAGACACTCGGGTTTTACTTATTTTTCTGTCACCCATCCCGTTGTTCACAGGCTTTACCATAGGTATCTAACTCACTTGTTGAAAGATATAATTTTCATTCTTCGAAATCAATAAGAACAATCTCTTGGGATATTTCCTGATGAAAAGGACACTAGCTCTATTTCCGATGATGATCAATTGGCTAAAGCTGATAACTTTTGGTCCAATGTTGCAAAGACCTCTGACGACGTTCCTAAATTCTTGGACGATCCATCAGATGGCTAAGATAAACAAAAGAGTGTAGAAATTCCCAAATCTATGTTTGATCCTCCTTTTCCAAACACTATTGGTGATGTTCCTAGTCTCTTAGATGATCCACCAGCAGTTGCGGCCGAGCAACCAAGTGTGGATGCTCCTGTACAAACTCCTAGTTCAAATAAGCCTCCTCGGGTAGTTCAAACTGAAGGTAACGTGCTCGATAAAATGCTCAATTTAGATGATCCACATCATAACATCCATAAAATTTAAACTTTTCAAAACAACCCTTTTTCTAAAGAAGTGTTACAAAAAACTTTGTTCTCAAAACATTATTTTGAATCAGAATCACTTTCAACATAGTTTTGAAAAAAATTACATTATCAGAGCTTCCGAGAAATCATAAGTCCAAAAACATGAGGATGTGTACACTCACACCTTCACCTTGACACGATCCACTGAAGTACCTGAAACCAAAAGTGAAACTGTAAGCACGAAGCTTAATGAGTTCCCCTAAAGTACCAACACATAAACATATAACATATACAAATAATAGCATGCATTGGGTCCACAGCTAAAAGACTAGATTACCCTTCAGCCCACAATATGAGTCTGGCTTGCCTATCTGGCCCACAGCTGACATATGGATTTGTCCTGAGCCCACAGCATAAGTCAGGCTTGCTCTTGGGGCCCATAACTTATATCTGGCTTGCTCCCTGTACCGATCAATTATCGAACTGAATTGTCAATGTTCAGCCCTCAGTACGAGTCTGAAATACCAACCGGGTCCTCAACTCGTATATGGAATGCTATTCAGCCCTCAGTATGAGTCTGGCATGCCCTACTCGACCCACAGATCATATCTGGATTGCTCCAATACCCTCAAGCCCTCAACACGAGTCTGACATAACTACCAGGTCCTCAGCTCGAATCTGGAATGCTATTGAGCCCTCAGTATGAGTCTGGCATGCCCTACCCGAGCCTTAGCTCATATATGGAATTCCCTAAGGTTTGTTGGCTACATCACGAAGCAGTACAACCTCAACCCAACACAATATTCCGACATATAACAGATAAACATATAAAAAGTCTACAGACAGATAAGCAGGTCAGCATATCACTACTCATAACATCATCCTATAAACCAGGATACCGATCTAACAGATCACTACTAAACAATAACATACTATCATATAATAGGATATCTAATCCAATGGGCCGTCCTTGGTGCCTTCGACCCAAAAGTACAGTGAGGAAAACTCTCCTCGAATATAGAAGCTCCTCGAAAGAAATCCCTAGCTGCTGCCCTGCCGGCTTCCAGAGCTATCAATACCAACAACACACCTAATTAGCAATTGGGTTCCACCCTTTAATCAAAATCCTTACTTCGGGAACAATGACCATTTTACCCCTGACCCAACATGAACCAAAACTAAGGTTCAAAAGCAAAAGATCCACAAGGCCCACTAAAGGCTTAATTTTCCAAATTGGGCCCAACCCCATATGGGCCTTATTGTAATCCTATAATTTTTCTTATTACAATTCTAATTACCTCAAGTACCCCCCTCCCTGGGACAACCTTGTTCAAAGACATAAATCGAAAGTCAAAGTCAACGGTCCAAGTTGACCCAACTTGCCGAGTTGTCCTTCAACTTGTCGAGTTTCTCCATCAACTTCATATATCGGGAAAAACCAAGTCAACTCGCTGATTTGACCCACAACTCGCCGAGTTCCTCTATATATTTGAAAATGTCGGTGAAAACCGAGCCAACTCGCCGAGTTTATCCATAAACTCGTCGAGTTCGCTAGAAACCCACATCTTCATACATTAAGCACTTAATCCATAAGGACATGACCCTAAAACATAGATATGATTTCCTTGAGCTGGAAAACCACGTAAGTTGTCAACTTTACGTTTATGTATGTCTAAATGAAGCTCTTAAGCTTAGAATGAACTTAATAATTGACTTAATGCATGCATGACACCAAAATCCTCATAAAAATTGCACCTTTAAGGACAAGGGTACCAAAACCAACTCATATCTAAAAGAACAACCCCTTAAATGACTTCACTCCATCATCATCCCCATAAAGAGGCCAAAACACAACAAACCCAAAATGAGAAGATATAATCATCTACAAATCAAGGTATGAACTTGATACCTTAAAGTGACTACAAGAAATGGAGTGATTCTGGATCCAAGACTTCCTTCTCCTAGGTAGAAACGTCAGGATCCTCTTAATTCCTTTGCAATGCACAAAAGGAAAAAAAAAAACCTTCCTTCCAAGCCTCAAAAACTTGATAATAGAGGCTACAACCCGTTTTAGGGTTTTGATAAGAATGGAGGTTGACAAGGAGGCCAGAAAAAAGGACTTCAGGCCTTTAAATATGGTGCAAGACCCTAAAAATTAGGGTTTCCTTCCCAGCTGCCAACTCGCCGAGTTGAGGCTCCTCAACTCATCAAGTTGGTTCATTTAATTCTCGCGATTCTTCCATCTTCAACACGTCGATTTGACCTAGAAATAGGATTATTCTCACAATTTCTCTTCAATATTTCGAATGTTACAACTCTCCCCCACTTAAATTAGATTTCTTCCTAGAAATCGCTCCTTACTAACACTTATAACAAAACATCACTTAAGAAATGCACCCGAAAACTTTGTTCATAAAACTACCTTCCCAAAACCATCAAACCCAAACAGAAACTACTAACCAGAAGAAGAACAACTCATAATCCCATACAACGACCCAACCATATATCCAAACCTGGGTATCGAATTGGTCTGGATCCCTGCCAGACCTCCCAAACTAAACTAATTGCTAAAACCATGACACGTATCCATCGAACAATCTATCCAAACTTTGAGATAACTATTCCATAAACACACAGGAGATAAAAAAATATAGACTTCCTCGACTGATGGCTCGATACATTGCAGCTAAGAGCCCCAAACCTAACCACTTGCCCTTCATTCACAAGATGGACATATAAGCTAAACTCTGAACCCTCCAACTAATGCCTTTGGCATACAGATTTCTTAACCTACTCTACTCTGGATACAGACCTTGCACGAACCCACTCGGGATTCCTAACATGATTTCCCACCAAAATCCATCCTAAAATGGCCATCCATAAAATTTCCCATAAGATGTTCTCTAAGGCTGATGAGTGTCCATTCATGAATTCTACCACCAGTCCATGCCTGGAGACACCATAACACATGCAGTAATGATCCTCAAATCACAACAACCATGAACCTCTGCCAATCTAAACCCATATGATGAACTAGAACCTTAAAATAACCTTTGACTCTCCGACATGCCATTACCAACCTCTGACCCGACGAGAAAAGATGATCAAACCAAGAACTTCCGCATTTCATCCAACCTCTAACAACAACATGCGAACAACTGGAAATATGATGCACACCTTCCACATATACTTTCTGATACCTGACTGTTACCCCCCAACAATACTTGACCGCTCCCTATCCAAACCAACTGATTTTTTGGTCTTCCGATCCCCATCAACGCGTCAATACTGAGAGTATCACAAACGGAATAAATAAATAATCCTGTCCATTAGGCCCACAACCTATGACTGGAATACCCCTAATAGGTCTGCAAAATTGGTCTGGATTGTCTCCGAGCCCACATCACGAGTCTAGAATTCCATCCCCGGTCCTCAGCCCATGACTGGAATGCTCCCGATCACATACCGACCTTGTCGGCATCAAATCGCTTGCCCAACACTCCCGGCCTAAAGATACTCATCTCCTTTCATTGCCTCGAAGGGACCTAATCAACGTCCCACACAACACTGAATGAGTGCAACAATGCTGAAATCCTACCACACACAATTCACTTGTAGAACAAGCTGCTACCCCAAGTCGAACCTTATGAAACCATGGTTACACACGAACCAAGGATCGGATAATGGTCGAATTCTTGATCCAATTCGAAGACTATAACCCAACCGAACCATGCATAAAAGTCGAACCAAACCCCAATGCTACCTTGAACAGCTCACAGATACACAAAAAGAATTACCGCCATGCACAATCCTAGGGAACCCCTAACCTCATAATTGATCGCAACAAGATCCCATACTTGATTGAGGTTGAACAGATTCTACCAACACAAAACTAGCTTGAGAAGATTTCTATGGTGATACCGAAGGTTGCCAAAACCTGAGTCTGCTATGAATCAGAATTCCACTCCACCAATGAGGGTAAACATAGCCAAGGACCAAGGAAACATCAACACACTACACAGGAGGGTAGGTGATGCGTTCTTTGCTCTTAAACTTTCACCACTTGAATCCTTCAGAGAATTCCTGCTTAAAGACGAACTCACTGACCAATGCTCTAGGACACCTTAACACCTAAACCAGAGAACTACAGACCCACCTGGAGCCGAACATACCCGCTTCTGGAAAGGGTTAACTGATTAACATCTGCCCAACAAATATAAATTCTTCCATCTTCAACACCTCGATTTGACCTAGAAATAGGATTATTCTCACAATTTCTCTTCAATATTTTGAATGTGACAATTCTCCCCCACTTAAATTAGATTCGGTCCTAGAAATCACTCCTTACTAACACTTATAACAAAACATCACTTAAGGAATGCACCCAAAAATTTTGTTCATAAAACTACCTTCCCAAAACCATCAAACCCAAACAGAAACTACTAAAAAGAAGAAGAACAACCCATAATCCCATACAACAACCCAACCATATATCCGAACCTGGGTATCGAATTCGTCTGGCTCCCTGCCAGACATCCCAAACTGAACTGATTGCTAAAACCATGACACGTATCCATCGAACAATCTATCCAACCTTTGATGATAATTATTCTATAAACACACATGAGATACAAAATATAGACTTCCTCGACTGTTGGGTCGATACACTGCAGCTAAGAGCCCCAAACCTCATCACTTGCCCTTCATTCACAAGATGGATCCATCCTCGAGCGTAGACATATAAGCTAAACTCTGAACCCTCCAACTGATGCCTTTGGCATACAGATTTATTAACCTCCTTTGCTCTGGATACAGACCTTGCACGGACCCACTCGGGATTCCTAACATGATTTCCCACCAAAATCCATTCCAAAATGGCCATCCATAAAATTTCCCATAAGATCTTCTCTAAGGCTGATGAGCATCCATTCAAGAATTCTACCACCAGTCCATGCCTGGAGATACCATAACACATGCAGAAATGATCCTCAAATCACAACAACCGTGAACCTCTGCCAATCCAAACCCATATGATGAACTAGAATCTTAAAATAACCTTTGACTCTCCGCCATGCCATTACCAACCTCTGACCCGACGAGAAAAGATGATCAAACCAAGAATTTCCGCATTTCATCCAACCTCTAACAACAACTTGCGAACAACTGGAAATATGATGCACACCTTCCACATATACTTTCTGATACCTGACTGTTACCCCCAACAATCCTTGACCGCTCCCTATCCATACCAACTGATTTTTTGGTCTTCCGATCCCCATCAACGCGTCAATACTGAGAGTATCACAAACGTAATAAATAAATAATCCTGTCCATTAGGCCCACAGCCTATGACTGGAATAATCCCGGTCCTTAGCCCATGACTGGAATGCTCCCGATCACATACCGACCTTGTCGGCATCAAATCGCTTGCCCAACACTCCCGGCCTAAAGATACTCATCTCCTTTCATTGCCTCGAAGGGACCTAATCAACATCCCACACAACACTGAATGAGTGTAACAATGCTGAAATCCTACCACACACAATTCACTTGTAGAACAAGCTGCTACCCCAAGTCGAACCTTATGAAACCATGGTTACACACGAACCAAGGATCGGATAATGGTCGAATTTTTGATCCAATTCGAAGCCTATAACCCAACCGAACCATGCATAAAAGTCGAACCAAACCCCAATGCTACCTTGAACAGCTCACAGATACACAAAAAGAATTACCGCCATGCACAATCCTAGGGAACCCCTAACCTCATAATTGATCGCAACAAGATCCCATACTTGATTGAGGCTGAACAGATTCTACCAACACAAAACTAGCTTGAGAAGATTTCTATGGTGATACCGAAGGTTGCCAAAACCTGAGTCTGCTATGAATCAGAATTCCACTCCACCAATGAGGGTAAACATAGCCAAGGACCAAGGAAACATAAACACACTACACAGGAGGGTAGGTGATGCGTTCCTTGCTCTTAAACTTTCACCACTTGAATCCTTCAGATAATTCCTGCTTAAAGACGAACTCGCCGACCAATGGTCTAGGACACCTTAACACCTAAACCAGAGAACTACAGACCCACCTGGAGCCGAACATACCCGCTTCTGGAAAGGGTTAACTGATTAACATCTGCCCAACAAATATAAATTCTTCCATCTTCAACACCTCGATTTGACCTAGAAATAGGATTATTCTCACAATTTCTCTTCAATATTTTGAATGTTACAATTCTCCCTCACTTAAATTAGATTTCATCCTAGAAATCGCTCCTTACTAACACTTATAACAAAACATCACTTAAAGAATGCACCCAAAAATTTTGTTCATAAAACTACCTTCCCAAAACCATCAAACCCAAACAGAAACTACTAAAAAGAAGAAGAAGAACCCATAATCCCATACAACAACCCAACCATATATCGGAACCTGGGTATCGAATTCGTCTGGCTCCCTTCCAGACATCCCAAACTGAGCTGATTGCTAAAACCATGACACGTATCCATCGAACAATCTATCCAACCTTTGATGATAATTATTCTATAAACACACATGAGATACAAAATATAGACTTCCTCGACTGCTGGGTCGATACACTGCAGCTAAGAGCCCCAAACCTCATCACATGCCCTTCATTCACAAGATGGATCCATCCTCGAGCGTAGACATATAAGCTAAACTCTGAACCCTCCAACTGATGCCTTTGGCATACAGATTTATTAACCTCCTTTGCTCTGGATACAGACCTTGCACGGACCCACTCGGGATTCCTAACACGATTTCCCACCAAAATCCATCCCAAAATGGCCATCCATAAAATTTCCCATAAGATCTTCTCTAAGGCTGATGAGCATCCATTCATGAATTCTACCACCAGTCCATGCCTGGAGATACCATAACACATGCAGAAATGATCCTCAAATCACAACAACCGTGAACCTCTGCCAATCCAAACCCATATGATGAACTAGAATCTTAAAATAACCTTTGACTCTCCGCCATGCCATTACCAACCTCTGACCCGACGAGAAAAGATGATCAAACCAAGAATTTCCGTATTTCATCCAACCTCTAACAACAACTTGCGAACAACTGGAAATATGATGCACACCTTCCACATATACTTTCTGATACCTGACTGTTACCCCCCAACAATACTTGACCGCTCCCTATCCAAACCAACTGATTTTTTGGTCTTCTGATCCCCATCAACGCTTCAATAATGAGAGCATCACAAACAGAATAAATAAATAATCCTGTCCATTAGGCCCACAGCCTTTGACTGGAATACCCCTAATAATTCCTTAACATAGGTCTGCATTGTCTCTGAGCCCACATCATGAGTCTAGAATGCCATCCCCGGTCCTCAGCCCATGACTGGAATGCTCCCGATCACATACCGACCTTGTCGGCATCAAATCGCTTGCCCAACACTCCCGGCCTAACGATACTCATCTCCTTTAATTGCCTCGAAGGGACCTAATCAACGTCCCACACAACACTGAATGAGTGCAACAATGCTGAAATCCTACCACACACAATTCACTTGTAGAACAAGCTGCTACCCCAAGTCGAACCTTATGAAACCATGGTTACACACGAACCAAGGATCGGATAATGGTCGAATTCTTGATCCAATTCGAAGCCTATAACCCAACCGAACCATGCATAAAAGTCGAACCAAACCCCAATGCTACCTTGAACAGCTCACAGATACACAAAAAGAATTACCGCCATGCACAATCCTAGGGAACCCCTAACCTCATAATTGATCGCAACAAGATCCCATACTTGATTGAGGCTGAACAGATTCTACCAACACAAAACTAGCTTGAGAAGATTTCTATGGTGATACCGAAGGTTGCCAAAACCTGAGTCTGCTATGAATCAGAATTCCACTCCACCAATGAGGGTAAACATAGCCAAGGACCAAGGAAACATAAACACACTACACAGGAGGGTAGGTGATGCGTTCCTTGCTCTTAAACTTTCACCACTTGAATCCTTCAGATAATTCCTGCTTAAAGACGAACTCGCCGACCAATGGTCTAGGACACCTTAACACCTAAACCAGAGAACTACAGACCCACCTGGAGCCGAACATACCCGCTTCTGGAAAGGGTTAACTGATTAACATCTGCCCAACAAATATAAATTCTTCCATCTTCAACACCTCGATTTGACCTAGAAATAGGATAATTCTCACAATTTCTCTTTAATATTTCGAATGTTACAACTCTCCCCCACTTAAATTAGATTTTGTCCTAGAAATCGCTCCTTACTAACACTTATAACAAAACATCACTTCCGGAATGCACCTGAAAATTTTGTTCATAAAACTACCTTCCCAAAACCATCAAACCCAAACAGAAACTACTAAATAGAAGAAGAACAACCCATAATCCCATACAACGACCCCACCATATATCCGAACCTGGGTATCGAATTGGTCTGGCTCCCTGCCAGACATCCCAAACTGAACTAATTGCTAAAACCATGACACGTATCTATTGAACAATCTATCCAACCTTTGATGATAACTATTCCATAAAAACACAGGAGATACAAAATATAGACTTCCTCGACTGCTGGGTCGATACACTGTAGCTAAGAGCCCCAAACCTCATCACTTGCCCTTCATTCACAAGATGGATCCATCCTCGAGCGTAGACATATAAGCTAAACTCTGAACCCTCCAACTGATGCCTTTGGCATACAGATTTATTAACCTCCTTTGCTCTGGATACAGACCTTGCACGGACCCACTCGGGATTCCTAACACGATTTCCCACCAAAATCCATCCCAAAATGGCCATCCATAAAATTTCCCATAAGATCTTCTCTAAGGCTGATGAGCATCCATTCATGAATTCTACCACCAGTCCATGCCTGGAGATACCATAACACATGCAGAAATGATCCTCAAATCACAACAACCGTGAACCTCTGCCAATCCAAACCCATATGATGAACTAGAATCTTAAAATAACCTTTGACTCTCCGCCATGCCATTACCAACCTCTGACCTGACGAGAAAAGATGATCAAACCAAGAATTTCCGCATTTCATCCAACCTCTAACAACAACTTGCGAACAACTGGAAATATGATGCACACCTTCCACATATACTTTCTGATACCTGACTGTTACCCCCCAACAATACTTGACCGCTCCCTATCCAAACCAACTGATTTTTTGGTCTTCTGATCCCCATCAACGCTTCAATAATGAGAGCATCACAAACAGAATAAATAAATAATCCTGTCCATTAGGCCCACAGCCTTTGACTGGAATACCCCTAATAATTCCTTAACATAGGTCTGCATTGTCTCTGAGCCCACATCATGAGTCTAGAATGCCATCCCCGGTCCTCAGCCCATGACTGGAATGCTCCCGATCACATACCGACCTTGTCGGCATCAAATCGCTTGCCCAACACTCCCGGCCTAAAGATACTCATCTCCTTTCATTGCCTCAAAAGGACCTAATCAACGTCCCACACAACACTGAATGAGTGCAACAATGCTGAAATCCTACCACACACAATTCACTTGTAGAACAAGCTGCTACCCCAAGTCGAACCTTATTAAACCATGGTTACACACGAACCAAGGATCGGATAATGGTCTAATTCTTGATCCAATTCGAAGCCTATAACCCAATCGAACCATGCATAAAAGTCTAACCAAACCCCAATGCTACCTTGAACAGCTCACAGATACACAAAAAGAATTACCGCCATGCACAATCCTAGGGAACCCCTAACCTCATAATTGATCGCAACAAGATCCCATACTTGATTGAGGCTGAACAGATTCTACCAACACAAAACTAGCTTGAGAAGATTTCTATGGTGATACCGAAGGTTGCCAAAACCAAAGTCTGCTATGAATCAGAATTCCACTCCACCAATGAGGGTAAACATAGCCAAGGACCAAGGAAACATAAATGTTGGGCTGTAGATAGTTTTGATGTTGCGTCTTTTGGGCTCGTTGATTAGCCTTGTATTCTCCAGTTTGGGCCTGTCCAACCGAGAGCCTTTTATGTATTGTATATAAGTTAAATGCTTGCATGCATATTAGGTCAAGATTGATGAGATTATCGAAATAGCGATTGATCAAGAGTACTATATTTTTCTGTAATCGTTTTTGTAATCTTCTAATCCTTTACGGTTGATGTTCTTAATCGAGCTCTTCTAAGGATTTTATTTAATCATTCGACACGTTTGATTCAAGCTGTTTGTTCTTATTATTGCGTTTTTACTGTTTCATATTCATATACTTGTTCAAGATCTAATCGATCTTCATAGATTAAAAGTTGTTTTAATCCCATCAATTGGTATCAGAGCAGGAGGCTGTGTAATCGATACACATCTTTTCTGTGAAAAAGATTTCCATTAGGGTTTTCCGCAATCATCGATATTTATTGAGTCGTCATCTTAATTGACGTATCTTAATATTTATTGTTTTGCCCTAATCTGCTTTATTACAAGTCTGATCTTTGAACAGGTTTTTACGATCATAATGGACGCGACGCAATCAAATCCCATTAATATTTCCAACAGCATTGGTTCGACGACAAAGATTCCAATCCTGTACACCCATGACTATGAAGTATGGGCGCATCATTTCGAAGATTACGTGATTGGATCGGAGGACAATGGTTATCTCATTTGGGAAGCCATCATCAATGGACCGTTTTCTCATTCTGCAACATCCAGAATCATTAAGACGCAAAAAGAGTACAACGATCTGCTTAAGGACGTGACGGATATTGCGCAAGATGAAAAAGACAAATTTCAGTGCAATATTAAGGCGCTAAGGTTGATCAGATTCGCCCTTCAGTCCGACACATTCAGACTAGTCAGCTCATGCACTACGGCGAAGGAAGTATGGGACAGACTTCGCGAACTGTATTCCACAGACGAAGATCTTGAACATTCCATCCAAACCCTGCTTCTATCTGAGTTTGGTGAATTCAGGCAAGGGGCTGAAGAAACAGTGACCCAGACGTTTGATCGCTTCAATCATCTTCTCAGCAAGATGATCAAACACGATATTGAAAGGAAGCTCATCGAACAAAAGGTTACTTTCTTGAACGGACTGAGATCTGAATGGAGAGCAGTTGTTTCCACAATCAAAGCCCATGAACAGTTTAAATCTTACTCTTTGGCGAAACTGGTGGGTATTCTAAAGTCGCAAGAGAAGATTGTGGTTCAAGAGAAGAATGTTGTCTCTAGTCTTGGTTCGTTGGCCCTCCTATCTAAAAGTAAAGCTGTGATGGAGGATGAAGAGCTCAACTTGGAAGAATATGACCTCTCAACTGAGGATTATGCCATGATGGTATCCAATCCTAAGAGGTTTATAAAGAAGAGATTCCGCAGCAACAAAAACCGAAACTGGCAGGGAAGTTACAGTCTGAAAAAGCGAACAATGAACCGAAGGCTGAGGAGCCCAAGAAGGAACCGAAGGCAGATGGCGATTCAGGAGTAAGCTGCTTCTACTGTGGTGGCAAGAACCACTATGCCAAGGACTGTGTTCTTAAGAAGATGGCTGAAAAGGACGATGGAATTGATGAGGAAGCCGTGCTGCAGAAGAGACTGGATGAGTTGAGAAAGAAGAAGTCTACCGCTAACCCTTCTATTAATGCTCTTATTGTGCAGGGTTCGGTTAATGACGATGAGTTCGGTAGCACAGAAGTTTGGTCTACTGACTCAGAAGACGAAGAAGTGAGGAAGCCTACCCATGGAAAGGCTTATGTGGCTAAGGAGGAAAGAAGTGGTGGAAAATGCTTCATGGTGACTGACGTATCTCATATGAGGGGATACAATACCGATGGAGGAAGCAATGGACCGAACGTACAGGAGGATATGTGCTTTACGGCCAAACCACTCAGCCAGCAGTTCAATGAGCTCGATGAACTGATAAAGAAGGTACAATCTGTTTTCATTTCATCCAAAGTACCATCATCCTCATATGAGAAAGAACTAAAAAATGTCAATACAAGAATTTCTCATTTAGATAGTAGCTTAACTCAAACTCGAGTCACCAATTCTAACCTGACTGATCAATTAAGCAGGGTGGCGTCGAAGAGTGAGGAGCGGCGAATGTGGATTGAGTTAAAAGAGTCGGAATTAGTTAAAGTTAAAGACGAAAACATTTATTTGCAGAGAGACAATTTGAAATTGTTAAACAACGAAATGTTTTTTGTTTAATAGCTAAACGTTTATATTCCAATATTACTCAACTTCACTTGGATTGTGAGATAGGCCAAAAGATCCATCGCATGATTTTGCCCTTCCTAGAATTTAAGGAGGATGAAATCGATGCCGAAGCCTACAAATGTGAGAGTGTGATATCGTCTGATGATGTCAATCCGACTTACATGTATGGACTGGACAAAATTGAGTCCTTCATTAAATCCAAAGACCACAAGGACATGCTCAAAAACCTTTTGGACGAAAATGACCGACTTAAACTGAGAACCGAAACCATGCAAAAATTTGACTCTCTAAACGCCAATGTAAGCTCAGAAAACAAAATCGATGTTGAAAATGCATCTGAGCTTAACGAGGACGAAAACATGAGTGAAATTTCTGTAGAGGATACGGTTGACTGCTCAGAATTTGTTAAAAGCGAAACTGAAAACCACAAAAATCTGATTTCTGAAAATTCTGTGGAATTCGCTAGATTGTCCCAACAAAAGTCCCCGAAATTAGTAGAAAAAGCTGTTGTGTATCAAAAGGCCAGGACCACTCCGAATCAGGTATACAAGGTGACTGGAGTAACCGAACATCAAACAGCTGAACTCACAGCTATTGTTAACGAAGAAAATGTTGATGGCTGTGATGAGTACTTCTGGGAAGCTCCTATTGATAATGCAAACGAAACCGTTGGCTTGTCTGAAAGAACCTCCTGGATGAGCAAAGGAAGATACATCCCTGAACCATTAAATAAGCCGGATAACTTCAATGAGCCAAGTACCAGTGGTACAAAAGATATTCCCCAGGAGAATAATCATTCAGCAAAAGAAGACATTCCTTCTACACCAAAAGTTCGAAGTGAAACTTCATCAGATACTCCTTCCACTTCCTCAGTGCAAACTGAATCTTTTTCAGATATTCCCTCTACTCCCTCGGCTCAAAGTAAAACTCCTGAAGTTCAAAAGGAACCTGTCAAGGAGACAACAAAAACGAAAGCAAACGTTCATCATCAACCTAAGCAGATAAGGGATAAGAAGATAGAAAGGAACCAAAGATACAGGAAAAACCTTTCTGAAAGGAAACAATTCTGGCACTCCCAGAATGCATACTATTCACACAAGGACAAGAATCTGAAGTATGAAAACAATCCTGTAAGAAAGTCTGAAAGTTCCAACAACCGAAAGCCAAGGTTCGGTTCTCAAGAAAATACCAACCGAAAGCAAAGGTTCGGTTCTGAAAAGTATTTCAACCGAAACCAAAGGTTCGGTTCCAAGAATAACTCCAACCGAACACAGAGGTTCGGCTCAGAAATCAAAAGAGAACAAGACTCGAAGGTCAGCCCCTCCAACGATCAAAAGCAAAAGGGTCACCTAGAGTCATCAGCCAGGAAGACATCTCCATCCAAATCCTTTCTTCCTAATTCTTCTCGTTCTTTTACTTCCACCCATTCGTCTCCATCTTGCTCTAAAGCTAATTCCGTTGGTTCTCAAAAACCTCGTTCATCAGCTGAACAGAAGGGAAAGCAGAAGGTTGATGAATCCAAACCAGAGTCCAAAACGAACACACCCAATCCTAACAAAATTAAAGTCTATACCATTAAAAAGAAAGATGAAACAACTCTAATAAAACGAACATATCTAGTTGACATCTCTCTTACTATTCCTGTTTCCATGAAAAGCTCACATGGATCCAAGAAACTTTGGGTTCCTAAATCTGCTTAATTTTTGCAGGTTATAAGTGACGAGCAGTTTGACGAAGAATGGTACATCGACAGTGGCTGCTCGTGTCACATAACAGGGAGGAAAGAGGAGCTCAGGGAATACAGATCTCTTGCAAATGGTGGCAACGTTAAGTTTGGAAATAACTCTTTCGGCACCATAAAGGGATACGGGATGATAACGAATGGTGACTTTACAATAAGGAAGGTGGCCTATGTGGAAGGACTTCAACACAACCTCATCAGTGTATCTCAGCTTGTTGGAGGTACAGGTCTCAAAGTTTCTTTCGATGATGAAGGTTCTGAAATCATAGAGAAAAAGACAAAGAAAGTGATTCTGAAGTCAGAGCGAAAGGGTGAAATGTTTCCTCTAAACATGAAACCCATCAAAAGAAACCCAGCCATGTGTCTGTTATCCAAAGCTCAATCCGACGAAAGCTGGTTGTGGCACAGAAGACTCTCTCATCTCAATTTCAAAGATATCAACCGACTTGTCACTGGAGGTCATGTTAGGGGTCTTCCATTGCTCAAGTTTGACAGAGAGCATTTGTGTGCTGCATGCGAAATGGGAAAGCAGAGTCGTCAAAGTCATCCATCCGTAATTAACACAAAAGTTGTTGAACCACTCGAATTGCTTCATATCGATTTGTGTGGTCCTTCATCTATCGAAAGCATCGGTGGTAGCAAGTATATTCTTGTTATCGTTGATGACTTCTCACGATTTACATGGGTGTTCTTTCTAAAACTCAAATCTGAAGCGACTCAAAAGCTGAAAGTGTTTATCAAGCAAATTGAAGTCCAGCTCAAGAAGGTCGTTCGAAACATCAGGAGCGACAATGGTCTCGAATTCAAGAACAAGGAGTTTGAAGATTTTCTTGCAGAAAAGGGAATTAGTCATAATTTCTCAGCTCCCTACACACCACAACAGAACGGAATAGTCGAAAGACGAAACCGATCCTTGTGTGAAGCTGCCCAAACCATGTTAAGTTTCGCTTCCTTACCTCTTTATTTTTGGGCTGACGCTATTTCTGCTGCTTGTTATACACAGAACAGGTCCTATCTCAATAAGCGATTAAAGCTCACACCATATGAGATAATAAATAACAGAAAACCCAATGTGAAATTTTTCCATGTGTTTGGCTCAAGGTGTTTCATCTTTAACTCTAAAGAACACCGCAACAAGTTTGATGTCAAAGCTGACAAGGGAATCTTTCTGGGTTACTCACTCACATCCAAGGCGTACAGGGTCCTAAACAAACGTTCAAGAAGGATTGAAGAGACATACTATGTGACCTTCGACGATAGCTATGTCAAGAAGCTACAGGCCATAGATGACGCTGCCAGGGAAATCTTTCCTCGAACTGGACAAGTCACAGTCTCAATCGCCAATTTGTACGAGAATTTTCTGGAACTCTTTGACGAACCGGACAAAGCTTCTCTCTCAGAAGCAGGTGCAGCTGACAACAAAATTGATCATATGAAGCAAATTGTCGAAGATGCTGCAAAAAGAATGCATGAAGGAGAATCGCCCACTGATGAATCTCCAACCAACAATGCTTCAGTCGAGGGGGAGCCAAGTTCTCATGTCGAGGGGGAGCCAAGCTCACAAGTCCAGGGGGAGCCAAGCTCTACTGCTCCAACCGAAGGTGCTTCAACGCCTGATAATCCAGCACCACAAGAAACCCATGAACATCATGTTTCTCAAGACTCATCGATTGAGGGGGAGCATGATGATATGACGCCTGATTACGATAGCCAATTTGAGCCAGAAGAGATGATCAACGCTGAACTAGATCCAACCTTCGATCCGAATTACCCTCCTCTTACCAAATGGACCAGAGATCATCCTATCTCTCAAGTAGTTGGTGATGTATCTGAAAAGGTTCTGACCCGATCTCAACTGAAGGCAAAACAGACATCCTTATTCTCAAAGGTAGAGTTTTGTATGTTTAACTCATTCGTATCGAAAGTTGAACCGAAGACAGTGAACATTGCCCTCGATCACTCTGATTGGGTTCAAGCAATGCAAGACGAACTGAACGAGTTTGAAAGGAACAAAGTCTGGCGCCTCATTCCAACTCCTCCAGATGCTTCGGTTGTTGGTCTTAAATGGGTTTTTAGAAACAAAATGGACAAGGAAGGTAATGTCATAAGGAACAAGGCTCGTCTGGTGGTCAAAGGATACTGTCAGGAGGAAGGAATAGATTACGAAGAGACGTTCGCTCCAGTAGCTAGGTTAGAATCTGTTAGAATATTTCTAGCCTATGCTGCTCACAAAAACTTTGAGGTTTTCCAAATGGACGTCAAATGTGCATTCCTCAATGGAGAACTTGAAGAAACTGTATATGTGGAGCAACCTCCTGGGTTCGTAAACGAAAAGTATCCAAATCATTGCTATATTCTGGATAAAGCTGTGTACGGCCTCAAACAAGCTCCGAGGGCCTGGTATGAAACGCTTACAAAATTTTTAAAGATTTCTAAATTTAAACAAGGTTCGGTTAACCCAACCTTCTTTCGCAAAAAGGAAGGTAACCACCTTATGATAGTTCAAATTTATGTCGATGACATTATCTTTGGCTCCACGAATCCCAGCTTAACGGCTGAATTCAGAAAGTTGATGGAGACTAAGTTTGAAATGAGCTCAATGGGTCCTATTAACTTTTTCCTTGGTTTAAACATAAGACAGGGACCCGAAGGCATCTTTATTAATCAAGAAGCTTACACAAAAACTCTCCTAGCGAAGTTTGGCATGATGGGAGACTCAAAAGTCAAAGTCCCTATGGCATTCGGCACCAAGCTTACCTCATCTCTAGACAAACCGGCTGTCGACATCACACTCTATCGTCAAATGATAGGCTCACTGATGTATCTAACTACTAGCAGGCCTGATATCATGTTTTCTGTGTGTTATTGTGCTCGATTTCAGGCTAACCCACGAGAACCTCACATGCTGGCAGTAAAGAACATCCTACGCTATCTCAAGCGAACCACCTCCTTAGGTCTGTGGTATCCATCCAATTCAGGCTTCTTCGTTCAAGCCTATTCTGATGCTGACCTTGGAGGATGTGGACTCGACCGTAAAAGCACAACTGGTGGCTGTCAATTTCTTGATGGGAAATTGGTCAGCTGGCAATCCAAGAAACAAACATGTGTGTCGCTGTCTACTGCCGAAGCGGAATACATTGCCGCTGCATCCTGCACATCACAAGTGATTTGGATCCAGAGTCAACTTCGAGACTATGGACTCAATATGAAGAAGATCCCACTATATTGTGACTCTGAAAGTGCAATTAGGATCTGTCATAACCCAGTGCAGCACTCTAAAACCAAACACATAACACTGAGGTATCACTTCATCAAAGATCATGTGGAAGATGGAAATGTCGAAGTTCACTTCGTAAGAACCACTGATCAACTGGCTGACGTTTTTACCAAAGCTCTTCCCGAAGCATC
Source organism: Lactuca serriola (assembly GCF_051521515.1). Lineage (NCBI taxonomy): Eukaryota > Viridiplantae > Streptophyta > Magnoliopsida > Asterales > Asteraceae > Lactuca > Lactuca serriola. The sequence goes on from NC_136411.1 coordinate 137,829,637, forward strand.
ATTCAATAAAATATTGCAAGGGCTAGGAATGATGGAATCAGAGTCAGTTCCTCACACTACCTCTCTACCTCAAACGTAAGAAGCGAAACCAACCTAACGTTCGGGTTCGATTCAACCATCTAACTCGCTCATTACTTCAAAGGTAGTTTTTCTGTTGTATATTTCTTGTACTGTTTTGTTTTTCTTTATGTTAAAAGTATTTATTTCTTGTATATCTAAATTCCTTAGTTTCTCAAAATATTCCAAAACCGAATCCTACCGAAGGTTCGGGTTCGGTTTTTCAAAATTTTGTGGAACCGAAATCAACCGAAGGTTCGGGTTCGGTTATTCAAAATTTTGTGGAACCGAAATCAACCGAAGGTTCGGGTTCGGTTATTCAAAATTATGTGGAACCGAAATCAACCGAAGGTTCGGGTTCGGTTTTTCAAAATTTTCTAGAACCGAAACCAACCGAACGTTCGGGCTCGGTATTTCATTTTTTTCAAGAGTTTTTTTTTTAGGTCTTATTTTTATTTTAACTCTTATTTTTTTTTATTATTTTTATTTATTTATTAATTTTTTTTATTATAAATTTCAAAAACTCCAAAAATATTTTATTTATTTTTCTTTGTGTGCTTATTCGTTTATGGGAATACATTTGATGACTTACTTAAGTGTCCCTAGAAGCATGCTGCTGTATGTGTCCCAAGCCTCATAAGATTTTGAATAATAACCTTCATGACCTGGTATACACAAACCTTGTCTTCCCAATAAGGCTAACTCATTTATTCTAATCGTGAGCTACCTCACTCTCTTCTCACATGAGTTAAGAGTCTCCTGCTTGGTCCTTATTTTCGCAGCAGAGGTACTATGTCTTCTTACACCTTCTCTATTACACTTCTCCATTACATTCGTTTCATCACTGTAACCCTTGAGACTCTCAGAAACTACCACTGAGGTTTATGGTTACACAACATCTGTGTTTATGATCTTAGTTTCGTGCAACTACGAGCTGAGTGAAACCCAAAATTCAACACCAACGAATTGACGGTGACCAATTAATTTGATCAAGTTTTCACCAATGAATAGACGAATGTACCTTCGTGGAATCTCAATTTTTCTTTTGCGTGATTCCAATGAAATTGTTACACACCATAACATTTCTTCCCAAGGGATCCAGTTTTAAATTTTTTTTTAGATTTCATATAATTCCAAGCCACTCTGAAATCAACTCCTACCTACTTGTTCAACAGACTACGCCAGTCTCACAAGTACTTTGTTCACTTTCGTTCTTACATCAAGAACTGAATTGATGCATCAAAGCGAAACCACCCTTAATTGACCTAATTAAAAGAAGCCTTTCAACATTTATTTATAAATGTTTGATCGTAATTCAACGGGATTCCACACTAACATTTTGAGGTCTTTCTTGACCTTGAAGGAAGAGATTCGTGCTCGGGATCATCAGTTTCGTGTCTTTATGGACATCACAGATTATCCTAAAAAGAGTTGCTTTATTTCTTTTTCTTTTACACTCTTTGCACGAAAATCTTAGATTTTCAAAAATTCCGTTACTAATTATTTTACAGGCTGGATTATTACTGGATGGTTACAAAAGAAGTTGTGGTCAAAAATTAGCCACGTGGGTCCTTAATTGAAAACAGCTGTTTCAAAAGGGGATAAGACAAAAAGTTGCTGACTCGGCGGGAGTTAAATGGATAGAAATTCAAACGACGGTAAAAAGGAGGGCGCGTGAATTTGAAACGGTCGCGCTTTTTCTGACACTTAAAGGACGCGTGTGCGATCATGAAGCGTCATCAATCTGGCATAAGAGGCGCGTGTGGAAATGGAAACGGTTCCTTTCTCTGAACCGGCGCTTATTGGGCGGCCTAATCCTAGGAATCTGACACTCTCTCTCCTACGTGATCATCGCACGCCCCAACTGTCACCAATCAGTCACTCAAAAACCCGTTTCGTGTTTCCATAAGAGATTTGAAACGATTTTTCTCTCTCCTCACCAACTATAAAAAGCCATCTACACCACCTTTTACCTCTTTACTGCCCCCATATTTCCCAAAGAAAAAATACTCCCAAACACTCTCCCGTCCTTCTTCTTCCCCAAACCTGCAACAATGGCTGAATCTTCATCTGTTCATGCAACTTCTCAGATTCTTCCCATCCGACCCCAGCAATGCCTGGTCATCGATCTGAACCCACTGGCGTATGATCCCTACATGTCGCCGGTCATAGAATGCCTCAAGTACTCCCAGCTTGCTCCTGCACTGTCAAGAAATGAAACGGTGCCAATGGTGGCCTTATCTCAGGTCTATGCGACGGCTTACTACGACAAGGCCGTCGACCGGGTATTCTTTGAAGTAGCAGAACACAAGACTTCAATTTCTCGCCCCCGTTTCTGCACTTTGTTAGGGTTTGCAGCTGATTCATCGCGAGTTCACCCGGACACGATTCCGGTTGGGATGTTGTACAACATGTTTTACAACATGGGCTACACAGAGGTTCTCACCTCCGTCGCAAGGTTTAAGAAGTCCTGCCTACCGCCCCAGTGGAATGGGTTATTTATAGTTCTCTTCAAGGGACTGTCAGAGAGGAGCTCAGGATCTGACGGTGCAAGTCGTCTTTTCCTTTCGATAATGTACGGAGTGTACAATGGGATAAACCTAGACTATGGATTTGTCCTTTGGCAACAGCTGATTCAGAGCCTCTCTTCCTCTTCCCGACACTCCGAGGTGTCGCTGGCCCGGTTCTGGATCTTGATAACAAGATGGGCCATGGACAAGTTTGACGTTCCAACAGCCGATGGTGCATCGATGTCTTCTATTGGTACGTTTCATACCAAGAAGATCATCGTATCCGATGCATCAAAATTTTCTTTTATTGGCTCTATCCCGGAGTCGATGTATGGGGATGTGCCCTCCGATAGCAAACTGATCAGAACGATCAAGGAGTTAGGGTCAACTGGTCCGAGGGAACTGACACCGGACATGCTGCGATCTATTCATGAAGCCGACAAACCGGTAGCCAGGGGTAAAAAGGCAGAGAAGGGGAAGCAAGTGTCCAAGGCTCCAAAGGGACCTTCTCCTAAGAAGCGAAAACAAACGAAGGCTGCTTCACCCCCACAACCGAAAAGGAGGAAGACCCAACAGAAGCGAAAGCTAGTCATTTCCTCCTCTTCAAGCGAATCCGAAGGTGGGAGTTCGGACTCTGAGGGATCACAAGGAGACGAATCTCCTCAACGAGGCAACACACCTCCTCGTTCCCCAACCCCAGACATGGAACTTCATCAATCCCCAGTTCCTTCAACTCCACCCACAATTCCTATTTCCATTCCCACCATAAACCCCACAAATCCCCCAACCTCTATCCCTATACCTCCGCCCATATTCACCACATCAACCGAAACACCACCAGTCACCGAAACACCTCCAGTAACCGAACCTCCTCAAACCGAAACCACCCATACACAACCACCACCCGAAACAAACCCCCCACACACTCAACCTGAACCAACCAAACCCACTACACCCCCAGCTTCACCACCCCCTCAATCTCCAGAAGACGCCTCCGATGGCGATGATCAATACCTTGGTGGTGATCACATGAACTTCGATTCGGTCTACTATAGTCCGTTTCAAGTTCAGAGTGATGAGGAGGATGATGCTCCAGTGACACGGAAGCATCTTCGCGAGCTTAACGAGAAGGTTGATCAGCTTCTCGCCTCCTCTTCCAACCAGCAGTCATCTTTGTCTGAAGCCGCCCTTCAGAAGATCGTTGATGCCTTCTCCAGGGCTCAACATGATTCTGTCGCCTCAGCAACTGCTGCTATAGACGCCTCCACCCGAGCCTGTGAGGCAACGACCGCAAAAGTCGATAAACTATTCAATGACGCTTCTATCCTGCTGCAGTCTTTGCATGAGAATGCCGAAGCCACTAAGACAACTCTGGAACCAGTTGTTCAACAATTGGCCCAGTTTGTCTCGACGGAGTTATCTTCGTTCGCTACCCTCAGACAAAATCTTAGCGACGACAACTCGACACTTCGTGCCTCCATCGATGCCCGCTTGGCAAAACTACAAGAGGATCTGGCGGCAGAAAATTCTCTGATGGACGTCTTGGCAAGTAAGACTACCGCCCTGAAGGTCAAGAGCACGCAGCTTTCCAACTCCCAGCAACAATTGGAAGCTCTTCGATCCGAGAGGGAGGTCATAAAGACGTGTGTTTCGGATGTCCACGCAGCTCTCTCAAACATCCTGGAAGCACACGACCCCATCCTTAACCACTCAGTGAGGCGTACCCTCGCTGAAAAACTATCTCCGGCCATGGACCTTTTAAGTAAAATTGAAGGCTTACCGAGTTTCGAGTCCATTCCGAAACAAGGGGGAGATATGAAGCAAGGATCGAAACCACCTCCTTCCTCCAAAGCGACTCACCCAACCGAACCACCCCCAACCGGTCATGCCTCGGGTTCGGGTGTGAAGAACAAGGGCAAAAACATAGCAGAGGGAGGAGATGAAGATGAAGATGAAGATGAAGACAAGGAGACCATTGCGGACATGTTAAAAAGAAAGAACAGTCGCAATGCTGAAGACGATGCCAGTCGTGTGGCGCGTGAGGTGGAAGAAGCCGAACGAAAGCAAAAAGAAGCCCACGATCTCCTTGAGAGCCGAAAGTTGCTCTTCCCTGCCTGGACCAGGGATCGCATGATAAAAGAGGCCATAGAAACTCCAAGCATACTATGGCTCGAGCCGGTGATATCATTCGACTGCAACAACTCTATCGATTCGCAGTTTGATATGCCGCTAACTCAAAAGGCGTTCATCTTCCACGCCTTCTCTAACATTTTTGAAGTCCCGCATCCGAACGATGAGCTTGACAGGGAGCTCATTGACTTCTACCTGGAAGCCGCTCGCCCTCAGTACCTTACATGGAGCGCCCAGAAAATTGTTAATGTTCGGGTGCTGAAGCCTTATGCCGTGGGGAGATTCACAAACGTTAAGTTCAAGCTCATCCGAGGATCTGCAAGAACTGCCCACATCATCTCCCTGGCGGATCTGCCCAATCTGAATCCTCATGATGGGATAGTATTGTACAATATCCTGTTGACAAATGAATCTGAATATGGTCCCATCATAGACCATGTCAAAAGGATGCTGGCATGCTATATCATGGAGGTTGCCCTAATGGATCATGAGGTCACCACAGTTTTTAAGAAGAAACCGAAAGTCGCACCTGTGGGATCGGCCAGTGATCTAAATCAAATGCAAATGGGTAAGATAGATCCGAGGCGAAACTCTGTGATGTTCACTAGAGCCGAAGGACAGAAATGTCTCTTCGCTTTAGCTGACAAACATCTTTACACTACAACTTGCTTGGAGCACGTCTTATCAATCATCAAGCGGTGTAAAGACAATTCGGCTGATGACATCAAGTACTTCAATGATATGATCAACTGGTACATCCGGTTTAGACAGACCATCCTCTCCATAACCAAGTGTCTGTTTAACACCGTGAAGAAGAAGCTACCAGCTTCAGCTACCGGCCCAAGTAAGAAGTGAAGGTCTCGCTCCAAATTGACGCAAAGGGGGAGATTGTTGGGCTGTAGATAGTTTTGATGTTGCGTCTTTTGGGCTCGTTGATTAGCCTTGTATTCTCCAGTTTGGGCCTGTCCAACCGAGAGCCTTTTATGTATTGTATATAAGTTAAATGCTTGCATGCATATTAGGTCAAGATTGCTGAGATTATCGAAATAGCGATTGATCAAGAGTACTATATTTTTCTGTAATCGTTCTTGTAATCTTCTAATCCTTTACGGTTGATGTTCTTAATCGAGCTCTTCTAAGGATTTTATTTAATCATTCGACACGTTTGATTCAAGCTGTTTGTTCTTATTATTGCGTTTTTACTGTTTCATATTCATATACTTGTTCAAGATCTAATCGATCTTCATAGATTAAAAGTTGTTTTAATCCCATCAATAAACACACTACACAGGAGGGTAGGTGATGCGTTCCTTGCTCTTAAACTTTCACCACTTGAATCCTTCAGATAATTTCTACTTAAAGACGAACTCGCCGACCAATGGTCTAGGACACCTTAACACCTAAACCAGAGAACTACAGACCCACCTGGAGCCGAACATACCCGCTTCTGGAAAGGGTTAACTGATTAACATCTGCCCAACAAATATAAATTCTTCCATCTTCAACACCTCGATTTGACCTAGAAATAGGATTATTCTCACAATTTCTCTTCAATATTTTGAATGTTACAATTCTCCCCCACTTAAATTAGATTTCGTCCTAGAAATCGCTCCTTACTAACACTTATAACAAAACATCACTTAAGGAATGCACCCAAAAATTTTGTTCATAAAACTACCTTCCCAAAACCATCAAACCCAAACAGAAACTACTAAATAGAAGAAGAACAACCCATAATCCCATACAACAACCCAACCATATATCCGAACCTGGGTATCGAATTCGTCTGGCTCCCTGCCAGACATCCCAAACTGAGCTGATTGCTAAAACCATGACACGTATCCATCGAACAATCTATCCAACCTTTGATGATAATTATTCTATAAACACACATGAGATACAAAATATAGACTTCCTCGACTGCTGGGTCGATACACTGCAGCTAAGAGCCCCAAACCTCATCACTTGCCCTTCATTCACAAGATGGATCCATCCTCGAGCATAGACATATAAGCTAAACTCTGAACCCTCTAACTGATGCCTTTGGCATACAGATTTATTAACCTCCTTTGCTCTGGATACAGACCTTGCACGGACCCACTCGGGATTCCTAACACGATTTCCCACCAAAATCCATCCCAAAATGGCCATCCATAAAATTTCCCATAAGATCTTCTCTAAGGCTGATGAGCATCCATTCATGAATTATACCACCAGTCCATGCCTGGAGATACCATAACACATGCAGAAATGATCCTCAAATCACAACAACCGTGAACCTCTGCCAATCCAAACCCATATGATGAACTAGAATCTTAAAATAACCTTTGACTCTCCGCCATGCCATTACCAACCTCTGACCCGACGAGAAAAGATGATCAAACCAAGAATTTCCGCATTTCATCCAACCTCTAACAACAACTTGCGAACAACTGGAAATATGATGCACACCTTCCACATATACTTTCTGATACCTGACTGTTACCCCCAACAATCCTTGACCGCTCCCTATCCATACCAACTGATTTTTTGGTCTTCCGATCCCCATCAACGCGTCAATACTGAGAGTATCACAAACATAATAAATAAATAATCATGTCGATTAGGCCCACAGCCTATGACTGGAATACCCCTAATAGGTCCTCAACATAGGTCTGGATTGTCTCCGATCCCACATCATGAGTCTAGAATGCCATCCCCGGTCCTTAGCCCATGACTGGAATGCTCCCGATCACATACCGACCTTGTCAGCATCAAATCGCTTGCCCAACACTCCCGGCCTAAAGATACTCATCTCCTTTCATTGCCTCGAAGGGACCTAATCAACGTCCCACACAACACTGAATGAGTGCAACAATGCTGAAATCCTACCACACACAATTCACTTGTAGAACAAGCTGCTACCCCAAGTCGAACCTTATTAAACCATGGTTACACACGAACCAAGGATCGGATAATGGTCGAATTCTTGATCCAATTCGAAGCCTATAACCCAATCGAACCATGCATAAAAGTCGAACCAAACCCCAATGCTACCTTGAACAGCTCACAGATACACAAAAAGAATTACCGCCATGCACAATCCTAGGGAACCCCTAACCTCATAATTGATCGCAACAAGATCCCATACTTGATTGAGGCTGAACAGATTCTACCAACACAAAACTAGCTTGAGAAGATTTCTATGGTGATACCGAAGGTTGCCAAAACCTGAGTCTGCTATGAATCAGAATTCCACTCCACCAATGAGGGTAAACATAGCCAAGGACCAAGGAAACATAAACACACTACACAGGAGGGTAGGTGATGTGTTCCTTGCTCTTAAACTTTCACCACTTGAATCCTTCAGATAATTTCTGCTTAAAGACGAACTCGCCGACCAATGGTCTAGGACACCTTAACACCTAAACCAGAGAACTACAGACCCACCTGGAGCCGAACATACCCGCTTCTGGAAAGGGTTAACTGATTAACATCTGCCCAACAAATATAAATTCTTCCATCTTCAACACCTCGATTTGACCTAGAAATAGGATAATTCTCACAATTTCTCTTCAATATTTTGAATGTTACAATTCTCCCCCACTTAAATTAGATTTCGTCCTAGAAATCGCTCCTTACTAACACTTATAACAAAACATCACTTAAGGAATGCACCCAAAAATTTTGTTCATAAAACTACCTTCCCAAAACCATCAAACCCAAACAGAAACTACTAAATAGAAGAAGAACAACCCATAATCCCATACAACAACCCAACCATATATCCGAACCTGGGTATCGAATTCGTCTGGCTCCCTGCCAGACATCCCAAACTGAGCTGATTGCTAAAACCATGACACGTATCCATCGAACAATCTATCCAACCTTTGATGATAATTATTCTATAAACACACATGAGATACAAAATATAGACTTCCTCGACTGCTGGGTCGATACACTGCAGCTAAGAGCCCCAAACCTCATCACTTGCCCTTCATTCACAAGATGGATCCATCCTCGAGCATAGACATATAAGCTAAACTCTGAACCCTCCAACTGATGCCTTTGGCATACAGATTTATTAACCTCCTTTGCTCTGGATACAGACCTTGCACGGACCCACTCAGGATTCCTAACACGATTTCCCACCAAAATCCATCCCAAAATGGCCATCCATAAAATTTCCCATAAGATCTTCTCTAAGGCTGATGAGCATCCATTCATGAATTATACCACCAGTCCATGCCTGGAGATACCATAACACATGCAGAAATGAGCCTCAAATCACAACAACCGTGAACCTCTGCCAATCCAAACCCATATGATGAACTAGAACCTTAAAATAACCTTTGACTCTCTGCCATGCCATTACCAACCTCTGACCCGACGAGAAAAGATGATCAAACCAAGAACTTCTGCATTTCATCCAACCTCTAACAACAACTTGCGAACAACTGGAAATATGATGCACACCTTCCACATATACTTTCTGATACCTGACTGTTACCCCCAACAATCCTTGACCGCTCCCTATCCAAACCAACTGATTTTTTGGTCTTCCGATCCCCATCAACGCTTCAATAATGAGAGCATCACAGACAGAATAAATAAATAATCCTGTCCATTAGGCCCACAGCCTATGACTGGAATACCCCTAATAATTCCTTAACATAGGTCTGCATTGTCTCTGAGCCCACATCATGAATCTAGAATGCCATCCCCGGTCCTCAGCCCATGACTGGAATGCTCCCGATCACATACCGACCTTGTCGGCATCAAATCGCTTGCCCAACACTCCCGGCCTAAAGATACTCATCTCCTTTCATTGCCTCAAAAGGACCTAATCAACGTCCCACACAACACTGAATGAGTGCAACAATGATGAAATCCTACCACACACAATTCACTTGTAGAACAAGCTGCTACCCCAAGTCGAACCTTATGAAACCATGGTTACACACGAACCAAGGATCGGATAATGGTCGAATTCTTGATCCAATTCGAAGGCTATAACCCAACCGAACCATGCATAAAAGTCGAACCAAACCCCAATGCTACCTTGAATAGCTCACAGATACACAAAAAGAATTACCGCCATGCACAATCCTAGGGAACCCCTAACCTCATAATTGATTGCAACAAGATCCCATACTTGATTGAGGCTGAACAGATTCTACCAACACAAAACTAGCTCGAGAAGATTTCTAAGGTGATACCGAAGGTTGCCAAAACCTGAGTCTGCTATGAATCAGAATTCCACTCCACCATTGAGGGTAAACATAGCCATGGACCAAGGAAACATAAACACACTACACAGGAGGGTAGGTGATGCGTTCCTTGCTCTTAAACTGTCAGCACTTGAATCCTTCAGAGAATTCCTGCTTAAAGACGAACTCACCGACCAATGGTCTAGGACACCTTAACACCTAAACCAGAGAACTACAGACCCACTTGGAGCCGAACATACCCGCTTCTGGAAAGGGTTCACTGATTAACATCTAGCCAACAAATATAAAAGTAGCAAACCGAACAGCAAACTGACAAAACCCTCAATGATTGACGCTCAACCTGAGAATCTGAGTTCTCCCACACTTAGAACTCGAACCATTGTTGACTGCTGGTCCAACCAAAACATAACCTAACCGGACCAGCCAGGCACAATAATACTTGACCATGGAATGAATAACATACGCAAAATAGTCCTCCAGATACGGACTGTACGAACCCCAAGAGAAACCTGAATTCACTACGAGAAAATACCCTTTAATGACGCTCAAACAATGACACTCACTGATTTACAATGCATATTTTTGTGTTTCCTTAAAAAGAATGTCAGCCTTCCAAAATTTAAAGGATAGAGGGCACACATTTTTGCGTGCCTTAAAATTAATTTCTAACAAAAAAACATAGAGGGCACTTGTTTTAAATGTGTGTCCTCTAGAAATGTCGTTATATTTTTTTTTATCAAACGCGTGTTTTTAAAGGGAAAAACTGAAATCCTCTAAAATTCTAAAATTTTGAAGTGCCCGCTTCTTCAATCTCTCCTCTGTATCTCCCTTGATTCACTCATTCCTAGGGCTTTTTCAAGTTATACCTAGGTCTTTTTCAAGAAAATTCAAAATGCTCTCCGATTCTCGATCGGTTCTCCCAGGCCTTCGCAACAATCGACAATCTCACTTCAGGCTTACTTCTTCTCCGGTGAGCATAGGATCACCTCCCTGCGTCCATTCTCTTCGTCATAAAATCATCCAACCAGGGTTTTTTTTCTCGATCTCTTCAGGTCCGTCCTCCCAAAATAAGGAAGAAACTAGTTTGATTTCTCCCCTAAAACCTGGTACGACTTCTCCTAATACCAACTTCAGTCTTCACTATTTAGGTTATCGGCTCAAAAACTTCTCCCTAAAACCTGGTTTGATTTCGACAACATTCCAACGAACCTGTTTTTCAAAATGAAACCCATATGGGATTTCGTTTTCTTCCTCATTCCCATGTCGGAGTTCAATTTCTACCATATCCTCATAATTTCTGCCCTAATCTTGAAATTGTTATCAGATTTGTTTACAAAGGGGTATAGATATTCCAGCCGTGAATGTTATCATCAATTTTGACTTCCCAAGGAACACCGAGACGTATTTGCACAGGGTAAACTAAAAATATTTATTTATTTATTTTTTAAAATAAAAAATTATTATATTTTTTATTTGTAGGTGGGACGTTCGAGAAGGTTTGGACGTCTGGGGTTAGCTGTGAATCTGATAACTTATGAAGATCGGTTTAACTTGTATGTATTTTCTTTTATATTTTTAATTTAAATGTTAAATGAATGCTAATATAAAGTGTGGTTTTGTGGAAATTGTACAGGTATAGGATTGAACAAGAACTTAGAACTGAGATAAAACAAATTCCCCCCCCCCCCCAAATTAATCAAGCCATTTACTGTTTGGTGAGAAAAAATGAAATACAAGTAGGAGACATTTTTTTCTATTTCTGTTTTTAGTTTAGGCTTTGTTATATCATATGCTAGATGTGTATTTACCTGATTCTCGAGGATAGCTTCTAGTTTGTACTCCATATCTTGAACAATTGAACTTCTGTTGTTACAAGTATCTTAAATCATAATTCTGGGAAACTATATTTATAGATCTATAATGTACAAATTTCTGATTTGTTGGATCCAGCTCAAAGAAATCTTCAAATAAGAGAAGATACTAAAACAGGTGTATATGTTGAAAATTTAATAGAGGAGTCTGTTAGCAGTATAAAAGATGTGACAAAACTTCTAAAAAGGTTTGGATACTTGACTCTTGTTTAATGAAAGGTTGCCATTATAATAAGTGCCAAAGTCATCAGAAAATGTTCATATTCAAATTCTATATTTGTCTTTGTTTTATCTATTTCTTAATATGATAGTTGTATGCAGGGGTTGTCAATCTGTGTATTTTATTAACATCATTCAGATTCTTCAGCACTATTTGACTTGAATGTTCCTTTTGTCTGTGCAATCAACATGTTTGACCATGTTTGTTGACTTCATAACACAATATATATATATATATATATATATATATATATATATATATATATATATATTTCAGTGGCTAAATTGATAAAATGGTGTGAATACATATATTTCAGTGGCACAAAGTAAGTGTGGAAAGTATGGGAGTTGGAACTTTAAAGCTTACAGGATACATTAGGGAACAAATACAGTAGAGAAATCTTAATTTTTCCTCATTATACACAGTGCACACATTGAAAGAGGTATATACATATATTCTATGACTGTTTTAAAAGGGCATTTAGGGTATTTTGCCTTAATGTTGTTGAAATAAAATGGCATTGTAGAAGCTTTGTTATGTTGCTATTGACTCTGAAGGTGAATTACGAAAAGACACAGAGGCATCATATGAAGTTCCTGTTGAGGGTTTGTTTACTCTTAAGCAAAAAAAATTTGTACATGAGAGATTTTATTCCGGCCACATATTGCAGGACTATAGGTACACCATAAACATATTATACATACATCATATCAATCAATCAAATTTTATTACTTATATGATTGAAGGGGTATTTTGGTCTTTTTGGTACATACTGATACATGAGGACTGCAACTGGTTTATATCAAGCGGTGGCAATTTGCCTTGAACATTGCCATGCTGGAGGATTAACCCCTGATGAAACTTGGTTCAAGACCATTGTCTTGGCTGGAGGCACTCCATGTTTACCTGGAGTAGTAGGTACATTAACATATCACTGCTATTGCTATGTTAACAAAATTCTTTTGGAGATCACAAAATTTTGTGACCTTTATCTCATGGAAACAGTTTTAGATGATGAAAGTGAGGTATTATAATTCATATATTTACTTATATTGTGGGTCCCATTTAAATACCAGTCAAGAACAATCATAAATTTGGTAATTATTAATTTTTTTGTTATCTTGTTGGCTAATTGTTACTATTATTTGTTGTAGAAAAAGGTTTTAATTGCATTAAAAATTATGGGATTTTTACATCGAGTGATTTTTACATCCTTGTTTGATATGTATATGTGCTTGTGTGTAGGCTAGTTTCAAAAAGCTTGCAGATGTTCACTTTTCCCTCATTTGACCACTCACATTTGGCACAAGTATTTGCAAATAACATTCCTTGTTTGATTCTTCTATTAATTATATTAGCATATTAATTTTTTGACTTTTATTTGATCAGGTCACAAGAATTATCGAAGCAGGGGTTCATTAGTCTTAAAGAATTATGAAAGGCAAGATGCAACTCTACTTAGTTGAAATTTGATGTTTATCATCTTTGTGTATATCTTTGTAGTTTGTATAGAATTACTTTGCAGAAGGTGTCCCTTGATACACAATGTAGTATTATGTTATATAGTTAGGAAAAACCTCCTAATAACAATGTACAAGTAGATTCCCTTAATATCAACGTATTACAATTTTTTGACATGATGTTATTGTATGAAATTGATTGTTTTGGTACATATTTGTTTACATATTTTTGTATTATGCGTAAATGAGTATCGGAAAGACGCGTCGTAAATGCATATCGTAAATGGTTACTAAAGTTTATGACACGCAAATGCATGCCATCTTCATTTATGATAAGAGCTTCCTTGATACGCATTGCGTGTCATAAACACGCGTGTCCTAAATGTGTCTCATAAATTCGCGTCGTAAATAGCTGACATGCAAAAGCGTGTCGTCTCTCGTTATGAGAGGGCCTTCCTTGACACGCATTTGCGCGTCGTCTGAGCGTTTTACGACACGCATTGCATGTCGTAAAAGGCTATTTTTCTAGTAGTAATATCAGCTGAAAACCTATGAATTTCCAATAATAACCACTTATAGAGCATAGGAAACTACCGATTTACAATCCAAACATACACCCCATGATTGCAACCCAAACGACAATCCGGGACCAGGCTTTCCCATCTCCATAGGATACGGCCCTCTCTCGCATCACTAAGGTAGTCGAGCCTCACCAAACCCCTTGTGCACACCAGCGCTGATATACTGTCGTAAACCATCGTGACCATCAGACCTCAAGCTGAGAATCCAACCTAACTCGGGAGGTCACAAGCTTGCCCACTCCTTCAAACTCGGAAATCTTAAGGGCATGATCCTTGCCACAAATAACGACAATCTAATCCGAAAATCTGCCACTTTAATCCCAGATGCAAGTCCAAACCGATCATATCAATTGCTTCCTCTCTGTGTCTCGAATCCCAAGGCACGACCTCTAGCCAAACATTTGAGACCTCCAAACTATTGGGTTTTATGTACTATAACACTATTATGATAGACATACAACCCTAATGCTTTGGATCTAAGTTTTCTCTAGTTATACATGTAATAAACAGTTTTCCAAAGCATAAAGCCTAACTAGCATACAACTTTATATTTACATCATAAAATCTAGTTAGAAGAATACCTCTTTGTTGTAGCTTGTAAAACTTGGCCTTTCAAGAGCTTAGCACCTCAAGTGTGATGCCTCAAACGGTTCACAAGCTTAGGGGTTCAATATATAGTTTGGAATTCCTAGGGTTTCAACTTGTAAGCCCTAATTCACTTCGGCCTTTAATCCATTAACTTATCAGCCTTATGGACTAACACTTCATGGTCTCTTACATAAACTTAGTCCATCACTAATCAATCATGGATCATTGGCCCAAACTATATGTATCACTGATTTACATAATCAGTGGCCGTTAATTTAATTAGTCTCTTTTGATCACTAAATTAATTCTTGATCAATACTAATTAAATAATATGATTTATCAATTAATATATTATACTTATAATATATTAATAAATCACAAATAACTTCTTTCTCAAATATCCATCCTATCAAATTGTTCTGGTGAATGCAACCCGAAATGGACCATGCTACTATCGGGTCAAGTACATATCAATTATAGTTATGGGCTTTAATACCTAATCCAACAGTATCCCACTTGGATAAGTCTAATAACTAATATTTCAAGTACGACTCCAAAATCCGATTAGCAATCGTAGCTCTCAAAATCTGTTGTCAACTATGATCAATGATGCATCCGTTAGATAATGGATCATATATTCCTCCGTTCTAGATATTGTATGGACATGAGACCTGGATTATAATCATTCTCTCTATCCATGTGTTGTTTCCCGATTTTTGATTTATGATGACTAATTAATTGAACAAATCAAATCATTCCAGGCTTGGCCAAGCGCTTAGGGTTGTCATCACTAACTCATCCAGGGGCCCACATATATCGCTTTTATCCCTCTTAGGGTAAAAGGAACGGATAATCTTTGACTCATATTCTTGCTCTATTTACTTATCAAATCACACACAATAATATGTTTTATAACACCAAGTTACTAGTGTGTTTACGTATTATCAATGTGAAACCGACTTGTAAACTGCAACTATATGTCTCCGTTTCAAGACTATAAGATTATCGTCTCACTAATCACTCGTGATAAATTCCATGAAGTGATTCAGATGTGCGTGGGGTTAATCCAATACTCAAATCTTATTATAGGAGTACTCATGAATATTGTAGCAAACTTGTGCTATGTCTAACACTTAAACAATCTACAGACAGATTCATGACACTCTTGCCTCATTACCTACTTCCAATGTATGATCGACTGTGGATGGTTTGAATAATCTTATTATTCGGGAGGTCAAAACATGCGAAGTGAAACACAAGAATAATTGAATCCAATTTGGTCTCAAAACTTATGAATATAAATAAAACACCTTTTATTTAATCACCATATTGATTGCACATTATTCATTGTATAATGTTTCGATTAAACAACTTAATACTTGAATTAAAACAATAGGTATCCCCTGCTCTAAGCATGCACACTATGTTTACATATGGTCCTTAATTTGTGAAATAGATCAATTGAAAACATTTCAATGATGCTCGTTTCACAATCCCAAATCCTTAGTGTAAGAACACCTAATTCTTGCCACTATCATGCAATGATCCTTTTGTAATGTCGAGGTACAAAAGTCACAGAGACTTTTCCAATGATATTACAAAGTATTCTTTTGGATATTGATAACAAAACAATTCCAAGGAAGTGAAGTCTCAAATTCAAAGTACATTCATTTGAACATCCTTCTTGCATAAATAGATTCTTAATATCCATCTCCCATTATGGAAACATTTCCATATTTGCCAAATGACAACTCATTATTAATAGAATCCTGTCTATTCATAATAATGTCAATATGGTCTATCCATTACTATACTTCCAACTGTCTTTAAGCAACCAATCCTTAGCGAACCTTGGATCGTCCTTGACAGTTCTTTTATAACTTTAGTCATATCCGGTTCTAGTCCTTTTTCCCTCTTAATGCCCGAGGCATTTGGAAACTTAGAACACATGAATATTATAGCACATGCAATCGATCCTATACCCAAAGCATATGGGATATGATTCATAATGTCTTACAAAAAGATATGATACTAGACCAGTCTCTTGCTATAATACTTCCATATATAGAATTCCCATGTTGAAACATTCCAATATGGTAATTATATATATATATATATATATATATATATATATATATATATATATATATATATATATCCATGACTAATTCTAATTAATACTTCAATCTAAACTTTTAGATTCGAAATAAAGTAAAAGTATCATTTCCCTTACTACAGTGAAACAACTTTTCAAAATTTGCAACTTTGCAAATTTGTAACATTTTTTCCTATAACTAATATTACTAACTTGCAACACTTCACATAATAATCATGCTCCCACTAGCATAACCATTATTTTGTTACTAACATAACTTTTATGCTCCCACTAACATTGCCATGTATCCAGAAATCAGTTGGACTTCTAGAAATCAATACTTATTTACTTTCTTTCCAAAGTTCAATTTTTTTATACGGGATGCTTCGATAAGCCTTTATCTAAGCTCATACACCTTTTATTAGAAAGCTCATATGTGTTTCTAAACTATTCGGAACCTACAACAATAAGTTCTGAAAGTTCAAACTATTTTCCATTTCTCACGATTCGAACTATGAAGAAGGATGTCGTAATCATAATCGAATTTGAGAATGAAATTAAGACAACTGCTATCTCCTTAAAATCTACTTAGTGAAATCGTTTCCTCACAATCATTTTCATGAAATGGAGAGAGACCTTATGTCACTTAGATTTTATGGTATATGTGTTCCTATCCATGTGAAACTGTCATTTCCAACTATCATTAGATAAGGTCTATTGCAGGTTCAAACTCATATGGACTGAACTTGTTCAATCTTAATTTCTTGCCACTTGGTAACACAAGGGCCTACCATGTCTTCCAAGTTGTTCAGCATATCACCCTTACTGATCAATGAACTTTCACTGATCAAGGTGCTTTGCCTTATGCAAAAAACTGAGAACTCATAGAACTCACATGCATAGTCAACTTTAACTGGAATGGGCATAAAAACAAGAATATGTCAACACGATATCTTACAAACCTCAAGTCGTGTGCTAGGGATAAACAATAGGTTTATTCTTGATTATTTCATGAAGCTTTTCAAGGCCTTTAAGACTCCCACTGATCTCTCGACATATAAGATTCTCTTCTCAAGGACCATTTTTTTCACAAACAAATATTCAAGAGTTAGTGCGGATTCTCATCAAGAATGACAATTTGTATAATTGGTCTCAGTTGGTCTTTGTCTTATCCAAGACATCACAACTACCAGTTACAAACGTGCATCAGTAAGAAAAACTTTTCTACTCCACATTTCATGATGTGTTATAAACCTACTTAGGATATGTCACTCAAGACACAATCTCGAATTATAACTCTAAGACTCAATTTTGGAACGAAGTATGACTCACCTTCTTGATTTAACCATTTTAACAATTCAAGATTCCTCTTCTTGGTCACACAAATTCACCAAGGTGTCCTTAGAGGATCAATTGTGATATGGTTCCATAATCACTAAGATGATCATAAAACACGATATATATATATATATATATATATATATATATATATATAAGTACTCTCCTTTCCATTCAGATTGGAGAAACTCTTATCTTTCTGCCTAATTGATTCTTCTTATTCGTTCTGCTATACATTGAAACTTTTCAATGATTTAGAATTATACGTAATCTTGTAGAATGATCATATTCAATAAGCTTTTAGTAAATCATGACGAATAGTCTTATTATTCTTTGTGCTGGACCCGACCAATGCACAACAATGTGTACTTGATCCCCTAGTCCTTCACTTGACTCACATCTATATGTGATTAAGGAATTAGTCTTAATTTTCCAAAGATGAAGGTTCTCATTCATCATACAATACAAGTTGCATGATTCCAAGTTTCTATCCAATTGAAACTTGGTGATGAGAATCTTTCCTTATTTAGTAAATTTAGACACTACCACAAATGAAAGAATCAAATCCATATTGCTAAAAATAGAACATACAAACATCAATTTTCACAAATGCTGTTGCAAGGAAATATAAAATAAGATAAAATCAAAATTTTTCTTTATTTATAAAATGCGGAAAACTTGTCCTTACAATGAAAATGCATATTAAAACTATGTTTCTAAATGTTCCTAAGCAATCTATCATACCTCTTAAGCAGCAGCTAAAAATTCTGATCATCGAATCATGCGATCAAAATCCATCTCTTCGCGATCAAACTCATCATGTTTTTCCTTTAAGCTTCCTTTCATCGATCATAAAAAACATCAATGTGTGATCTCATCACATCATGTATTAAGAATCTACAAATAGGAACTTAATAGAGTTAGATAGTTGACTTACCTGAAGCAGAGTCGTACTTTTTGACCTTTCCTTTCCTTTCAAGTAGATATGGCAGCTTCGCATCCAATGCCCTTCTCTTGGAAATAGAAGCAAACATATTCTTTTGGAATGGTACACGGGACAATCTCGGACTTAGTCTTTCCCTTTCCATTGGGAAGACTTTTTGGACTTCCAATGTTTCCATTGTCAATGTCCATGGAAGTTTGGGAAATAGATCTTCCAATCATATTTGCTTTACCAGTGCGCCAAATCATTGCTAATTCAGCAGCAATTAGCAAATATTTAAGATCAATAAGGGTCACGTCGTGCTCTGTCATATAGCAGTGTTTAACAACCTGACCATACGACTCGGGAAGTGATTGGAGAACCAAGTCAACAGCCAACTTCCACGGGAAAGCGACACCCAACATTCCCAGCCTGTCAATATGCAACTTCATCTTTAAGATGTGAGCACATACAAACTTTCCATCTTCGTGTTTACTTGCCAATAGGGCTTGAGTGACCTTGAACTTTTCATGTCGATGAACATGTGGGTAAGGGAGAATTATTGGAGGAGGTGTAGGAAGTGAAGTATGATTTATGGGAACATCATATTCATGAGGAAATCTTTTTCCAAAGGATTTGGGAAGACTATAGTTATCAAAACTAGACATCTACAAGGGAGAAATTCAAGTTTAGGTTATTTAAGTCCTTAATATAAAACCCAAATGAAATATTAAGGCTAATACCCAACACAAAAATTCAAAATTTAGAAGAGGGATGCCATAATCGAATTGCAAACTATTTGTTGGTAGGTAAATGACGATTTACAAATTCTGCACCACAAAAACGAAATTTTAAACGAATTAATTTTTAAATGAAACTCCTAGATCTTTTGAGATTCATTGGACTTTTCAATGGCATGTTTAATCTTAATTATGCCCTTCAAGTTTGTGAATGGGATACCAAGGATCACAAACAAGGTGTGAATAACCATGCAAATTAGCTTGGTACTCTTGAAGTCATTTATCACCTAATCATTGTGTCGGTTAACCACATGTGCTCCATTGATCTATGACAAACTACGAGCTACCCATTTCCATCCTTTATTAGTCCACATTAGTGTGATGGTTAACCACACATGCTCCACTAACTGACCAATAAGGTGCAATGTGTAATTTCATGGGTTAGCATCAAATTCACATTTTTCCAAAAGTAACTAAGATTGGGAGTTTATAAAGTGTTTAGTTACTTTGTATTTCATTATACCTTTAATGGGGATTTGAGTGTCCTATCAAACCCTTTAGGCTAACAACCCTCCACTACTCAAGGGTACGGTGGGTAAGAGTGTATAACCAATGGCGGTCATTTTACAGGCCACTTCCTTAAATACCCCTTATAGACTAGCTTCGTGAATGAGGCCTACTAAAGGTAAGACTGAAGTTTTTACTTATACATATATAATATATTAAACTTTTAATTTTATATAGTATAAGGGTGTATATCACACTTTTAAAATACTAGGTGGTTTAATCTATTAATAAATTAAACTTTTAGTTTAATTAACTTTAAACCATATGATTATGGATTTATTAACTTTCTCTTTTAATTAAACATTTAATCAATTTAATAAAGTCCATAAGATTGTGATTTGAACTATTCAAAGGAAACATCAAGGCTCTAAATACAAAATTCAAAATTAAAACTATTAAATTAATTTTTTAAGTTATGAACCCAAGAGTTGCACCTTTTCAAATTACTAGGTTTATTTAGAATGCAATGTTTCATAAATGATACTTTTCAATTTCCAAAACTTGAGGGAAAGTTTTGTAACTCTTCAAAACCTTTTGAATTCAAAACTTGATAGCAAGTTTTGTAACTCCTTAAAAAAAAATTTGAGTTCCAAAACTTGATGGCAAGTTTTGTAACTCTTCAAAACATTTAGATCAAATTTTAACCAATAAAATAATCATATTATCTTTTACCAATTTGACCTAATTACAATTCATGTAGATAAAACAAATAATACAAATAATTAGCTTATCATATAACTTGTAATTATCTTAATATTTGACATTTATCTTTTAATTGGATAAGATTGATCACTACCATATAAAAAAACAGATTTTATGATATAAAACAGTTCATGGTAATGATCCTAATCCAATTGTGGCCACAAAAACCCAAAAATATGCCAACAAACTACCGAACTCGTCGAGTCAGGAAATGCACTCGTCGAGTTCAAGCTGACAGAATGCAGATTTTCATTTTTCTTCAGCTTTGAAGATTAACTAATGCATCTATAAAACAGAAAACACCCATGGCTCTGATAGCACTATTGGGTTTTATGTACTATAACACTCCTATGGTACACATACAACCCTAATGGTTTGGATCTAAGTTTTCTCTAGTTATACATGCAATAAATAATTTTCCAAAGCATGAAGCCTAACTATCATACAACTTTATATTTACATCATCAAATCTAGTTAGAAGAATACCTCTTTGTTGTAGCTTGTAGAACTTGGCGTTTCAAGAGCTTAGAACCTCAAGTGTGATACCTGAAACAGTTCACAAGACGCCATGAACAAAAGATGAATATGAGAGAAAAGTTATGAAGCTCAAATCGGCTAGGATTACACCTTAGGAGTCTTGGGGCCGATTTTGCGAGCTTATGATGGATTAATGTCTAAGTCCATAACTATATTTTGTATGTACTTGACCCGACCCGACATGGTCCATTTGGGTTGCACTTCACCGGCACAATTTACATGGATAATCTTTTGAGAATAGTATATTAATATATTATAAGTTCTAACATATTAATATGGAATCATATTATTTAATTACTATTGATCAAGAATTAATTTAGAATTATTTAAGTGATCAAAATGAACTAATTAAATATGGACTCTTAGATATATGTGTGTGATGGGCCAAGTTCATTTAGGTTGGGCTAAGCTTTCATGGATAGTTCATGGAGTGTTTAACCCATGGATCATATGAAATGAAAGGTCATGGGTTTAACCCTAGTCTACACACTATATAAAGATGCCCTTGGTTGCTGAAATTGGCACTAGTGTGGGTACACTAAGAGGGCTAGCCGATTTCACTAGAGAGAACCAAAGTATTCTTATTCTCAAAGTCTTCCAAGGTGTTTTGGTGATTTGTGATTCCACTTGAGGCTTCCACACTATTGGGGCTAAGCTCTTAAAGCTTGAAGACATCAAGCTACACCAAAAGGTATGTCATCTAACTAGTCTTTGTAGTATAGTTGCTTCATAATATGCTAGTTAGGATTAAAGCCTTGGAAAGTTCTTATTTGCATGTTTAATAGAGAAAACATAGATCCAAGGTTTATAGGGTTGCATGTACACCATAGGAGTGTTAGAATGCTCAAAACCCTACAACTTAGGGTTCAATATATAGTTTGGAATTCCTAGGGTTTCAACTTGTAAACCATAATTCATTTCGGCCTTTAATCCATTAACTCATTAGCCTTATGGACTAACACTTCATGGACTCTTACATAAAAATAGTCCATCACTAATCAATCATGGATCATTGGCCCAAACTATATGTATCACTGATTTACATAATCAGTCCCCGTTAATTTAATTAGTCTTTTTTGATCACTAAATTAATTCTTGATCAATACTAATTAAATAATATGATTTCTCAATTAATATATTATTCTTATAATATATTAATAAATCACAAATAACTTCTTTCTCAAATATCCATCCTATCAAATTGTTCTAGTGAATGCAACCTGAAATGGACCATGCTACTATCGGGTCAAGTACATTCCAATTATAGTTATGGGCTTAGACACCTAATCCAACACAACCAACATACTCATCATGTTCTGAACCACTCAACCCACATCAATATCACCACAGGGCCTAAACAAACATAAAACCCATCCTCGCCTGAGCAGCCCAAGCCAAAAGATCGACAGATACAGAACCATTGCCTCAAACCATGGTATCCAGCCACGCTAACTTCCCTAACCAGTCCCTAAAATCCACAAAATCTTCCTTGAATCAAATATGGATCATGTGCTTCCAATACTACCTTCCACACATATCCATACTTTCCTCAAGAATCATATCGGGTCCTCTAAGACCTAGTCACAGAATACTCCTAAAACCTGCTCAACAGCGAAACAACTGCACTCGAATACTCCCTAGGATATCCTAGGGTAACACAATTCTATGCCACCAGCTGCTGAAGAACTCCTCACAATGTCAATTAGCTATTCCATGAATACAATCACATGCAACAAAGCTCAGATAATCCTTCGAGTAACAGACTCATCCCGACAACGGTTGGACTCAGAAAAGAGCTGCGCAGCAGGTTTAAATCTGTCACTGTGAGATTATCCAACATTTCTCACATGTGAGTTGACATATTCATTTAATAGCTAACTCACATCACTTATGAGTTCCACAAAGTACAAAGCAAGCGACATTAACGCAGAGGAGTCGACTAACACTAATATGCAATAAAATTTGACGGGTCCTCCTACAAAATCATCGATCTCAAACTCCCAACACCATAATGCATCTTCACCTTCTCCCACTCTATCAAGAGTGGTTGATCATTCCTCGTGCTGACCCTCTAAAAATGGAGCCCCTTCAAAGGAAACCAACGCCTCCTCGTCCAATAACGTGACTGGTCAGCTAACCCCATACTACTCACCATACCACTAACTGCCACACGACTCCATTGGTACCAGGGGACTATCGCATGAATACAATCACATGCCTCACAATTTAAACAATCTTAGGCTAAAAGATTCAATACCATAATGGTTGGACTCAAACAAGAGTTGCGTAACAGGACAAACCCCTCAGCCTAAGATTCTTTAAACCATGTAATATGTGACTTAGCGTATCCACTCAATAGTCAAATCAAACGCTAAAGAGTCACACAACAGCCAAACAAGGGAACACTATAGGAACTAAGGCATCACATAATCAGGAAATTCTATCATGCAATTCCTGAAGATCCTTAGCCTATCACTAGCATGTTGTTCTAATATAACATAACATAATCTCAAATAACTGTGTGGTATTTTAGGGTCAATTTACTGGCTCCGCCTGATCGTACACATATCATCTTCCTTGATTATTTTGAAAACCATTTGAAAATTGTTTTAAAAACCTTTTTCCTTAATTTGTGAATGGATTCACACGAGTCTTCCTCCAATTCACTCAAACCATGGCTCTAATACCAACTTGTAACATCCATAAAATTTTCATAAAATTTAAACTTTTTAAAACAACCTTTTTTCTAAAGAAGTGTTACAAAAAACTTTGTTCCCAAAACATTATTTAAAATCAGAATCTCTTTCAACATAGTTTTCAAAACATTTACGTTATCGGAGCTTCCCATAAATCATAAGTCCAAAAACTTAAGGATGTTTACGGTCACGCCCTCACCTAGACACGATCCAATGAAGTATCTGAAACCATAAACCAAACTGTAAGCACGATGCTTAGTGAGTTCCCCCAAATTACCAACACCTAAACATATAACATATAAAAATAACAACATGCATTGGGTCCACAGCTAAAAGACTGGATTACCCCTAAGCCCAAAGTATGAGTCTGGATTGCATATCGGGCCCACAACTCACATATGGCTTTCTTCTGAGCCCACATCATAAGTTTGGCTTGCCCTCAGGGCCCACAACTTATGTCTGGCTTGCTCCCTATAACGATCACTCATCGAACTAAATTGTCAATGTTCAGCCCCTAGTACGAGTCTGACATACCAACCTGGTCCTCAGCTCGTATCTGGAATGCTATTTAGCGCTCAGTATGAGTCTGGCATGCCCTACCTGGCCCTCAACTCATATCTGGATTGCTCCAATACCCTCAAGCCCTTAGTACGAGTCTAGAATACCTACCGGGTCCTCAGCTCCAATATGGAATGATATTAAGCCCTTAGTATGAGTCTGGCATGCCCTACCCGACCCTCAACTCATATATGGAATGCCCCAGGTTTTTCTAGCTACATTACAAAGCAATACAACCTCAACCCAACACAATATGCTGACATATAACAGATAAACAAATAAACAGTCTACAGATAGACAGGTAGGTCAACATATAACTACTTATAACATCATCCTATAAACCAGGATACCGATCAAACTGATCACTACTAAACAATAACATACTATCATATAACAAGATATTTAATCCAATGGGTCAGCCTTGGTGCCTTTGACCTAAAAGTATAGTGAGGAAAA
Source organism: Lactuca serriola (assembly GCF_051521515.1). Lineage (NCBI taxonomy): Eukaryota > Viridiplantae > Streptophyta > Magnoliopsida > Asterales > Asteraceae > Lactuca > Lactuca serriola. The sequence goes on from NC_136411.1 coordinate 137,854,875, forward strand.
CTTACCTCAAATGTAGAAGCTCGCCGAAAGAAATCCCTAGTTGCTGCCCTGCCAGCTTGCCGAGCTATCAATACCAACAACACACCCAATTAGCAGTTGGGTTCCATGCTATAATCCAAAATCCTTACTTGGGGTAAAATGACCATTTTACCCCTGACCCAACATGAACCAAAACTAGGGCACAAAACCAAAAGATCCACAAGGCCCACTAATAGCCTAATTTTCCAAATTGGGCCCAACCCCATATAGGCCTTATTCTAAGCCTATAATTTTCCTTATTACAAATTCGATTCAAGTACCCCCCCCCCCCGGTTGGGACAAACTTATTCAAATAAATAAATTAAAAGTCAAAGTCAACAGTCCACGTTGACCCAACTCGCAGAGTTGTCCTTCAACTCGTCGAGTTTCTCCATCAACTACATAGATCGGGAAAAACCAAGTCAAGTTGCCGAGTTCCTCTATTAATCTGAAAATGTCGAGGAAAACCGAGCCAACTCACCAAGTTTATCCACAAACTCGTCGAGTTCGCCAGAAACCCACATCTTAATACATTAAGCACTTAATCCATAAGGACATGGCCCCAAAACATAGATCTGACTTCCTTGAGCTGGAAAACCACATAAAGTTGCCAACTTTACGCTCATGTATGTCTAAATGAAGCTCTTAAGCTTAGAATGGACTTAATAATTGACTTAATGCATGCATGACACCAAAATCTTTATAAGGTTTGCACCTTTAAGCTCAAAGGTACCAAAACCAACTCATATTTGAAAGAACAACCCCTTAAATGACTTCACTCCATCATCATCCCCATAAAGAGGCCAAAACCCAAAATGACAAGATCTAATCATCTACAAATCAAAGTATAAACTTGATACCTTAAATTAAGTGCAAGAAATGGAGTGATTCTGGATCCAAGACTTCCTTCTCCATGCTAGAAACTTCAAGATCTTCTTAATTCCTTCACAATGCACAAAATGAACACCAAACTTCTTTCCAAGGCTCAAAAATTTGACAATGGACGCTACAAATCGTTTTAGGGTTTTGATAACAATGGAGGCTGATAAGGAGGCCAGAAAAAGGACTTAAGGCCTTTAAATAGGATGCAAGACCCTAAAAATTAGGGTTTCCTTCCTAGCTACCAACTCGCCTAGTTGAGGCTCCTTAACTCGTTGAGTTGGTTCATTTAATTCCCGCGATTCTTCCATCTTCAACATGTCGAGTTGGTCCCTCCAACTCGTCAAGTTGACCTACAAATAGGGTTATTCTCACAATTTCTCTTCATGATTTCGGATGTTACACACATCTCAATGGAGAAAATCCTAAAGGAAAAGTGTTGAAGTGGTTTTTTTCTTAACTCGTTGTGTAAGGTTTTTTTTTTTTTTGTGTGTGTGTGTGTGGAGGCTCTATATAGTAAATTTGATCGAATGTTTCTTTTTTTTAATTTGTACTTTCTTGTTTGATAGAATCAATCTGCAATGAAATATAAACTCAAATGATAACTTGGAAAAAATTTGGAATATATAACCAAACTTACAATTTTGAGTAAAATACACAGACTAAATTTGTAATTTACTCTTTTATGTTAAACATGTTTGAAGATATAAGTTTTAGAAATTCGTTATACCTCATGTCACATTGTGTCACTGTGTCACATATTTGTGTTAAAATTGTGTTATATTTGATTTTAGGAAATTAAGTAACTATTATAATTTAATGTGTAATTGAAAAAAGAATAATAAAAAAATAATTGTTTTTTTAGCAAAAATAACTATTTGATTCGAAATGGACATTCCGAACCAAAAAAATATTTTTTTCTAACAAAAAAAATATATTTTAAACTGTCATTTTAGAATACCGGACCAGCATTCTCAATAACGGACTAAAAAGGAAATTTTAAATTTTAAAAACAAGTCTAAAATGTTACGAATAATTATGAAATTTTAAGAAAAAAAGAATTATTGTTTATTTAAATCTAAAAAAGGATGGTATCATCAAAATTTCATGGGAGGTACCGACCCTACCTCCACCAAGATATGATTACTTAGTGGGTTCATATTTGTAGGTGGAGTGGGTTAAATTATGGTTTCACTAATCCAATTATATCAACTTCAACGCGTGTATATTATGCATCAAAACTTGTAATAAAATAATTTTTTATGCTTTAATTAGTTTCTAAATTATATTATATATTTTTAATATTATGTAAATTAGTTTTGTATATTTTTTCATAGTTTGTATTTATTTTAAAATAATAAATCGAAGAAGTTTTGAACGATAAGGTTTTCATGTGTTGTGTGTTGGAAATATTGGAAGAAAAAGAAGAAAGAAAAATTCATGTGACAATGAGTTAAGTGAGTTTAAGGGATGGACTCACTCCATTGTAACAAAAAAAAATAAACATAGTAAATATAAATGATGTACAATATTATTATATAAAATCAGACATTTTATTAAAAACGATAACATTAAACATTTCGAAATAGATATTTCGATTAAGTAGAGAGATTTTCTGAAAAAAAAAATTAAAAATCTAAAATATGAACTATAGTCCGGAATAAAATATTCTGAAAATATAATTATTTTTCAAAACTAAAAAAAAATGGTCATCTGAAAAAAAAAAAAAAAAAGAAAGAAAAAAAAAAAAAAAAAAAACTCTGTTAGATTACTTAATTTTCTTTTAACACACAATAGAAAAAAGTCTGGTTTATAAATGTCATATTACAAATTATTAAAAAAGAAAAAACTTTGTATACAATTCTTTGAATAAATTAGCCAACAATTAATACATTCATAACGAAATATTTTATTTTTAAAAATATGTAGTACGAGTTTATAAATTTATCGGGGTAGGTACGTAGCATGGGTTATTTAAAATAATAGTTAAAAGAACGTGGCGATTGAAAATGCTATGGATTCTTCCTTCCCATTCATTGCTGTCAAGTTGTCTAACTTGCATCTCACCATTGACAACATTATATTTTTCTAAAAATATTTATTTAATACAAGAGTAATATACTCTTTTGGTCGCTGTGGTTGGTATCAATTTGCAAGTTCTGATCTAATTTTTGAGAAGTTAATGCGAATGGCGGGCCTTTATGGTTTCACAATTTCTCACAGGGGTGGACCCTTAGCAAGTTATTATTACCCTCATTCTTTAAATGCATGTAAAATGATAACTTTATCTTTTCATCTTTTCATTTTCTATTATGTTTTCAACATTTAACATTTTAATATGGTGGTGTCCGAGGCAAAAAACCTCATATATAACATATATTCTTTTTCTTCAACTAAGTTTTCTGTTTCCAACAAAAATTTAGATACATATTACATTAGATCTATTTTCAATCATCTTCAATAAAGGATTATGTTCGATATTCGAATGACTTGCAGATCCATGTTCAAAACCAAAGAATAACTAAAAGATTCATATCATTATCAAACAAAAAATGGGATTTAAAGTCAAATTGGATGAAGACGAAAAATCTTTTACACAATTGGAACCAAATATCATTAAGGCGACAAAAACATCAATTTGCATATAAGTTAACAAGATGAGAACCAAAACATTACACGTAGATGAGTGTTCTAAAATCTACTCGCTAAGTTTCATGTAATTTTGTTAACTTTTAATGAATCGAAGAGAATCGAATTAGGAAACTTCCTTTGAATGAAGCTCACATAGATGGTGATGAATGTTATTTTCGGATTCGAATAACCTATCACGTTCAGCACACAAGAAACATGGTGGTTTTAAGACATAAAAAATTGGGCTAATTTGATGATCAAATAAGAGAGCATAGGCACCTAAGGTGAATGTTGGAAATGATGTTTATGGTCATTAACTGTTTTGGTAATATTTATAATAATAATAGTGTCCTATTGGATTGGTGTCATGACCCAAAATTTGACTAATTTGACGATCAAATAAGAGAGCATATGCGCTGAAGGTGAATTTTGGAAATGATGTTTATGGTCATTAACTGTTTTGGTAATATTTTTAATAATAGCAGTATCCTATTGGATTGGTCTCATGACCCAAGACCCACCTTCACCGAACATCGTTCCCATATCCACAATCTCCATTTCAGCCACCGCTTCACCAAGACCCACCTTCACCATTTCACCACCATGACCACCAAAACCACCACCCATCACCACCCTTATTTCCTCAAAACTTCCAGCCACCTTACCCTACAGTCATACTGTCACAACTAGAAAATTTTGTGCCTTGTAACTACAACACTTATGTCAACTATGAATCAAAAACATGAAAGCATGCATGATGCTTACTCTATGACAACAGAATTTCAATCAAACACCTCATACAAGCATTGCAAATAGTCAACAAGCAATTGGAAACCCTAGAAATTCTTGTTTAGGTCCATTTTGGACTAGGACTTCCTTATTGTGCCCAATGGACCAATAAGCTTCCAATTTGACTATCTTGGGCTTAGAACTCTTAAATGGGCTCTAATTGGACCCACTTCCATTTATTTCAATATTTTGGGCCATATTGGGCCTAGAATGAAATAAATTATTTAAATGAACCATATTGGGCCATAATTAACCTAATTTAGCCCTAATAGGTCATAAAAATCACATTTATATTTATTTGAACCAAACATCACTTAACATAACCATGAAAAAGGCTTAAGCATACAAGGCCCAATCTTTTTCTTTTTCCTCTCCAAATCTCAGCCCAAGCCCAACCCAAAGAATTAAGAGTTGACTTGTAAGATTGCCACCTCATTTATACATCACATACCTCCATGCATGGACCAACATGCATCTAAGTTAGTCATCTCAACACTCTCTCTCTTCTTCTTCTTCTTCTTGATTCTCGGCCGAGAGCATCCCAAACACACACACTTCATCTAATTTTATTAAACAAACTCTCTCAAAGAACATCCTCACTTTTCTTTATCAAATTTTCGAGAATCAAGAGCTTTTCAAAGAGACTTTCCACCAAAAATCATCATCTAAGGTAAGTTGATGTTAGATCCATAAGCTAGCTATTTCCTTTCATTCAAGAATCATCTCTTAATTCATTCAAACTTATGATCTAGCACCTTGGAAGCATCCAAGTTCGAGATCCTCAAAGAAAGGTTGCTAGGATCGAATTCTTCTCATATTTTCCTTCCAAAACCGAAACCACACCCAAGGTGAGTTTCATACCCCCTTTCTTTTCGGTTTTATGAGTTTTTATGGGGGAGAATACAAGTAAATGTGTAGATCTATGTGTAAATGTATGCTATGTGTGATTTGATGCATGTTTGTGCCATTGTGTGTGATATCATGTGTTGTTATGAAAATGTTATCCAAAAGTATGTAAAAACCGAGATCTAAAACATAGGGAAGGAAATAAACATAACTTAAACTATTTTACCCTAAACAAGTCAAGAAAAATAACTCATATGGTTAGGATGAACATGCTTGGACATAAAACCCATTTTTTGGGCTTAAATTGTTAAAAATACAAAACTAAGGGCCCAAACCGACAAATTATAGTTTCTGGAGGGTCAAAAGAGTCCTAACAGTTTCTATAATAATTTTTCTGAAAGAAAACATTTTTGAAGGACTAAAAATGTAAATTTTACACTTAATGGACTAAACTTGGGCTTTTCGGCCCAATAAGCCTCAATATGCGAGATTTTTAAGTTTGAGGGGCTGAAAAGGAAGTTTTTTGTAAAACAGGGGATTTAAAGTGTATTAAAACCATTTCAAAGCTCAAAAATGTTTTACAAATTCAAAAAGGATCAAAAATGTAAAAATTTTCTATTTTGGGCCAAAACTGTAAAAGTTGCGAAAATGGGGGTTCTAACCGAGAAAACTTCATTCTGGAAGGACTTAAGCTGTTTACAAAGCAAATTTGGGCTAAAAATGTCTTTTCAACAAGTTATGATACTAAAGTGTCAAGAAAAATGGTTTAAGGACTAAAATGGAAATTCTTTTATATAAAGGACTAAAAGTGTTAACTTTATAAAAAAGGGTTGTGAAAAGGTAGAATTCTTGCTTTTAAACAAACAAATCCCTTAAGACAAAATACGAGATCCACGACTACCGGCAAAACGTAATAACAAATACACTTTCAACAACCAATATCGTTACCAAACGAATTGATGCGGTCTCGAATCAATAACAAAACCAAAAATCAATAAACCGTAGTACTTCAATAAATACGCGATAACTACGAGGAGTCAATATTCAATCTTTGGGCTTGAAAGTTTCAAATCATGCTTGTTGGGCCTTGCTAGCCCAATAACATGATCTTTGGGCCTGAAGGGGGACGCGCTTACATGTTAATGGGCCTTCTATGACCTAATTCCATGTAAAAGGACTTTCAATAGCACTATTGTGCTGTTGGGCCCCAAGGGTCCATTAGTACTTCTAGCGAAGTCGAGAAGTCAAATGCGAGTCGGGCGAAGCGCCTTTCGCATTCCCGATAGCCTTGAATGACTTATGGAAATAAAGGAGGCGTCTTACCCTCCTTTCTCCTCAATTGTGGGGCTATGAGAAAACGAGTAAGCAGATTCGTGATGTTAAACAAGAGAATTCAGTGTGGTTGGATTATGTGAGTAGTATGGACGACGCCTTAAGGATCATTCATAATTTGTAGTTATAAACTAGTCATTTTCAATAATGCGTGATTGTAACAACTCACAACCCTTAATTAATCCAATGTCACCTGGGTAATCAAAAACAATCGTCGTATCGGTATAACAATAAACAAGTCATGTAATTTACGCATTGGGAAAACATCGGGTTTTCCCAGGGAGTTCAACATTTTAACCTATGTGATATATACAAAGTTCAACAATTATTCATGTTTTCAAAATCGACAAACATATTTACGGATCTTCACACTTTTTTATAAACAATACTCTTTTCAGAAAATATCGGATTTTCTGGGTTTTCAAACTTCACAAAAATCATTTTCCATAACATTACTTATGAACTCACCAACATTTCATATGTTGACTGTTTTCAAAATAACTTGTATTCTCAGGTAACAGGTAAACAGAAGAATATGTATCAAGTTATATCATGGTGTTTTGCTTAGATTAATGATCAAATAGTTTATGTTATGGAATTGTAATGTTTAAAACAATGTACTGAATGTAAACAATATAAGTTGTAATATTTCAATGCATGGTGATGAATGATGTTATGATTCATGTATAATCATTGTGATGGTATTCAATTAAGTCACAAGAGCCCTCGGACGTTTCCGCCGTCTGGTTCGGGGGTGTGACACCTACTCCATAAACCCATAGCAATTGACCTTCAAACAAACCTTCACAGCTTTCTAATTCCAGTCTCCATTCACTTACCTTCATCAACTTCTTCTCTCCTCTTTATCCCCCTACACTATCCAAACAAACATCACTACCCAACGTCACCTTCAGTCACCAAAGACCTCCCATATTCCTCCATTATCATCATCCCTAATAGCTGCAAATGTAAACAATAAAAGATAAAAGAAGAGGCTAGTCTATTCAGAAAAGAGAAAAAGGAGAACTATGATCGAGATTAGAAGAACGAGAAGGAGGATACGACGTTGGGTGACTGTGTTTGTCGATCGGATTCTATGAATCGAAGGGGGGTCCGATTTCTAGTTTGATACTATTTTTAGTTCCTTGGCTGTCTCTCTCTGGTATGTTTAATGGAATCAACCACCGCCAGTCGTCCTTCTCCGATTATCCCTTTCACCGTTGATGTGAAACCTCATCGATCTAACCCTTGTCGGTGTTTCAAGCTCCGGTTTTGTCGATCTAACCCTTATCGGAGTTGCCTATTAAGGATAGCCCAAGCACCGCCGGACCCATACCGACGATGAACAGCTTTGAAAGGGGTTGACGATTTGAAGTCAACTGAATGGAAAAGGGTTGACGAGTCAGATTTGCCGGAGAGGGAGAAATCAACATCGATCTAGCAGTTGTTGAGCCCAACAGTTGTTGAGCATGATGGGCTGGGTACGGTGGGGCGTTTGATTTACCACGATGGGTGCAGTCGGTAGCCGATGAATCATGGCACCATGAAAGCTTCAACTTTTTGTACACTGTGTGAGAGAGGGAAACAAAGGAGGGGGAAGCAGACGTCAAAGAGAGAGAGAAAGAGAGAGACCCGTTTGTAAATCAGAGAAAAACTTCATAAATGGTCCTTGTGATCGTGAAAAGATGAAAATTCCCTTTAGTTAACGGACAAATTTAACGGGGTTAGCAATAAGGTCCAATCATCAAAAGTTTTGAAAGCACAGAGATCATCTATGACGTTTTTAAACCATAGGGACTAAACTTCAGATCACAAGTAAGTGACATTGAGGTTGATAATCCTTTACTTTTTAAAACTTTTCAAAGTAGGTTGCTCTAACTAGTAAAACATAGATGCCATGATGCATGTGCACTTAGGTATATCTTTTGATAATTCTCGTACATATGAGCTTTGTACTTGATACTATAAATCCCCAACAGTGAATGACATAAGAGACGTCGGGAGAAAGGGTGAATGGTGACGGACGAGGTGGAGAGGGAATGGTGGCAATGTATGTTTCCTAAGGGGTGGAGGTGGAGTATTAGTTGGAGACAAAGTTGATAATGTTGCATATCCTCATATTAAAATCAACTACGATAAATAGGCGAACGTTTAGAGGTGAAGGGGTTGGTAGTTTTAGAGCTATCGACATGGACGACAAGGCTGACCCAATGGGTGGGCAAGTCGGGTAATGGCCCAAGGCCTCGTAGCCGATCGGGGGCACTAACTTTGGCGTGTATATATATATATATATATATATATATATATATATATATATATATATATATATATATATATATATATATCAGTGTTGTAAAAATCTCGATTAGGTCCCGATTAATCTCCGATTAATCCCTAGGCGCTACTTGACCGATTAAAGAGTGTCTAGCGATTAATCCATGCATACAAAATGACTGAAACAGTAGAACCCGATGAAATTTTAACACTTTGAAGAAATTATATCTCAATAGAAACTATTTAAGGTATGATTAGTGTTGTATTTATCATATTAATCTATTTTGTTATGATATTAGTGGTTTTTATGAACTTTTATATGATATTAGTCATATTTAATTTTTTAGAATTTAACAATTTAGCAATTAATGGTCCCCGATTAATCCCACGATTAATCTCCGTCTATCCAATTAATCTTTTGACCTCAGTCCACCGACTAGCGAACGTCGTGCGATTTTTACAACCTTGATATATATATATATATATATATATATATATATATATATATATATATATATATATATATATATATATATATATATATATATCTCAAAAGAATTTAAGAATCGTCTTCTAGCATAATTGCTAATGCGCCTGCATTTGCTTCCAGAGAACCCGCATTTAATTCCTTACATTGACAAATACCCTCTTAGTCTAGTTGGTGGTTTCTTGTGGTCTATGTAAAGAGCCCATATTTTAAATATGTACATAGACATTTTTTTGTTAAAACAATATTTAAGTCCATTAAAACTCATTGTCTATAATGTATATAAATACTTTTATAAATGATAACTGTAACCCGTCTCTCTCTTTATATATATATATATATATATATATATATATATATATATATATATATATATATATATATATATATATATATAACCATTGGAACCATTTCAGTTTTGCTTCTTCCGGGATGATTTTTGTGAAAGAGAGTTGCTCTATTTGAGCTTGGAGGGCTAGAATTACCTTCACACCATTAACCATGTTATCATCTTCTTCATTAATTTTCCCACCCTTGGCCTGGAGGCGGAAACACTAAGCAACACAACATTATGAAATGTTGGCTTATGAAGAGGTTTGCCCGACGAGCATGATTTTAAATTATCATCTTCTGCAGTGGTTTGCGAGTGCTCCACACTCCTTGATTTGATATCCTTTTTGGTTCTGTCATGGACTTAGGAATAGATGTGATTTTGAGATAGTCAACATAATGTTGGTGAGTTCATCGGTTTGCTAAGTGTAAAAATACTTTATCGAAGTTCTAAAGTTAGCACTAAATCAACGTCTTAGCAAGAATATTTGGTGTTTTAGTAATAGGATTCAGATTGTTTAGTGACAAAATATGAATCTCGTCTTGGATAGAGACCATATACTTTAATTCAAGGTTAGTATTCCCTTAATATCTTTTTAACATTTTATAGGCACTAATTCTTAAGGTGTTCCTCGAGAATAGTGGATATTTAGTTTAATTAGCATAGTCTGAACGCGTTTCCGCGAGTTTGAGTTTAATATCACCATTTTTTATGGTTGGTTTCTAGTAGTAGTCTATGATAGCTATTTTTAGTTTAACAAAGTTACGATGAGTTCGTAATACTAGTCTATGATAACTAGTTTAGAAGTTATGCCTACTTTGACATGCCACCGGGTTGTAGCAACCATAGGTGGGGGTGTCAACCTCATATAGATCTATACATATCTTTCCCGTTCACTTAAAATTTAACAATTATAGGTTGGGAGTTAGCTGAAAATCTATCAGTGTGTTGATGAATCATGTCTCATCTTACTCTTGTTGTGAGGGCCTCCCTTGGTCGGTCGTTGTCACACCCCCAAACCAGAATGGCGGAAACATTCGGGGGTGGATGACTTCACGTAGTATCACAACCATTGAATATTGTAAAGAAAGTAACACAACCATCACATATATAATGAAAACATATGTTGTTGCGTTATACATATTAGCAAAAGAATATTACAATAAGATGATAAATGTCCAATCATAAAACATCTTTAGTGTTCCCTTCTTCAAAAGCTGATGGTTACATGTATTACTGATTCCCTGAGAAATACAAGTTGTTTCGAAAAAGTGTCAACAATTAAGTTGGCGAGTTCATAAGTGTTTTGCATTGAAAAGTATGTCCTTTTTGATAGTAAATCGATGAACGAGGTTTTCAGAAAATCCAATATTTTCTATAAATGATTTGAAAAGTTTCCCGTTTTGGAGTGCGTTAGTGTTTTCCATACTTGAATAATAGTGATAAAATTGGTGTTAACAATAAAATGGAAAACTGAAATGCATATATGAATCTCGTAAATCTAACTTGTGTTTATACTTTTATGTGAGTTTTATAACCATGCTATTGACACTGATGGCCTGTAACAACATTCTTCAGGCGTTGGAACTGTTATGACATTTGTCACCCCAGGCCTGCCGGCCTAGCTGTAGCTAACAACTTAGGTGTGGGATTGTCAATCCCGTATAGATCTATACACAAGTATCACGCTCTCCCTCCAAGAGATTATGGTATATAATACAGGACTTGAAATGCATACATACGAGTACGTTGAAGTTTGAATGTCTCACATTACTTGGTATAAACAGATATACGATGTTAAAGACTTTACTTCATTTGAAAGTATTTCATTTGTCAAGATGTATATGTAAAATGTATGAATAACTTGTTAGCTATGCTCGTTATAGCTTCTCAAAAGTATGTTTCCATTTAGTAAGAATGACTTGGTGATATAATAGCCTTCTAAGCATAAAGATGTTTATAAAAACGATACTTCGACTTATAATGTACTTGTATTCCCCCCCTAAAACATGAAAAGAATTGAAAAGTAGGGGTATGAACTCACTCGTTAAGTTTGAAGAGAGAGAGGCTAGGGTTGAGCAGAACTTCGACCGCGGATGGTTGCGTCGTCGGGCTCTTCGGGGATCTCTGCAGCGTAAATCTTTCGTCGGGGGCTCGAGTGCGGAAACCGAGGTGAGAAAATGGTTTCTAGAGCTGGGAGAATGGCTGAGAAATGGTGAAGGTGTGCAAAGACTCGAGCTCATGCCTTCTATTTATAGGGCTGGAAACCCTCGAACGCGGCGCGTACTTCCGGAGTACGCGGGGCGTAAAATGGCGTCATGGCTTACGACTCGGGTCTAGCTAAGCGTAGCTTGGGCGGGTCGATGGGACTCCTGGGTCTAGCCAAGCGTAGCTTGGGCGGGCCGATGAGACTCGACTCTGGGTCTAGTACGCGGGGCGTACTCCCAGAGTACGCGGGGCGTAATCCCTGCTTCCGACTTCTAAATTCCGTAACTTTCGCGTACGAGCTTCGTTTTTCGCGTTCTTTATATCCACGCGTAGGTGAGATTATGCTCTACAACTTTCATTTCGACACCGTCGGCTAGTTTTGACTTTATTTTTAATGATATATTTTTAATAGGCCGGGCCTCCTAAAGTTCGTTAAAAATTCATAGGTTCTTTATTCGACGCTGGTTTTCGTTTGTCTTTTTATTGTTTTATTACCACTGAGGAGATCTTCAACTTCCGTTTAGGTGGCGATAGCTAAATAACACTCGATCTTCAATCCGAGTTTTTAGCCCTCTACTACCGTTACGAAACTTTGAAAATTCGTAACTTCTTCATACGAGGTCCAATTTGGGCGATCTTTCTATGCACGTTCACCTTTCAACGAGATCTACGACTTTTGTTTAGATACTTAAGGCTTAAAATGCATTTTTATTGAGATTCTACTTTTTACGTCAAATAATGTTTTAACGTCGTGTCGTAAATATACGAGTGGTTATAATTTCTTCAATATAACCCGGTTTTGAGCGTTCTTTATGTTCTTGGAAACCTTGGCATGATATCTAATATTTGATGTATCCCAACTTAGATACTTGAACACTTTATTTTCGAGGTTAATTTCGTTGCTTTTTAGCTTTGGAGTGTTACAGTGCTTTTGGAAAATATAAGGTTGTCACATCATCCCCCTGTTAAGGGAATTTCGTCCCGAAATTTAATCTAAGATAGTGTTTACGGTTTTAGGAAAAAGATGCGGGTACTTTTGTTTCATCTGATCCTCGCGTTCCCAGGTGTATTCAGGTCCTCGCTTGGCGTTCCAGCGGACCTTTACAATGGGTATGCGGCTTTGTTTAGTCCTTTTGATTTCTCGATCCATGATCTCTACTGGTTCCTCCACAAATTGAAGGTTTTCATTTATTGCAATTTCGTCTAAAGGGACGACAAGGGTCTCGTCGGATAAGCATTTCTTCAGATTCGATATGTGAAAGGTAGGGTGTACGTTGTGGAGTTCCTGAGGTAGTCTAAGTTTGTAAGCCACTGGACCGATCCTGGCAAGGATCTCGAATGGTCCGATGTATCTAGGGTTCAGTTTCCCACGTTTTCCGAAGCGTATTAAACCTTTCCAAGGTGAGACTTTGAGTAGGACATGGTCTCCAACTTGGAATTCCAAGGGTTTGCGTCTCTTATCTGCGTAACTCTTTTGTCTATCCCTTGATGCTTTTAGACGTTCTCGGATTTGAACAATCTTCTCCGTAGTCTCCCTTATGATTTCTGGTCCAGTGAGCGTGTTGTCAGTTGCTTGTCCTTTTGCTAGTTGCGTGTCCCCCACTTCGGCCCAGCACAAAGGTGACCTGCATTTGCGGCCATAGAGGGCTTCGAACGGGGCAGCCTTGATACTGGTGTGGTAGCTATTGTTGTACGAGAACTCGACCAATGGTAGATGTGTGTCCCATGCTTTGCCAAAATCGATTACGCAAGCTCTCAGCATGTCTTCTAGGGTTTGTATAGTTCTCTCGCTCTGACCGTCGGTTTGTGGGTGATAAGCGGTACTCATGTCTAGTCTTGTCCCCAAAGCTTTTTGTAGCGACTCCCAGAACCTTGAGGTGAATCTACTATCTCGGTCCGAGATAATGGATATGGGCACACCATGCAGTCGTACAATTTCTCTGAGGTATGTCCTTGTTAACTTCTCCAATTTATCCATCTCTTTGATCGGTAGGAAATGTGCTGACTTAGTTAACCTGTCGACAATTACCCAAATGGTGTCGAGTCCGCTTGTTGTCTTGGGTAATTTTGTTATGAAATCCATGGTTATCCGCTCCCACTTCCATTTGGGTATTTCTGGTTGTTGTAATAAACCCGAGGGCTTCTGATATTCCACCTTGACTTTGGCACATGTCAGGCATTTGCTCACGTAGGTAGCAATTTCGGCTTTCATGTTTTGCCACCAGTACAACTTCTTGAGATCGAGATACATCTTATCGGAGCCGGGATGTATGGAGTATCGTGTTTTATGGGCTTCGTCCATAACGATTTCTCTGAATCCACCAAACTTTGGTATCCAAATTCGATCCATGAAATAACGAATTCCGTTGTTCTTGGTCTCAAGGTTTTTATCCATTCCCCTTAGGGCTTCTCCTGTCATATTTTCGGATTTCAAGGCTTCTATTTGGGCTTCCTTGATTTGCGTGAACAGGTGTGATTGGATCGTCATAGTTAGGGATTTTACTCGGCGACCTGAGTACTCCTTCCGACTGAGTGCATCGGCCACTACATTAGCTTTTCCAGGGTGATATCGAATTTCGCACTCGTAATCACTTAGTAGTTCTACCCATCGTCTCTGTCTCATGTTGAGTTCCTTCTGATTGAGGATATGTTGGAGGCTTTTATGATCAGTGAAGATGGTACATTTTGTGCCGTAGAGATAGTGTCTCCATATCTTCAGAGCGAAGACGACTGCTCCTAGCTCAAGATCGTGCGTTGTGTAGTTCACTTCGTGCGTCTTTAGTTGCCTTGAGGCGTAGGCGATGACCTTCCCTCTTTGCATTAAGACACACCCAAGTCCTTGGTTTGATGCATCACAATAGACCACGAAGTCCTCCGTTCCCTCTGGCAAGGTTATGATGGGCGCACTACATAAGGCTCGCTTTAGTGTTTGAAATGCGCTGTCTTGTTTTTCTCCCCAGTCGAAGGTCACATTTTTCTGGGTTAGGGTGGTAAGTGGCTTGGCAATCCTTGAAAAGTTCGGTATGAACCTTCGGTAATACCCGGCGAGTCCCAAAAATTGCCGGATTTCTGTAGGGGTTCTTGGAGTAGTCCAACTATCTATTGCCTTTATCTTGGAGGGGTCCACGTGTATTCCTTCTTTACTTACAACATGTCCTAGGAAATCCACTTCCCGAATCCAAAATTCGCATTTGGAAAATTTTGCGTAAAGTTTCTCTGCCCTTAATGTTTCCAGTACTTGGCGGAGATGTTTGCTGTGTTCTTCCTGGCTTCTTGAATAGATGAGTATATCATCTATGAATACGATCACGAATTTATCCAGGAAGGGACGACATACTCGGTTCATCAAATCCATGAACACTGCTGGAGCATTCGTCAATCCGAAGGGCATTACTACAAATTCGTAGTGACCATAACGTGTTCGGAAAGCCGTTTTGGGGATGTCTCCCTCCAGTACTCGCAGTTGGTGATAACCAGATCTTAGATCGATCTTTGAGAAGTAGCTTGCTCCCTGAAGTTGGTCGAATAGATCGTCTATGCGTGGTAAGGGATATCGGTTCTTGATCGTGAGTTTGTTTAGTTCCCGATAATCGATGCACATGCGAAAGGATCCGTCCTTCTTTTTCACGAATAGGACTGGCGCTCCCCATGGTGAGAAGCTCGGTCTGATGAATCCCTTGCTCAGCGGTTCGTTTAATTGACTGGATAGTTCCTGCATCTCGGCTGGGGCTAAACGGTACGGTGACTTTGCTACAGGGGTAGCTCCGGGGATTAAGTCGATTCTGAACTCGACTTAACGTTTCGGTGGGATTCCTGGAAGTTCTTCTGGGAAGATGTCTGGGAAATTGCAGACTTCCGGAATGTCTTTAATGTTTTTCGATTCTTGTTTCTTGTCTACTACGTAGGCTAGAAAAGCATGATATTCCTTACGAAGATATTTTTGTGCTTTAATACAGGAAATGATTTGCAAATTTGAACTAGGTTTGTCGCCGTAAATGACAAGAGTTTCGCCGTTTGGCAGATTTAGGCGAACAGCCCTTTCGTGGCAAAGGATATCGGCATGGTGAAGGCTCAACCAGTCCATACCGATGATGACATCGAAACTTCTTATGGAAATGGGCATAAGATCGACTCGAAACAAACGCTCGTTTAAATTTAGTGTGCACCCTACGTACAAATCGTTTGCGTGTTCTGTTTTACCGTTTGCCATTTCTACAGTGAATATTTTATTGAGTGGTTGGGGTTTTTGATTAAGTAGGTGTTTGAATTTATGACTCACAAAACTTCTCTCCGCACCGCAGTCAAAAAGTATACATGCATAAGTGTTGTTGAGTAGGAACGTACCCGTAACCACCGTCGGGTCTACTATTGCTTCATTCTGTCCTACTGCCAATACTCTCCCTACACCGCCATTATTCCTTTCCTTGGGACAATCCCTCCTGAAGTGTCCAGTCTCTCCGCACCCATAACACGCCCGGCTTACTCCAGTGCCAGAAACTTGAGTGATTGGTCGTGCCGGTGCTTTACAGAAACGGGCTGTGTGCCCTTTCCTGTCACAGTTCTTGCAGTGCATCTCGCGACAAATACCATGGTGATGGTAGTTGCACTTGTTGCACTTGGGCAGATTCCCTGCATATGGTTTTGTTGGTGCAGAGGTAGTAGGAGTTGTGGTGGGGGTAGTAGCAGCATGAACCGCAACCATTTGCTTCTTTGAAGGTTCTTGCGAAGTTTGTCCCTTCCTTTTGTTCCAAAATTTCTTCTTGTTGTTGTTGTTGGCATTGATTTCATTGTTGCTGTCCCCTTTGGTTGGTTCAGCCATAATCGCCGCGACATCTTGACAGACACCATGATCAACAAGAGATTGCGCTAGTTCCTTGGCGCTGGCGAAGGTCAAGGGTCTGGAAGCTAGCACACTTCCTCGAAGTTGGGGTGATAGTCCCCAGATGTATCTCTCAACCTTTTGGCTCTCCAGGGTTAACATTCCTGGGCAAAGTGTTATTAAGTCACTGAACCTGTTGGTGTAACCTGCTATATCCGAACCTACCATTGAGAGGTTCCACAGTTCCTGTTCAAGCTTCTGAATCTCGCCTCTTGGGCAGTATTCTCGAAGGAGCATTCTTTTCAGGTTTTCCCAACCCATGGAGTTTGCCACCACCAGGGTTAGTGTCTGGACGTGGCCGTTCCACCATGTCAGGGCGCGTTCAGAGAAAGTAAAAGCGGCGAACTTTACTTTGCTTTCTTCAGGACATGCACAGATTTCGAATACAGCTTCCGTTTTCTCTATCCATTGAGATAGAGCCAATACTCCCCCAGTCCCATAAAAGGGAATAGGTTTTCCGTTGGTGAAGTCTTTGTAAGTGCATACCCCTGAACGGCTTTGACCTTGGCCATTTGTAAAACTGTTTGTTCCTTCTCCCGATCCGTTGTTGCTCATTTGTGCCATTGCTGCAGTTACAGCAGCGGTTACAGCAGTCTGGAACATAACGGTGTCCATAATTGGAGGAGGTGGTGGAGGTGGTGTTGAAGTTGAGTTTCTGCGTGTTGATCTACGAGGAGGCATGTTCTGGTAGAGAAAAATGAGAATGAATACCATAAGTTTCTAATCGTGTGTTAGTTGTATCTTGTAATTTGTTTTGACTTTAGTTTATGGTTTCAAGGTAGGCATAGGAATTTAAAACTCGTAATTTTTAAGAGGTATAAAATAAGAAATGCTTCATATTCATACATATAGGTCACACCTGAGGTGTGTTACATTACATGTTTTTGTTTGGAAAATTTGATCCTCCTAGAGATCTCCGATTACGGATACAACAGGGAAAACAAGAGAAATAAGGAAAAACTTTTATCCGAAATCCTAATCTATAACAAAATTGTTGGGGCTTGAACAAGTTCTACTTGCGACGTTTGGAGCTAGATTCGGCATCCGACCGTTTGACTCCCATCAGTCGCCTCTCAAGATCTGCTTGTTGTTCCTTCATCTCTCTTATTTCTGCCAGAGCCGTTACCTTAGGTAGCAGCATTGACCTCGCGAACTCTAGCTGCTTGCCTGTCCGTCTCGTAGTTCTGGGTAGCTATAGCGTTCACAATAACAGGAAGTGCTCGATCAGCTGAGCTTCCCCCACTGACATTGTAAAAATCTCGGCACATGCCGAAAGGAGGGCGTACACCTTGTTGGCGGCTCCAGTAGTAGAGGTGACTTCCCCACATGGGAATGGGTCCCGGTTGATATGGTCTGATTTCGGGAGGATGAGGGATGGGAGGGTCGTACACTTCTGGCTCGGAGTCTGTCCCGCTAGAAATCTCCTCGATCTCTTCGTCGACTTCGAATTCCTCTCCGACTTCGACTTCGAATTCTCCCTCGATAACCCCTTTGGGTTCTTCCTCGACCTCTTCTTCGATTTCCTCTGGGTCTTCCTCCGGGTCTTCTTCTATCCAACCTCCGTTGCCTTGGTTTGGGTAGTAGGGATCTCCTGGTAAATGGAATCCGGCCATTTGTCTGTACTAGGATAGATGTATGAGAACGTTATAAGAAAAGAAATTTCTATCTAACGACTTATTATCTTTAACTATAATTTTTAATAATACTTCTATACTATTTCAACTTGGCGAAACTAAAATAATTTTGTATTTGGGTAAGTTTTCGGCTTGTTGTCCATTACGACCATTCCTCGACGTACGTTGGTCAAATCCAGGATAAATATAGTTGATCAGGCTATATTTATTCTCGACCTGATTACATACCCCGGGGCTCAATCGTAGTGTCGTAACTTGCCTTAATACTTTTTAGTAAAACTTGTTATGATACGAGATTAATGCATGCTTGTGAAAATGTATATCTTTAAAAGAATGTATTTTGTTCATGAAAATGTTTCATCAGAGGGTTTTTGGTCCCCTTTGCATTTATAGTTTGTATATCGTATGTGGTTCGATATACTTAGTTCACTATAAACAATGCTCTAATACCAATCTGTCAAACCCCCAAACCAGAATGGCGGAAACATTCGGGGGTGGATGACTTCACGTAGTATCACAACCATTGAATATTGTAAAGAAAGTAACACAACCATCACATATATAATGAAAACGTATGTTGTTGCGTTATACATATTAGCAAAAGAATATTACAATAAGATGATAAATGTCCAATCATAAAACATCTTTAGTGTTCCCTTCTTCAAAAGCTGATGGTTACCTGTATTACTGATTCCCTGAGAAATACAAGTTGTTTCGAAAAAGTGTCAACAATTAAGCTGGCGAGTTCATAAGTGTTTTGCATTGAAAAGTATGTCCTTTTTTATAGTAAATCGATGAACGAGGTTTTCAGAAAATCCAATATTTTCTATAAATGATTTGAAAAGTTTCCCGTGTTGGAGTGCGTTAGTGTTTTCCATACTTGAATAATAGTGATAAAATTGGTGTTAACAATAAAATGGAAAACTGAAATGCATATATGAATCTCGTAAATCTAACTTGTGTTTATACTTTTATGTGAGTTTTATAACCATGCTATTGACACTGATGGCTTGTAACAACATTCTTCAGGCGTTGGAACTGTTATGACATTTGTCACCCCAGGCCTGCCGGCCAAGCTGTAGCTAACAGCTTAGGTGTGGGATTGTCAATCCCGTATAGATCTATACACAAGTATCACGCTCTCCCTCCAAGAGATTATGGTATATAATACAGGACTTGAAATGCATACATACGAGTACGTTGAAGTTTGAATGTCTCACATTACTTGGTATAAACAGATATACGATGTTAAAGACTTTACTTCATTTGAAAGTATTTCATTTGTCAAGATGTATATGTAAAATGTATGAATAACTTGTTAGCTATGCTCGTTATAGCTTCTCAAAAGTATGTTTCCATTTAGTAAGAATGACTTGGTGATATAATAGCCTTCTAAGCATAAAGATGTTTATAAAAACGATACTTCGACTTATAATGTACTTGTATTCCCCCCCTAAAACATGAAAAGAATTGAAAAGTAGGGGTATGAACTCACTCGTTAAGTTTGAAGAGAGAGAGGCTAGGATTGAGCAGAACTTCGACCGCGGATGGTTGCGTCGTCGAGCTCTTCGGGGATCTCTGCAGCGTAAATCTTTTGTCGGGGGATCGAGTGCGGAAACCGAGGTGAGAAAATGGTTTCTGGAGCTGGGAGAATGGCTGAGAAATGGTGAAGGTGTGCAAAGACTCGAGCTCATGCCTTCTATTTATAGGGCTGGAAACCCTCGTAGTACGCGGGGCGTAAAATGGCGTCATGGCTTACGACTCGAGTCTAGCTAAGCGTAGCTTGGGCGGGTCGATGGGACTCCTGGGTCTAGCCAAGCGTAGCTTGGGCGGGCCGATGAGACTCGACTCTGGGTCTAGTACGCGGGGCGTACTCCCAGAGTACGCGGGGCGTAATCCCTGCTTCCGACTTCTAAATTCCGTAACTTTCGCGTACGAGCTCCGTTTTTCGCGTTCTTTATATCCACGCGTAGGTGAGATTATGCTCTACAACTTTCATTTAGACACCGTCGACTAGTTTTGACTTTATTTTTAATGATATATTTTTAATAGGCCGGGCCTCCTAAAGTTCGTTAAAAATTCATAGGTTCTTTATTCGACGCCGGTTTTTGTTTGCCTTTTTATTGTTTTATTACCACTGAGGAGATCTTCAACTTCCGTTTAGGTGGCGATAGCGAAATAACACTCGATCTTCAATCCGAGTTTTTAGCCCTCTACTACCGTTACGAAACTTTGAAAATTCGTAACTTCTTCATACGAGGTCCAATTTGGGCGATCTTTCTATGCACGTTCACCTTTCAATGAGATCTACGACTTTTGTTTAGATACTTAAGGCTTAAAATGCATTTTTATTGAGATTCTACTTTTTACGTCAAATAATGTTTTAACGTCGTGTCGTAAATATACGAGTGGTTATAATTTCTTCAATATAACCCGGTTTTGAGCGTTCTTTATGTTCTTGGAAACCTTGGCATGATATCTAATATTTGATGTATCCCAACTTAGATACTTGAACACTTTATTTTCGAGGTTAATTTCGTTGCTTTTTAGCTTTCGAGTGTTACAGTGCTTTTGGAAAATATAGGGTTGTCACAGTCGTGTTGTTACTTGCGTTGTATTTATACAGTTTTACTTATATATATATGTATATATATATATATATATATATATATATATATATATATATATATTATTTATCTGATATGTATATATCTAATTGGCGTGTTTTGTGTAGCCGAGTATTTCACAAAGTAACACTAGGTACTGAACTTATCCAAAGGGTAACTAAAATAATGAGTTTCCGCATTTCTTGGCAACTGACCAGCATGACAATGAGGTATGATCATATCTATCATAGTGGTTTATCATAATAACTAGGAATAAAGCTAGTTAAAGAGTTTGGGAAGAGTAACTACCGCACATAATATCATCTTGATGTTATGAGTATAATTATCTAACTACAATTAGAAATAACTATGTATAGTTGCATTTTAGACATGTATTCCCCGTCGAATAGGTTTTGAAAATGGGGCCGTGAAATCCCCTCTAATTCATGAAACCATTGATGTAGGGTAAAAAAACCATAATTCCGACACTAGAGAGGCACTCGGGAGTCATTTGCACGAATTATAAGAGAGAGAGAGAGAGGTGTATGTTGAGGTGTGAGAAGGGATCAGCCGAGACTTGCTATTTATAGGGGTTTTGGGCTACACTTTGCACATTGAATGCCGCACAAATGTGCGCGAACCGTATGATGCTGCCACGTGCCAACTTCTAAGCATGCCACGTCATCCTGTATGTTGACGTATTGGGTGTTAGGTATGTGCGACTCACTGTGCGCGACAGTGCGTAACCAAAAAATTCAAATTTGAAATTATGTAACTCTCATGTACGGACTCCGTTTTCTAAGGCTTTTATATATCATTGTAGATCTCATTGTTCTCTACAACTTTCCTTTTGGTCGTTTTGTCTAGTTTTGACTTTCGCTTTTCGACGTGTTTTTATTATAGTTAAAACTCATAAAACCCTTATATGATGTCCGTTTTTGGTATTTTTCATTCCATATTTCCTACTTTTAAGTAGTACTATGATTGTGTAGTTGGTGACTATCTCCAAAAGTCGATCAATCTCTTTGTAAATTTCGTTGTTGTAATTTTCTAAGTACATTAGACATCTATTTACTATAAATGTCATATCTCACCCATACTATGTTAGATTCTTGTGAATTTTATATTTTTGGAGTCACGATAGCATAAGAAGTCTATTTATGCTAACCTGCTCTCAATGTGACACGATCCTTTGCACACTTATTTTTGTGCCTATGGTTTGACTTTAATAAGGATGGTAGTTGAAATTTTGGCAGTTGCAAGAATGTATTTTTGTGTTTTGATGTTGACTATGATAGCGGTTGGGGACATATTTCCCGGGTTGTCACGTTCTCCCCCTGTTGAAGGAAATTTTGTCTCTGAAATTTGATTCGTAATATCTGACGCGAAAGCACCTGGTTGGATTTTAGCTTTTGGAATCTTTCTCATGAGGCGTAGTCCTATAGATGTATTCTCTTTTCTTAAGGTTTGTTATTGTAATGAGGTTGGATACTATTTTGAGTTATGTTGGGAGACTAATGGTAAGGTCCATAAGTGTTTAGCGTTCAGTTCTGTCGGGTATTTGACGAGTAGTGAAGGGTTGAGATGTAGTTGGATGTGTATTCCTACCTATATATTTTTCAATTTCTTGTCGTTCTCTATGCTTAGAGTCTTGTTTCTATTTCATTTTACACTAAGAGGAAACCTAAAATTCCTATTGACCTATCGTGCTAAGGTTCCCTTGAACCTTTACTTTTCGTTCAACAATCTCGTCGTTTCTATTTTTGGGAGTGCTCATGTGTTTGCTTTGAGTTGTGGTTTTCTGTTTCTTATGCAAACTGTTTCGTGCTAGATGTGGTGGTTCTCCTTATCAATTTATCTTATGCTTATTCCACATTCGGATACTTGGCCTATCTTAGTTGGCTCTTGTGGAGGTTGTTCAAGGTTTTTATTCTAATTAACCGGTGTGGGTTCTTTTGAGATGTTGGGGATCTACTTAGCCTAACAATTTGTTGCGAACCTCATAGTTCTACTCTATCTTGAATAACTAATCTAATATATTTCCTGATCAAGTCTATGGGTAGTAGTTGTTTATCATGAGAGTCAGATTCCTATGATTTCTAGTTGTATGGCCCTTCGTGCCATTGGTCTTTAGTTTTTCTATTCTCGTTGTATGGAGTGAAAATTTCTCTAGGCTTACTGTGTATCTTGACCTGATGTCACAACTAGGAATTTTGGTGCCTTGTAACTACAACACCTATAACAACTATGAATCAATAACATGAAAACATGCATGATGCTTATTCTATAACAACAAAACTTCATCAAATACTTCATTATTGCACTACAAATGGTCAACAAAGAATTGGAAACCTTTGAAATCCCAGTTTAAGTCCATTTTGGATTAGGATTTTCTTATTGGGCCTAATGGACTAATAAGCTTCCAATTTATCCATCTTGAACCTAGAACTCTCTAATGGGTCCTAATTGGACCCATATACATGAAACATAATATTTTGGGCCTTAATGGGTCACAACCAATTTAATTTGGCCCTAATAGGTCATAAAAATATTACTTTGATTTATTTGGGCCAAGCATCATCTAACTTAACTATAATATGGGCTTAAGAGCAAAAAGCCCAAATTTTCTCTCTTCCCCTCTCCATTCTCGGCCCAAACCCACAAGAGAAAGAGGAGTTGACTTTCTCATTGCCACCTCACTAATAATTGGTGGGTTTCCATGCAAATCCCATGCTTCCAAGAAAACATCTCATCAACTTTCTCTTTTCCCCTCTCCCTTCTTCTCTCGGCTGAACACAATACAAACACACTCACAAAATTCATCTCCATTCTCTCAAACTCTCACTAGAACATCCTTACACTCTCCTTCAAAAATTTCGAGAATCACAAGGGCTACAAGGAAATATCTTCTTAATATCACAAATCTAAGAAGCCTCTAAATTCGAGATCATCCAAGAAAGCTTACTAGGATCGAAATTTTCTTCACCCCTCTCTTCAAAACCGAAACCACAACTCAAAGTGAGCTTCATACCCCTCTCTTTTTGGTTTTCATGTGTTTTATGGGGGAGAATACAAGAAAATGTGTAGATCTATGTGTATATGTATGATATGTGTGATTTTATGCATGTATGTGTATATTTATGTGTTTTTGTGATAAATATGTAACTAAAAAGGGGTAAATCTCGAGATATGTGGTATGAGGAGAGAAACAAATATAATCTAAGTTATTCTACATTAATCAAGTCAAGAATAATAAATTATAAGGTTATGATAACATATTTCAACATAAAAACCCACTTTTGGGCTTAAAATGTCAAGTATACAAAACTAGGGTTAAAAATGGCCAAGTCACGGTTTCTTAAGAGCCAAAAGAGTCAAAACAGTTTTCATAATTGTTTTTCTAAATAATAAAATTTTCAAAGGACTTAAAATGTAAATTTTTAGCTTAATAGGCTAATTTTGGGCTTTTTGGCCCAATAAGCCTCGAATTGCGAAAAATGACAAATTTAAGGGGCTGAAATGAAACTTTCTGTAAAACAGGGTATAATTAGCATAACAAAACTATTTTAAGGGTCAAAAATGCTTTTCACTATAAAAAAGGACCAAAAATGTAAAGTTTTTAGATTTTGGGCCAAAACTGTAAAAGTTGCAAAAAATGGGGTTCTAACCGAGAAACACCATTCTGGAAGGGCTGAAGCTGTTAAAAAAAATAAATTTTGGGTTAAAACTGTCTTTTCAACAAGTTTATGATACAAAAGTGTCAAGAAAATGTTTTAAGGACTAAAAATGAAATTCTTTTATATAAAGGACTAAAAGTGTTATTTTTATAAAAGAAAGGTAGTGAAAAGGTCAAATTCTACTTTTAAACAAATTAATTCATTAAGACAAAAATACAAGATCCACGACTATCGACAAAACGGAAAACGAATACACATTCAACACCAAATATCGTTATAAACGAATTGATTCGGTCTCGAATCAATACAAAACAACAGTCGTTAAATCAAAACACTTCAATAGATATGCGATAACTACAATGAGTAAATCTTCAAACTTTGGGCTTATGAGTTTCAAATCATGCTCATTGGGCCTTGCAAGCCCATCGACATGATCTTTGGGCCCAAAGGGATAACGCTTATATGTTATTGGGCATTCCATGACCCAATATTTTATAAAAGGACTTTCAATAGCTTTTATGTGCTATTGGGCCCTAGAGGCCCATTAGAAAAGCTAGTAAGGTCACAGTAATCAAATGCGTGTTAGACCCTCGTGTCTTTCGCATCCATGACAGCCTCAGGTACTTACGATAGTAGTGGGACATAATGCTCCTCTTCTCTTCGTTCGCTAAGGCTTACGAGGAATCAAAGTAAACGAAATTAGGACGATATACAATGTGGAGTAATCAATATTCATTCGTTAAGACAATACAAAAATCAGTAATCACGAATACATTTCAACATCGGAAAACATCGGGTTTTCCGGGGAATTCAATACTACTCGCTCGAAATTTTATAACTATAATACAAAATACCCTTCATATATATGTTTTTGAAATCATTCATGCATCAACTTATGGATCTTCACACTTTGATAAACAAGAGTCTTTTCAGAAAATATCGGATTTTCTGGGTTTTACAAACTACACAAGTCATTTTATCACAACATTGCTTATGAACTCACCAAGATTTCATATGTTGATGTTTTTCCAAAATAACTTGTATTCTCAGGTAACAGGTAAGCGGAAGAGTAATATGAAGTAATGTTAGGATGTTATGTTGTTAAAAGCACTCAAACAATTTATGTTATGAATGTGTAATGTTAAAACAATGTACTTGATGTGAACAATTCCAGTTGTAATATATTGATGCATGGTGACGTTTATGTTATGGTTCATGTATATTCATTGTGATGATATTCAATTAAAGTCACGTGAGCCCTCAGACGTTTCCGCCGTCTGGTTCGGGGGTGTGACACCTAAAATGGCGTGCTTTAGCATAAATGGTTAGGAGCTTCTTAATCCTAATAATGTTTAAGGTCTTAGGGTTCTTTCTTTTTGTGTGCTTTTTCGTTCCTCAATTTCCTAGTATAGTTGAGTGGGCAATGCTTATACTTACCCTGGGTTTGACATGTGTTTCTACTTTTGGGTATTAATTTTGTGGGTAGAGTTCTAATATCATCCAGTTATTCATATTTTCTAAAGAAGGTAGGATGCCTTATTTTTTGGTATCTACTAGTTGAGTGATATACTTTGGATGGTAATCTTAACCTAACCCTTCTTAATATTGTTGTGGTTTCATAGGATGGTTTCTATTCCCTTTGCCTATGGGTTTAAGCTAGTTGCTCATTTGAACTTGTGGAAGGATCCTAACTGGTTGTTTAGAAATTTCTTGGTGGCTTATTCTACTAAAGATATCTCCCTAAAATTTTGATGTTTGGTTTATTTTTGCGGGTTTGTAATTACGTCAATTTAACTTCTTAGCAATCTGTCTGCTTATCGCTTTCCAGGTAGGGTTGTTGACATAAGTCGTTTTTCATTTCTTCGTTCTTTGTTTATTTCAATCTTATAGCGTTTTAGTGCATCTAGAGCCCGTTTTAATTTAACGGATGAGTATTCTAGGTAAATTTCTAGGGTTTCAGACTGCAAGGGGTTAGGCAAAACACCTTAGAATTTAAATTTTTTTGGGTTTCTAGAAAAGCATGTCGGGCATGCAGGTGCGCAACGCTCAATGGGGCTAGGTGTAAAATAAGTGCACTAGTCCCCCCTTCCTGTCGACGTGCACTCTCGATTTCTTTGCACTTTTTGTGATTTTCGGGCCCCACACGAGGTTTGTACGCTACGCTTTCGAGTTTTTTCGTTTTCCTCCATCTGATTCTTCTTCCTTGCAGGTAGTGTCCTAATTCCTAACATCTCTCCATTGATAATGTCCTATTTTATGTTTTTGAGAATTTTGGAATTTTTCCAATTTCGGTGTGATAATGTGAAATTGATGGGTTAGATAGTTAGTATATTAACCGATTTTAGTAGTTCTATAGTCGATTGTTGTAATAAACTTCCTATATCGCGCTAATTTGAAGCATTTCAATTTTTTGGGAAAATCATAGGGTTTGGTTAAGTTTGAATTTCTATTGTGTTTTAAGTCAAATTGGAGGTGTAATTTGCTTGTGGGAGTACCGATTATCAATCCTCCATGCTTCCTAGGACAAAATCATACCTAATTTCGATCTGTTTGTCGTTGTGCTCTTGCGCGCGACACATATAAGATGCCCGGGGAACATCTTCATATGCACGCCGTGCATCAAGAAAAGCGTGTGAGGGGCATATTTTTCCGAATTTTTCATTTTTCAAGATTTATTTCAATTTATTAATGTTCCTATTTAATTTTCCTCAGGTTCCATGAAGAACAAACAATATCGAGATGGGTCTTTCCTCATAACTGGCCAACACACCCGTTTTTATCGTTCCCGGATACTCTTCCCGACCGGGAGTTGTATATCAGGAGGGGTTCGGAGTTGCTGACTAAGAAGATGAGCATTCTACAATCTCTAAACTGGCGTACTATATATGACTTGGTCTTGACGGCGCTGTCGGAGCCGTTTCTTACATGATATCTTTGTGATGAGACAAGCCTCGTGACTTTGGTTAATCACACCTGGCATCGTGTTTTGGGATTTCTGGATCTTCAAAGAGCTTGTTATATAGTTCCTTTGTATTTTCCGGTTTAACCTGGACACCAGGGTTTGGTCGGACGACTCAGTGTTGTCTTTCAGTTTGCGCGGGGTTGCCCGATCTTGCAGCTTCATAGAGATTGGGCAACATTTGGAGATATATCCTGTCGAGGATACCAATCATCCTTTCGTGGAGGCCTACTTGGGTAGTTGTATTCTATCAGATCCGAGAGAATACAACCATTTGTGTGTCTGGGCCCTAGCTGTCGGAAACTATGTTTCGAGGTCGGCAAAGGGCAACAACTTCAGATCTCCTTTGCACTGGTTCATACATCGTTTGATCACCTCCATTATTCACCACCATGAGGAGCATGATAAGGTCCCTTCAAGCGACCTTTTTTTCTATGTGATGCCTCCTCCACACCGATGTTCACCTCCATATCCCTTACATTATTGCCTCTTTTATCTCCTCTAGTCTGGCTCTAGGCTCTTAGCCACGGAGCATGATATGTGGTGGCCATTTCATCTGCATTTTGGCTCTGTCCTACCAGGTTGATACCCATGGGATGATTCGTTATCTCCTTTGGGAGATGGATGAGGCGGCTTTGAACTGTTTACGAGAGGTTGTTCGTGGGCTAGACCAGGTTTTGAGGATTCCTCCTGACAATGTTGTTGTGTCCATCCGTCAAATGGATCCAGTGCAACGAGAGGATTAAGAATTTGAGCATGGTTATTGTCAGCAGCGAGTTTGACATGCTCCCCCTGCTACTTAGTACCGTCTGTAGCCTCGGATGGATGTAGCCCATCTCTCTAGGCGAATGGACGAGCTAAGTAGGGTGGTACATGATGTATGCCATTGCCAGTAGTGTATGGCGGAGCCTATGAGTGATCGGTTTGCTTTTTAGGGATTTGCCTACCCCCTTATCAGCGTATGAGTGATGGGGCGGGTACATTAGGGACGCACTACGATGATGATGATGATGATGGAGATGACGAGGAGTATATAGATTAGTTATGCTTGTTTATTGTTTGTGTATGTAGACAAATTTTTGATAGCCTTATTTTTGTATGTTCTAGTAGTGGTGTATAGGCATAAATGCCCGCTTTTTGGTAGATGACTCTATGATGTGGATGTATTATGTGTGTGTGTCTATATCTATATATATATATATATATATATATATATATATATATATATATATATTATCTTGGTTGGTTTATTACTATATTTGTTTTGTGCTTTTCTGGATTGCTCAATCTTTTAATCTATTAATTACCATATTTAGGTTTAGTAGTGCTTTAGACCCATCGAAAATAAAACATAACTGATTAGTTCTATGTCTATTATTGGCTTGGACAACGTACTATTAAACTTGTCTAGGGTAATTAACCTAAAATCTTGATTTTCTCATGTATTTTATTAATTTTGGTTTTGTACTTCAAGACTATAAAATAAGGATCAATCAGCAGAGAAATACTTGAGGGCAGGAT
This sequence comes from Lactuca serriola, assembly GCF_051521515.1. Taxonomy (NCBI): domain Eukaryota; kingdom Viridiplantae; phylum Streptophyta; class Magnoliopsida; order Asterales; family Asteraceae; genus Lactuca; species Lactuca serriola. Next base: position 137,883,946 of record NC_136411.1, read on the forward strand.
CATTCTAGCATATCGTCATTCTGAAGTCCGACAACCCAAGCGATACTTCAAACTAGTCACCTCTCCTGTAAATAGTCTATCGGTAGTCTATTTTTAACAATACTTTTAGTCATAAATCTGAGGATAGATATTTATAGAGTATATGTCCCTAGGTTATAGTCGTATTTCCTAAAGAATTACGAATTCACTATAACCCCTAGGCTCTAATAACAATCAATCACACCCTCAGCCTGGAGACGGAAACACCAAGCGGTGAATTGTTCTGAAATGTTGGCTTATGGAGAGATTTTCCTGTCGATCATGGTTTTAAATTATCATCTTCTTCGGTGGTCTGATAGTGGCTCAAACTCCTTGATTTGATATCCTTTTTGTTTATGTCATGCACCTAGGAATATATGTGATTTTGAGAGGGTCAACATAATGTCGGTGAGTTCACACGTTGGTAAGTGTGAAAATTACTTTGTCAGAGTTCTTAACATAGCACTAAGTCAGCGTGTTAGCAAGAATTTCTAGTGTTTTAGTAATAGTATTCAAAATAGTTTCGTGACTAAATAAGAATCCCAATTTAGATAGAGATCGTATACTTTAATTCATGGTTAGTATTCCCCTAATATATCTTTTAACTTTTTACAGGCACTACTTCTCAAGGCGTCCTGAAGAATAGTGGATATTTACTTTAATGAGCGTAGTCTGAACTCGTTTCCTCGAGTTTGAGTGTACTATCTCCACTTTATTACGTTGGTTCCTAATAGTATTCTATGATAGTTGGTTTTAGTTTAACAAAGTTACGATGAGTTCCTATAACCGAGCTATGACTGTTGATCACGAAAATCCATGACGCTTCATCGGACGTCGTTGTGTGTAGAATGTTATGCTTTCTTCGACATGTCGTCGGGTTGTAGCAAGCAACCACGGGTGGGGGTGTCAACCCCGTATATATTTATACATATCTTTCCTGATCAATTAAGATTCAATGATTATAGCCTAGGAGCTAGCTGAAAATCTATCGACGTGTTGATGAATCGTGTCTCATCTAACTCTTGTTATGGGGGCCTCCCCTGGTCAGTCGTGTTGTTATTCGCATTGTATTTATATGGTTTTACTTATGATATATATATATATATATATATATATATATATATATATATATATAATTAGCGTGTTTTGTGTTGCTGAGTATTTGGGCAGAGTAACACTTTGTACTAAGCTTATCCAAATGGTGGCTAAAATAGCGAGTTTCAGCATTTCCTGACAACTAGTTATGATCATATCTATCATAATGGTTTACATAACAACTAGGCATAATATTAGCTAAAGCGATTGAGCATAGTAAAATAACTATGTATAGTTGCATTTTAGACATGTATCCCCCCTCCCCCTAAAAAAAATAAGGTTTGGAAAATGGGGCTGTGATCTCACCTGTAAATCATGAAACCATTGATGTAGGGTAGAGAAACCACAAGTCTGGAACTAGACAGGCGCTCAGGAGTCATTGGCACAAATTTTAAGAGAGAGAGAGAGAGAGGTGTATGTTGAGGTGTGAGAGCGGATCAGCCAAAAATTTCTATTTATAGGGGTTTTGGGTTACACGCCACAAATTATGCGCCACGCAAATGCATGCGAACTCTACGATGCAGCCATTTATCGATTTCTAAGCTTGCCATGTCATCCCGTATCTTGACGTATCGAGTGTCAGGTGTGTGCGGCTCACTGCTTGCGAGTGCGTGTGATGGAAAAATTCAACTTTGAAATTTCATAAATCTCACGTATGAACTCTATTTTCTATGAATTTTATATATCCATAGAGATCTCAATGTTCTCTACAACTTTCCTTTTGTTCGTTTTGTCTGGTTGGTAACTTTCTCCAAAATTCGATCAATCTCTTTGTAGTTTTCGCCGTTGTAACTTTCTAAGTACGACAAACATTTATTTACTATAAATTTCATGTTTCACCCATACGGTGTCAGATTCTTGCGAATTTTATATTTCTGGAGTCACGGTAGCATAAGGAGTCTAATTATGCTAGCATGATCTCAAAGTGACACGATCCTTTGCATGCTTATTTTTGAGCCTATGGTTTGACGTTAATAAGGATGGTAGTTGAAATTTTGGCTTTTGCAAGACTGTATTGTATTGTTTTGATGTGGACTATCGATGGTGGTTGGGGACGTATTTCCTAGGTTGTCACATCAATCTCGTTAGTTTCATCTTCATAAGTGGTTTTGTCCCTTAGATAAAAGACTTGACTCGATTGCCATTGTCTTTGTTGCCAACCACTAGTACTAGCTCCTTCTCCCCTTCTTGCAACCAAGGGCCTAGCTCTGGATGCTTGCTCAAGTTCCAATTGAATATATTTGAGTTTGGAAAATACTTTTTTTTAAACTGACATTGGCAATCTTGGTGAGGTTTGTCACAAGCATCAACATTCGAAGTTTTACCTTCAACAGTCTTCATAGCATCCTAAAAAATGCTCAAAATTTCATCAAAATTGTGATTTGCAGTGTCCACAAAGTGTTGGGTAGATCGAATAGCCTTAATAAATGTTTGCTACATGATCAAATTCATGCCATCTTTGCCTCGGATCTCCTTCTCAAGAGGTTGGATTTGTTTCTCATATAAAATATGGGTTTGCTTGATAAGTTCATTCGTTGCAGACACCAAATCGTCATGAACTTTCAACATTTTTTTTCATGGTCTCAATGTGAGCATCCAAATTTTGGAGTATTGTTTTTCAGATTCTTTAAGAACATGTTTGAGACGTAGAGAGATGAGTTGATCCAACTATTTCTCTCTTTCTTGCATGGAAGGAGTGACGGTCTTGACCTCGAAAATGGACTTCATAACTTTATCTAATTTCATGTCAAGAGCTCTGACTGGAGTGTTCACATTATTAATCTTGGAATCAACTCTAACTATTTGGTCACACATATCAAGCAGGGTAAATGGGTCTGCTAAATTTTCATCAGAGGATCCAGCATCCGAAATGGATTTTCAATAGAATTCTTTACGTCTCCAGAATTGTCAGAATCATCATCATAATCTTTGTCATCACTACCATCATTACCAACAATACCACCATCACCTATAATATCCATCTCATCTGAGGAGGATGGTAGATCTAAGTCATTTATAGGTTTGGAGAAAGAGGGTTTTAAAACTGAAAAAATTCCCTTGAATGAGGATCTTCCAAACCAGGATTGGAGTGGGGAACATCTCATGTAGCTTCTTCATTAATCCAAGGAGGCTTATCCAAAATAGGCTTTGGATTGGGCACAACTCCACTCAGATTCTTCTTTGCAACGTTGGTCGATGGATCATTCGTGTTAGATGGAACATCAACGTTAGTGTGGTCGTCATAAGCAGGTAGAAGATTGTTAGTTTCAGAATCAGTGGGACACTTTATTCGAAGGTTGCTTCGGAGTGCTTGGTATCACATGCCAAAGATGACATATTCAATCTTTGCTTTAAATAGTTCATGGTTTCTGAGTTGAGCACTAATAAAATAATCATCCCATTCTTCATTAGTAACTCCCGAATGTCCTTTATCCATTATGGGTATCGGTTCGGTTTTGGGTTTCGATCTTGGAGAAACTGATCCTTATTTGGAAATCATAGGATCTATTGCAGGGGCGATAGATTGTGCTTGTGAGGAAGAAAGTGGCTTACTAAAGACTCGTGAGTGTGTTCCAAGGGGCTCTAAGGAACTTCGTCCAATACCATGACCACCTTATTGGGAGGGTGGGGTAGATTATATGTAGACTCCGCATGAGTGTGTGTGATTGATTTTAAGACGTCGATGAGTACATCAAATGAATGCATGGGTGGGGTTGGCTGAGACGTAGATTCAGGCCCGAAAATGATCTATGAATCTTATTGAGATGATTCACCGGTTTTGGTTCTCTTTATGGCTTTGACTTTAGCATGGGAAGGAGCCATGGTCTTCTTGGATCCATTCTTAAGGCATGTTCCTTTCTTTGATTATTTCTCTCCTTCCGAGGGAGTAACATCTAATGACTGTAACTTCTGAGGAATGGGTAGAAATAAAGGGATCAACTAATTTTGCAACCCTGAAATGTTGTGCTTTAAAGGGAGAGTCAAAAGGGAGAGAGATTCATGCGTATGTTGTGGAAGACATTGGATGGGACCAAAAGAGGTATGAATTGGTAAACGATAAGACTTAATCATTTTAAATGAGTAGTATATCTCATGTGGGTTCGACATCAAGGGAACTAGTTCACATATGTCCGGGTAAATTTGTTGAAGAGAGAATGCCCAAAATCCCAAACTTGAAATCTCATTTAGTTTCCGAATGATAGAAAACTTACGTAAGTCTTGCCAGAAAACTTCAGGTAGATCAATGACACTGCATCATCTAAAAAGATGTTGTAAACCAGGTACAACCAGTCCTTGCTCATGGAGTCTGAGCCTCCATGCTTTCATGAAAGTCCCTTCATCATGATATTCATAAGGATCTTCCACATCCTAGGAACTATAGATTTTTTGAATTCTTTAGCCTTGTATACGCCTTTGAACTTGATTTGATTCAGAAACCCTTGAAATTCTTCTAGAGTGGGTTCAAAAACCTGAAATCCTTCAGGATTTAGGGAAACCGTAATGCTTTGAAGAAAGGTTTCTTTGGTGACAGGAATGATCCTGTCATTGATTATGAGACACTCAATAATATCATTGTTGAGTTTGATTCTCTCGAATTCTTTGTGCATTAAACGAAGGCGGAAGTTAGGGTTTTGAGTTTTAGTTAGAGGAATTGCAATGGGATGGTGGGAGATGAAATCAATCATAGCTCTGACATATTCATTGTATTCTGGTCGAGTGAAAAAAGTTGAGTTGTAACACACTAAATTTTCAAACAACATTTTTCATTTTTAAATCACATAAAATCAGTATCACATTTTCTCAAAAACCCAATGTATCAATTGTCAAAAACGCATTTCAACAAAACAATTAATAATATCCCAGAATCCTCATCATAGTCTCGAATAGGTGTATATAATCAAGTCGGTGCCTTCCTACGATCCTAAGAAGTACCTGAAACACATAAAACACAACACGGTAAGCACGAAGCTTAGTAACTTTCCCCAAAATACCACACATAATAGTTAGCCTCTCGTGGCTATATCTCCATAAAGGCCCTCCGGTCATGTGTCTCAGTGAAAACCCTACGGTCTCACAACTCGGGTTGGACCCTCTGGTCCTAACCAGTTAAGCACAAGATAACATACATCATAAAACATAAAGACTAATGCATGATATCACATACTCAATCTAAGCACATAAGACCCTCTGGTCGCATCGTATTACCACTCATGTAAGTATAGTGAGAAAACTCATCTCGAAAGTAAGCAAGTAGATCTAGTACCCCACAAACAGTTTAGACTCCGCCTACATAATATAATTATCTCTAATAATAAAAATTGTAATAACCACTCGTCGAGTGCAGCTATGTGACTCGTCGAGTTCCTTTGCTTCCTCTGAAGTATCAGGAAAATCCAACTTAACTCGTCGAGTTGTCTCATCAACTCGCTGCGTTGTAGCGCGTCCAGTCCATCGGGGAAAAACCTAGCTGACTCGTCGAGTTGGCTCATGCACTCGTCGAGTCCCTCTAGACCAATTCTCATTCAGACGATTCTAAGCAGAAATAATGTCCCATAGTATAGATCTAGCCTCCCAAGGCTGAAATACAACGTAAAGCTGCAAGCTTTACGTCCATGCATGGCATCTAGGGCTCGAAATGCCAAAACAAGCTCCAAATAGGGTTTAATGTATAAAAACTTGCCACCAAGTTGATAAAGCTTGGATCTTTGGGCTCAAGGGACTACATATGGTCTAGATCTGAAGTCTAATCTCTATGGCAAGCTCAAAACACTCTAAAACTCAAAGAAGGATGGGAAAAGGCCCTAAACTCGCTAAAAACTAGATCTAATCAAACAATGAGCAAGGTGGTGACTTTTTAACTTCAAACAGAAGCTATGAATGAATGAACACTGGATCCAAGAGCTCCCTCTCGTCCGAAGCCTTTTTCTCCTGTATCTTCCTTTAAAAATGCACTAAAATGTGAAGTATTAGCCTCTCTTTCTCTCACACAAGGATATAGCTCGATTAGGGTTTTTCACATAGTGTAGGGTGATAAGGGAGGTGGAAATGAAGGCTTAAGGTCCTTTAAATAGGATATAAACCCTGAAAATTAGGGTTTTCTCACTCAACACTTACTCGTCGAGTAGACTCTAAAAATCACACGGCGATTAACTCCTTTACTCAACGAGTTGGGGCATCCAAATCGTCGAGTTGATCTGTCATTATGAATGAAAATTAATTTAGTATTATACCTGGGAGTCAGAATGTTACATGAGTTGTGTCCTTCAGAATGGGCTTAGATGAAGAAGATGTGGCAGATCCTTTGGAGGATTTCTTCTTCGATGGTGATTTTGTGGACTTCGACACCATTGATTAGTTTGAAAGCTTGATGAAGAACACATAACACATAAGGAGAATTCTAAGGCAAAGAGAGATAAACAACATAAAGAGGGAAATGTTTGGATTCAAAACCCTTTTATAGTTAGGTTTGTTTCGGGTTGGGTCAAAGAAACAATAATGATACCCGAATTGGAAATGGGTCTCATTAAATGTTGGGGTACTCAATCACCTCATAATGTGACAGTTAAAGCCATGGTGAAAAGACGTTTTTTGTTCAAAAAAGGTAACTATCAATTCAATTCAGAGAAACACTCAATCATGTCTTATTATTTGTACCAAGCATGTTTACTGGAACTTAAACGATGATCATATAACCATTGGACAAAACTTTTGGGCGCTTTAGTATCAGAGATTAACTGAAAAACTTAAAAATTGATAATTATTTACTTTATTTGATAGAATATGTCGGATCCATGAAATTACAAAAAACAACTGACATAAGACACTTCCGAGAAGGAAAAATCAATCATCAATGCTTGATATTAATCCGAGAAAAGGCATAATTTCTTGGATGGATATCAGTGACAAAAGTTACATAGAAGATCGAAGGGGTCTTAGGGCATCACCAACCCTACACTAAAAATACACTTTTACACTATAAATAACAATATAATGCTCAACCCTACACTATACCTAACACTACATGTAGTGTTGGATTTTAGTGTAAACACTATATATAGTGTGGGATTTTAGTGTAACACTAAATATAGTGTTGAATAAAGAACAATATACGTAGAATATTCCTTTTAGTTTTAAATATATTGTAATAGGTTGGAGGATTTTAGTGTTTAAAATATCTTTTACACTATAATTATAAGTATAGTGTAAAAAATAGTGTTAAGGGTTGGAGATGGTCTTAGGTATTGAAAGAGATTTGAGAAATTCCAAGAGCTAAATGAATAGAGATCGGAAAGAGAGAGAGAGAGAGAGTTACATTACTATTTTTGATTTAACTTCCGAGATAAATTTATCAAGGAGAGATCGACATGTGAAATTTCAGATCTCCATAATGAGTTTCTTAACGCCACTAACAAATAAAATTTCTGAATAGATTGGCTTGACAAGACCATGATAACCTAAAAGAGCTTACAACTAGACGAAAGGTTAAATAAAGACATATAATAATCCTTTATTTTTCCAAGAAGAAATATTTCCCAGGAGAACTAGATTTAGCTTGGGATTATTTGACTTTCCAATGTTACCATCAGAGGGTGCAAACTTCTCTGAAAAACTGAGGATCAGGAAACATCATTCTCTTTTTGTTCAGAAAACTATTGAATTTGGTCCCGTCTAATGCCATGGTGAAGACAATAGCGATCTTATCATCAGTTGGAACAAAAATAAGCTCAATGTTGCTGTTTAAAACATGATCTTTACTAAAATGGTAACGAATATCAATATGCTTGGTCATTGAGTGTTGGATCGAATTAAGAAATTGCAATGGAACAATGAGAATCGAAGTAGATCGGAATCTGTTGAAATTGAAAACCATTATCCAAAAGTTGTGATTTCATCCATAGAATATGTGATGTGCAACTTGCAGCGACATTGTATTCTGCTTTAATTGTTAAAAGAATGATGCAGTTCTATTTCTTGGACGACCAACTTACTAACCATCCACCCAGGAATTGACTACCACCGGATGTGCTCTTCCGATCAAGGTGTAGGCCAACATAGTTAGAATCGGAAAAAGCTTGCAAAAAAAGTTTTCATATGCAGGATACAAAAGTCCAAGGCTCTTTCTTCCTTTTAGATAGAAAAAATTTTGTTTCATAGCCAAGAGGTGAGACATTTCGGATTAACTTGGAATCTACCACACATGCATGTCGAAAACATGAGGTCTGGGTGACTTGTAGTAAGGTACAATAGCGATCCGATCATTCTTCTATACTTTTTCTGATCAATGGCTTCACCAGATGGGTCAGAAAAGATCTTGTGTCCAAATCCCATTGGAACCTTTGAAGATGCACATGTGTCCATTGAGTATTTCTTTAGAAGTTAGAAAATGTATTTCTCTTAGTGAATGAAGATTCCTCGATTTGTTTGTTTGACTTGTATTCTGAGGTAGAAACTTAAATCACAAGCAAGAGTCTCGTACTAGGCACGAGAAGCTTAGTTAAGGCCATACATAGCTTTCTGGAGTTTGTAGTAGTTGTTCGGATAAGAGAAATTAACCAAACCAGGAGGCTATTGAAGGTAGACTTCAGTGTCGAGTTCACCATTGAGGAAGGTAATTTTGGACATCCATCTGGTAAACCTTGAAGGCCTTGTGAGCTGCATATGCAGGAAAGATATGAATGGCTTCAAGAATAGCAACAGGTGCAAAAGTATCGTCATAATCTAGACCTTCAATCTGCATGAATCCTTTGGCCACCAATCTGGATTTATTTTGGATGATAATGTTGGGTTATGAGCATTCTTACACTCCTAAGTGTACATGCAACCCTAAATACCTTGGATCTATGTTTTTTCTATTATACATGCAAATATGAATATTCCAAGGTATTACCCTAACTAGCCCAACTTGATAATCCATGGAGCATTAGCCCACTATACAAGTATGGATGATTTACACAATAAAGCCATACATTTAACTAGTCTCCTTTTGATCACTTAATTAATTCCAAATTAATTATTGATCAATACTAATTAAGTAATCTTATTAATATATTAGAACTTATAATATATTACCAAACCTAAAGTGTTATTCCTCTCATTTTAGTCAATCCTAATGCATGATCCCATACAACCCAAATGGACCATGTCGAGTCGGGTCAAGTACATACCAAATATAGTTATGGACTTAGACACTAATCCAACAGTCTCCCACTTGGATAAGTCTAAAACTATTATTGAGTATGATTTCAAAACCTAACTAGAAATCGTAGCTCTCAAAAGCCGCTGTCGAACTCTGACCTTGTCGATGAACTCTGACCTTTGTCAATGACTTGTCCATTAGATAAGGGATCATATATTCCTCCATTCTAGATATCATATGGACTAATGCATGTATTATAAATCATTCTCTCATTCCATTTGTTATTTCCCGATTTCTGATTTATGACGACTGACTGACTGAACAGATCAAATCAGTCCTGGCTTGGCCAAACACTCACATGTGTCATCATTAAATTATCGAGGGGCCCACAAATATCACTGTTATACCAAAGGTAAAAGGAATGGATAAAGTTCGACTCATATGGCTTGTTTTACTACTTTTTGAATCATACACAAAGTCACGTTTTATAACATCGAGTTACCAATGCGTTTTCGTACAATCAATGCATAACCAACTCGTAAGTAACAAATCATATCTCTAGGTTTGAAGACTTATATGATATTACCGTCTCATGATCACTCGAGATAAAATTCCATGAAGTGATTCCAGTGAGCGTGGGTTGAGTCCAATGCTCAGAACTTATGAGCACTCATGCGATCAATGTATAACCAACTCATAGTAGCAACTCATATCTCTAGGTTTGAAGAATATAAGATATTATCGTCTCATGATCACTCGTGATAAAATCCATGAAGTGATTTCAATGAGCGTGGGTTGAATCCAATACTCAGAACTTATGAGCACTCATGAGTGTTGTAGCACCACTTTGTCCAACAACTTAGACCTCTACAAGCCAACCCATGACAGTCTTGATTCATATCTACTTCCAACATATGACCGACTGTGGATGGTTTGAATAACTTAGTCATTCAGGAAGAATGACCTAGTTATTCTGGAAGTCAAAACATGCAAAGTGAAACACAAGAATAATTGAATCCAATTTGGTCTCAGAACTTATGAATATAAATAAAACACCCTTTATTTATGACCATATTGATTACACATTATTCATTGCATACTGTTTCAAACTATCAACTTTATACTTGAATTAAAACAATAGTTGTCCCATGCTCCAAGCATGTACACTATGTTTTCTAAACACTAGTAATTCCATACACCAAGTATGCACACTATGTTTGTCTAAACATTAGTTATTCCATACTCCAAGTATGCATACTAAGTTTGTCTATGATCTTTACTTTGATAAATAGATCGATTGCAGATAACTCCAATGATTCTCATTTCACAGTCCCGAATCCTTACCGCAAATGCAGGAATTCCAAATTCATGCCATTTACCGAAATCTGTTAGATTGTAAACTTATTGTTGGATATAGTGTCTAAGTCCATAACTATATTTGGTATGTACTTGACCCGACCCGGCATGGTCCATTTGGGTTGCACTTCACCCGAACAATTAATGGATAATATTTGAGAATAGTACAAGTTATGATTTATTAATATATTATAAGTTCTAATATATTAATATAAGATCATATTATTTAATTAGTAGTGATCTATAATTAATCTAGGATTAATTTAGAGATCAAAGATATTACTAATTAAATATGGGCTTCTATATTTATATAGTGTGGGCTAGTGCTTATTTGGAATGGGCTAGGCTTGCATGGGAAAAGTCCATGGATACTCCATGGAGCTTTAACCCATGGATCTCATGGAAATGAAGAGACATGGGTATTAGGGTTTACATGGAAGTAACCCTAATCCATCACACTATATAAAGGAGGCTTTGGTTCTTGAAATCACACTAGTTGATACTTGTTGAGGTGAGGGCCGATTTCAAGATAGTAGTGACTATTCTCTCAAAGTTCCAAGTTTGTGGTGATTTGTGATTTCCACTTGAGGCATCCACACTATTGGTGCTAGGCTCTAAAACTCCAAGCAATCAACTACAACTTCAAGGTAAGTATTTCTACTAGCTTTACTTGATTCATGTTCCCCATGCCATGCTAGTTAGGATATGAACCTTGGAAAAATAATTATTTGCATGTATCTTAGACAAACATAGATCCAAGGTTTATTAGGGTTGCATGTACACTTAGGAAGTGTTAGAATGCTCAAAACCCAACAGTGGTATCAGAGCCTAGGCTTGTTTGTTTGATACTTGTTGCAATATTATGGAGAAAGTCGAAAAACTTGCTGTCTGACTGCTGGACTCGGTGAGTCCATGGGGGGACTCGACGAGTTCACTTGTATCTTCAACCTACTCGTCGAGTAGGTTCATGCACTCGGCGAGTAGGGTCGACAGAGTCCAGATTTTCGACTTTAGTTGCTGGAAATGGATTAGAAACATTACCCTAAACTGTTTTGGTACTTGAAAACTTGTTTTAGTTGGTGTAATGTCTTGCTAATTCATTTACAACAACTAGTTATCAAAATTACAAAGTTTTAAATGTGATTTTGATTCATGAAAGTGTTCATATTCATGTTCTTGTTCTTATGATGTTTAGATGATCATAGGAATTATTTGTAACCTATGTGGTAGTTTAATTCTTGATCATAATGTGTTTTAATGGTATCCATAACTTGTTCTCAAGTTATGGAAAACCAAAAGTCACTTGAGTTAAAAACCATTAAAAGAACACAAGAGTTAGAAAAATGAAGAGTCTTCATTTTATTACTCTAATAAACTCATAAGTTACAAGAAATGAAAAGTTTTGAAAGTTTACAAAACTTGCCCTCAAGATTTGGAACAAGTAAAGTCAAGTTAAACTTTAGTTCCAACCCTTAGAATTTAAAAAAATTAAAATTCAATCCTTATACTTATATTATTATGATTTAATTATATATATATATATATATATATATATATATATATATATATATATATGTATGTATAAGAACAAAGTCGTCTTACCGCTAGTACGCCTCATTCACGAAGCCGGTCTTTAAGGTGGGTATAACGTTGTTGCCTATAAAATGGCAACTTAATGGGTGTCCACTCTCACCCACCGCTTGCTTGACCGGTGGAGGGTCGTTAGCCGAACGGGTAAGACAAGGACTTACAAATTCTCATTAAAAGTATGATGAATATTATAAAGTAACTAAATGTTTTATTAAATTCCCAATCTTAGTTACTTTAGGAAAAATGTGAATAAGGTGCTAATCCATGAAATTACACTTTACACTTTGTTTAAGTCGTTGGTGGAGCGTGTGTGGTTAACCGGCACACTAACTTGGACTTAACAAGGTAGGTAAAGGGTGACTTAAGGTTTATTATAGTATCGATGGAGTGTGTGTGGTTTACCGGCACATCGATTGAGTGGAAATTGGTGAATCATCATTCACCTACCTTTCGAATATGTTATAGCTTGGATTACGACATACCTCTTCTAAGTTATAATATATTGTGATTGGATCCTAGCCTTAATATTACATTTGGGTGTTTTATTAAGGACTCTCCTAATATCTAAACTAATCTTGTCCATTTCTTTCAGATGTCTTCAAACAATGTTGCTTCTGGATCTAACCCTAATAGCTCCTTTACCCTTATGAACTTGTGTGGGAAAGTCACCTTTGATGGATCCAACTTCAATGAGTGGATCAGAAACATCAGGATGATTACCCGCTACGAGGACAAAGAATATGTCCTTGACAAGGAGCTTAAGGAGATTGATGAGACCACTGCAACTCCTCAGGAGATCGCTGACTTTCAGGCACATGAAAGGGATGCTACGAAAGTGGCTTGCATCATGATGGCCACGATGACAGCGGAACTCCAAAAGTCTTATGAGGATTTCTACCCTTATGAAATGCACCAAGATTTGATGGAAAGATACCATCAAAGTGCACGACAAGAGAGGTATGAAATCATCTGCTCCATGATAACAGCCATGATGAAGGACGGGGAATCCGTCACGAGCCACATGCAGAAAATGCAAAGGTATGTGGATCGTTTGCTGAAGCTTAATGTGAACTTCCCTGAGGATCTTGCAATAGATATCATTTTGCACTCCTTACCATCATGCTATGATCAATTCCGCATGACATATCACATGAATAAGGAAGAGGTCACACTCAGCAAACTTCAGGGACTTCTCAAGACCGCAGAAACAGGTCTTAAGGGGAAGTCGGTTGTTAACACTCCTACTCCAAACTCTACTCCGGTTTTGGCAATCGGGAAAAGTCGAGGGAAGAAAAGAAAGAGATCTTCGAAGGGTACCAAGGGTCGGACCCTTGATGGCTCTTCTTCAAGTGGAACCAAGAAAGGTTTCATCACTCCTTCTTCTAACCCAAAAGAGGCTGAATGCTTCTATTGCCATGAAAAAGCTCATTGGAAGCGGAACTGCCCAAAGTACCAGCAGGATGTAAAGGATGGGAAAGTTAAACCCAACCATGCAGGTACTTACATTATCTTATCTAATAACTCACCCCATTCTAAATCTTGGGTCCTTGATACCGGTTGTGGTATTCATATTTGTTGTGACTTGCAGGGACTAAGAAGAAGTGAGAATGTGGAGCAAGGAAGAATAAACTTGATCATGGGGAATAGGAAAGCTTCACCTGTCACCAAGATTGGAGTTTATACTTTATCGCTAAGTAGTGGATTTAATTTAGATTTGAATAAATGTTGTTATTCGCCAGGAATGGCAAGAAATATTATTTCCTTTCATGCTTTGTACAAACAAGGGTTTACCTTTTCGTTTAATAATGAAGTTGGTTCTATTGATGCTTTCTTTAATAATGTTCTTTATTTTAAAGCATTACCTTGTGATGGTGTGTATGAAGCTGTATCTGTTGTAGATAAATTAGGAAATAATGTTTTGTGTATTGATTCTATTAATAATAATAACTTGGATAAAGCATCATTATGGCATTGTCGCCTTGGACATATAAGCAAGAAACGCATAGGCCAACTCCAAAAGGATGGAGTCTTGGAGTCATTTGACCTAAAGTCAGATGATAGTTGCGAATCATGCTTACTTGGAAAAATGACAAAGTCACCCTTCACAGGCTTGTGTGAGAGGGGTGAAGGTTTGTTGGATCTTGTACACACGGATGTGTGTGGACCATTCAAACATGCCACAAGGGATGCAAATCGTTATTATTTGACTTTTACTGATGATTACAGTAGATATGGATATGTCTACTTAATCAAGCATAAGTCAGAGACTTTAGAGAAGTTTAAGGAATTTAAACAGGAAGTCGAGAATCAATTGGGCAGGAACATTAAGATGCTTCGATCTGATCGTGGTGGTGAGTATCTTAGTTCAGAGTTCCTTGACTATCTTAGGGAATATGGGATTGTCTCACAATCGACACCTCCCAGGACACCACAGTTGAATGGTGTAGCTGAGAGGCATAATCGAACCTTGTTAGATATGGTTCGTTCCATGATGAGTCGAGCTACGCTACCAATCTCATTCTGGGGGTATGCCTTAGAGACTGCCGCCCATATTCTTAATCTGGTCCCTACAAAGAAAGTTGCCAAAACTCCTCACGAGATGTGGACTGGTAAAGTACCTAAACTAGACCACATCAAGATTTGGGGTTGCGAGGCTTTTGTGAGACGCGAGACTCATGATAAGCTTGAACCCCGAAGCGAGAGGTGTATTTTCATCGGCTACCCACAACAATCCTTTAGTTACCTCTTCTACAGACCTAGTGATAATGTGGTCTTTGTAGCAAGAAGAGGAGTTTTTCAAAAAAGAGAGTTTATAAGCCAAGGAAACAGTGGGAGGCAAATTGATCTTGAAGAAATTCAAGAGTCAAGTGGTGAAGGAACTTCAAATCCTAGCCCTCAACTTGAGGAGGAAACTCTTGTTGAGCCAGTTGATGTGCCTATACCTCTGAGGCGTTCCACGAGAGTTAGGAATGCACCTGAGCATTATTATGGTTTCCATATTACTGCGGAAGGTGAGACACTTATTAGTGATGAGACACTAGTAGGTCTGGATGAACCTAACAGCTACACAGAAGCCATGGCAGGCCCTGAGGCTGCTAAATGGAAAGAGGCTATGGATAGCGAGATACAATCCATGTATGACAATCAAGTTTGGAACTTGGTTGAGAATGTACCTAGTCGTAAGACTGTAGGGTGCAAATGGATCTTCAAGAAGAAGACCGACATGGATGGTAATGTACACACTTATAAGGCACGACTGGTTGCAAAAGGTTATTCTCAAACTCCGGGAGTTGATTATGATGAAACCTTTTCACCAGTGGCCAAGATAAAGTCTATTAGGGTTCTGTTAGCCATTGCTGCATTTCATGACTATGAAATATGGCAAATGGATGTCAAAACTGCTTTCCTTAATGGAAAGTTGGTTGAGGATGTTTACATGGTTCAGCCAGAGGGTTTTGTTAGTACCAAGTACCCCAATAGAGTGTGTAAACTCGAGAAATCCATTTATGGATTGAAACAGGCACCTCGCAGGTGGAATCTTTGCTTTGATGAGAAAGTCAAGGAATTTGGCTTTTCAAGGAGTGAAGATGAATCTTGCGTCTATATCAAGGCTAGTGGGAGCATAGTCAGTTTTTTGGTACTGTATGTGGATGACATACTACTCATAGGAAATGACATCCCAACCCTGCAGGAAGTAAAGTCCTGGCTTGGGAAGTGTTTTGCTATGAAGGACCTTGGTGAAGCTGCCTATATCCTAGGGATAAAGATTTTGAGAAACAGGAGTAAAAGGCTAATTGGACTTAGTCAGAGTACCTACTTGGACAAAATGTTGAAAAGATTCAACATGCATAACTCCAAGAAAGGTGAGTTACCCATTCAGAGTAATGCCAGATTGAGTAAGACACAACCCTAGTACTGAGGCTGAGATAGTAGAAATGAGTCGACTTCCTTATGCTTCAGCTGTAGGATCGATCATGTATGCTATGACGTGTACTCGACCTGATGTAGCCTTTGCTTTGAGCATGGTTAGCAGGTATTAAGGGAACCCTGGAAAGGAACACTGGACTGCGGTAAAGAATATCCTCAAGTACCTGCGAAGGACTAAGGACTGGGTCCTTACCTTCGGTGGGAGTGATGACTTGAGAGCTGTAGGGTATAGTGATGCTAGCTTCCAGACTGATAGGGATAATTTCTGCTCACAGTCGGGCTGGGTCTTTACCTTAAACGGAGGAGCAATCGCTTGGAAGAGTTCCAAGCAGGAGACAGTGGCTGATTCTACTTTTGAATCAGAGTATATAGCGGCAAGCGAGGCAGCAAAGGAGGCTATATGGCTAAAGAACTTCATCGGAGACCTTGGAATTGTACCAGCTATAAAAGAGCCAATGGAGATTTTCTGTGACAACAATAGTGCGATTGCCTTAGCCAAGGAACCAAGAGATCATGGGAGATCCAGACACATTGACAGAAAATATCACTTCATCAGACATCGAATAGAAGAAGGGATCCTCGTGGCGTAGAGGGTATCATCAGATGAGAACCCAGCAGATCCCCTCACGAAGGGACTGGGTAGGGTTAAGCATCTCCAGCATGCTCGGAGCATAGGGCTGAAGGATGATATAAGTTTTAGTAGTTAGATAAATTATGAAATTTGTAAAGTGTAATTGACATTTGATGATGAATAAAAGGTGTTTTATTTATGAGTAAAGTGTTGCTATCTCTTGTCAATCGTTTACTATATTTCTTTTGCATGTTTTGACTTCCAGAATAATTATGTTTGGTATATCATATTATTCAAACCTCCACAGTCGGTCATATGTCGGAAGTAGGTATGAATCAAGACTGTCATGATTGGTTGCAGAGGCCTAAGGTGTTGGACATGGCTACAACGATCATGATTGCTCATAAGTTCTGAGCATTGGACTCAACCCACGCTCACTGGAATCACTTCATGGAATTTTATCTCGAGTGATCGTGAGACGGTAATATCATATAAGTCTTCAAACCTAGAGATATGATTTGTTACTTACGAGTTGGTTATGCATTGATTGTACGAAAACGCATTGGTAACTCGATGTTATAAAACGTGCTTTTGTGTGTAATTCAATGAGTGGTAGAACAAACATATGAGTCGAAGTTTATCTGTTCCTTCTTGGATTAGAAGCTGATATTTGGGCCCCTTGATGATTTTGTTTTGACCTATGTACCGGGCCCGGTCAGAACTAAATTGATGTGTTCAGTTGAGTTCTATGTCAAACAAATCGGAAATCGGGAAACAGATGCTGGACAATAAGCAAGACAATGTTCCATGTATTTGTCCAGCTGATATCTAGAACAGAGGATTATATGATCACTTATCTAAATGGCGCGTTCTAGTTCAACAGAGTTTAAAGAGCTACGATTGCTAATCGGTTCCTGAAGTTATACTTGCAAATATAGTTACTAGACTTATCCAAGTGGGAGACTATTGGATATAGTGTCTAAGTCCATAACTATATTTAGTATGTACTTGAACCGACCCGGCATGGTCCATTTGGGTTGCACTTCACCCGAACAATTTATGGATAATATTTGAGAAAATTACAAGTTATGATTTATTAATATATTATAAGTTCTAATATATTAATATAAGATCATATTATTTAATTAGTAGTGATCTATAATTAATCTAGGATTAATTTAGAGATCAAAGATATTACTAATTAAATATGGGCTTCTATATTTATATAGTGTGGGCTAGTGCTTATTTGGAATGGGCTAGGCTTGCATGGGAAAAGTCCATGGATACTCCATGGAGCTTTAACCCATGGATCTCATGGAAATGAAGAGACATGGGTATTAGGGTTTACATGGAAGTAACCCTAATCCATCACACTATATAAAGGAGGCTTTGGTTCTTGAAATCACACTAGTTGATACTTGTTGAGGTGAGGGCCGATTTCAAGATAGTAGTGACTATTCTCTCAAAGTTCCAAGTTTGTGGTGATTTGTGATTTCCACTTGAGGCATCCACACTATTGGTGCTAGGCTCTAAAACTCCAAGCAATCAACTACAACTTCAAGGTAAGTATTTCTACTAGCTTTACTTGATTCATGTTCCCCATGCCATGCTAGTTAGGATATGAACCTTGGAAAAATAATTATTTGCATGTATCTTAGACAAACATAGATCCAAGGTTTATTAGGGTTGCATGTACACTTAGGAAGTGTTAGAATGCTCAAAACCCAACAGTGGTATCAGAGCCTAGGCTTGTTTGTTTGATACTTGTTGCAATATTATGGAGAAAGTCGAAAAACTTGCTGTCTGACTGCTGGACTCGGTGAGTCCATGGGGGGACTCGACGAGTTCACTTGTATCTTCAACCTACTCGTCGAGTAGGTTCATGCACTCGGCGAGTAGGGTCGACAGAGTCCAGATTTTCGACTTTAGTTGCTGGAAATGGATTAGAAACATTACCCTAAACTGTTTTGGTACTTGAAAACTTGTTTTAGTTGGTGTAATGTCTTGCTAATTCATTTACAACAACTAGTTATCAAAATTACAAAGTTTTAAATGTGATTTTGATTCATGAAAGTGTTCATATTCATGTTCTTGTTCTTATGATGTTTAGATGATCATAGGAATTATTTGTAACCTATGTGGTAGTTTAATTCTTGATCATAATGTGTTTTAATGGTATCCATAACTTGTTCTCAAGTTATGGAAAACCAAAAGTCACTTGAGTTAAAAACCATTAAAAGAACACAAGAGTTAGAAAAATGAAGAGTCTTCATTTTATTACTCTAATAAACTCATAAGTTACAAGAAATGAAAAGTTTTGAAAGTTTACAAAACTTGCCCTCAAGATTTGGAACAAGTAAAGTCAAGTTAAACTTTAGTTCCAACCCTTAGAATTTAAAAAAATTAAAATTCAATCCTTATACTTATATTATTATGATTTAATTATATATATATATATATATATATATATATATATATATATGTATGTATAAGAACAAAGTCGTCTTACCGCTAGTACGCCTCATTCACGAAGCCGGTCTTTAAGGTGGGTATAACGTTGTTGCCTATAAAATGGCAACTTAATGGGTGTCCACTCTCACCCACCGCTTGCTTGACCGGTGGAGGGTCGTTAGCCGAACGGGTAAGACAAGGACTTACAAATTCTCATTAAAAGTATGATGAATATTATAAAGTAACTAAATGTTTTATTAAATTCCCAATCTTAGTTACTTTAGGAAAAATGTGAATAAGGTGCTAATCCATGAAATTACACTTTACACTTTGTTTAAGTCGTTGGTGGAGCGTGTGTGGTTAACCGGCACACTAACTTGGACTTAACAAGGTAGGTAAAGGGTGACTTAAGGTTTATTATAGTATCGATGGAGTGTGTGTGGTTTACCGGCACATCGATTGAGTGGAAATTGGTGAATCATCATTCACCTACCTTTCGAATATGTTATAGCTTGGATTACGACATACCTCTTCTAAGTTATAATATATTGTGATTGGATCCTAGCCTTAATATTACATTTGGGTGTTTTATTAAGGACTCTCCTAATATCTAAACTAATCTTGTCCATTTCTTTCAGATGTCTTCAAACAATGTTGCTTCTGGATCTAACCCTAATAGCTCCTTTACCCTTATGAACTTGTGTGGGAAAGTCACCTTTGATGGATCCAACTTCAATGAGTGGATCAGAAACATCAGGATGATTACCCGCTACGAGGACAAAGAATATGTCCTTGACAAGGAGCTTAAGGAGATTGATGAGACCACTGCAACTCCTCAGGAGATCGCTGACTTTCAGGCACATGAAAGGGATGCTACGAAAGTGGCTTGCATCATGATGGCCACGATGACAGCGGAACTCCAAAAGTCTTATGAGGATTTCTACCCTTATGAAATGCACCAAGATTTGATGGAAAGATACCATCAAAGTGCACGACAAGAGAGGTATGAAATCATCTGCTCCATGATAACAGCCATTATGAAGGACGGGGAATCCGTCACGAGCCACATGCAGAAAATGCAAAGGTATGTGGATCGTTTGCTGAAGCTTAATGTGAACTTCCCTGAGGATCTTGCAATAGATATCATTTTGCACTCCTTACCATCATGCTATGATCAATTCCGCATGACATATCACATGAATAAGGAAGAGGTCACACTCAGCAAACTTCAGGGACTTCTCAAGACCGCAGAAACAGGTCTTAAGGGGAAGTCGGTTGTTAACACTCCTACTCCAAACTCTACTCCGGTTTTGGCAATCGGGAAAAGTCGAGGGAAGAAAAGAAAGAGATCTTCGAAGGGTACCAAGGGTCGGACCCTTGATGGCTCTTCTTCAAGTGGAACCAAGAAAGGTTTCATCACTCCTTCTTCTAACCCAAAAGAGGCTGAATGCTTCTATTGCCATGAAAAAGCTCATTGGAAGCGGAACTGCCCAAAGTACCAACAGGATGTAAAGGATGGGAAAGTTAAACCCAACCATGCAGGTACTTACATTATCTTATCTAATAACTCACCCCATTCTAAATCTTGGGTCCTTGATACCGGTTGTGGTATTCATATTTGTTGTGACTTGCAGGGACTAAGAAGAAGTGAGAATGTGGAGCAAGGAAGAATAAACTTGATCATGGGGAATAGGAAAGCTTCACCTGTCACCAAGATTGGAGTTTATACTTTATCGCTAAGTAGTGGATTTAATTTAGATTTGAATAAATGTTGTTATTCGCCAGGAATGGCAAGAAATATTATTTCCTTTCATGCTTTGTACAAACAAGGGTTTACCTTTTCGTTTAATAATGAAGTTGGTTCTATTGATGCTTTCTTTAATAATGTTCTTTATTTTAAAGCATTACCTTGTGATGGTGTGTATGAAGCTGTATCTGTTGTAGATAAATTAGGAAATAATGTTTTGTGTATTGATTCTATTAATAATAATAACTTGGATAAAGCATCATTATGGCATTGTCGCCTTGGACATATAAGCAAGAAACGCATAGGCCAACTCCAAAAGGATGGAGTCTTGGAGTCATTTGACCTAAAGTCAGATGATAGTTGCGAATCATGCTTACTTGGAAAAATGACAAAGTCACCCTTCACAGGCTTGTGTGAGAGGGGTGAAGGTTTGTTGGATCTTGTACACACGGATGTGTGTGGACCATTCAAACATGCCACAAGGGATGCTAATCGTTATTATTTGACTTTTACTGATGATTACAGTAGATATGGATATGTCTACTTAATCAAGCATAAGTCAGAGACTTTAGAGAAGTTTAAGGAATTTAAACAGGAAGTCGAGAATCAATTGGGCAGGAACATTAAGATGCTTCGATCTGATCGTGGTGGTGAGTATCTTAGTTCAGAGTTCCTTGACTATCTTAGGGAATATGGGATTGTCTCACAATCGACACCTCCCAGGACACCACAGTTGAATGGTGTAGCTGAGAGGCATAATCGAACCTTGTTAGATATGGTTCGTTCCATGATGAGTCGAGCTACGCTACCAATCTCATTCTGGGGGTATGCCTTAGAGACTGCCGCCCATATTCTTAATCTGGTCCCTACAAAGAAAGTTGCCAAAACTCCTCACGAGATGTAGACTGGTAAAGTACCTAAACTAGACCACATCAAGATTTGGGGTTGCGAGGCTTTTGTGAGACGCGAGACTCATGATAAGCTTGAACCCCGAAGCGAGAGGTGTATTTTCATCGGCTACCCACAACAATCCTTTAGTTACCTCTTCTACAGACCTAGTGATAATGTGGTCTTTGTAGCAAGAAGAGGAGTTTTTCAAAAAAGAGAGTTTATAAGCCAAGGAAACAGTGGGAGGCAAATTGATCTTGAAGAAATTCAAGAGTCAAGTGGTGAAGGAACTTCAAATCCTAGCCCTCAACTTGAGGAGGAAACTCTTGTTGAGCCAGTTGATGTGCCTATACCTCTGAGGCGTTCCACGAGAGTTAGGAATGCACCTGAGCATTATTATGGTTTCCATATTACTGCGGAAGGTGAGACACTTATTAGTGATGAGACACTAGTAGGTCTGGATGAACCTAACAGCTACACAGAAGCCATGGCAGGCCCTGAGGCTGCTAAATGGAAAGAGGCTATGGATAGCGAGATACAATCCATGTATGACAATCAAGTTTGGAACTTGGTTGAGAATGTACCTAGTCGTAAGACTGTAGGGTGCAAATGGATCTTCAAGAAGAAGACCGACATGGATGGTAATGTACACACTTATAAGGCACGACTGGTTGCAAAAGGTTATTCTCAAACTCCGGGAGTTGATTATGATGAAACCTTTTCACCAGTGGCCAAGATAAAGTCTATTAGGGTTCTGTTAGCCATTGCTGCATTTCATGACTATGAAATATGGCAAATGGATGTCAAAACTGCTTTCCTTAATGGAAAGTTGGTTGAGGATGTTTACATGGTTCAGCCAGAGGGTTTTGTTAGTACCAAGTACCCCAATAGAGTGTGTAAACTCGAGAAATCCATTTATGGATTGAAACAGGCACCTCGCAGGTGGAATCTTTGCTTTGATGAGAAAGTCAAGGAATTTGGCTTTTCAAGGAGTGAAGATGAATCTTGCGTCTATATCAAGGCTAGTGGGAGCATAGTCAGTTTTTTGGTACTGTATGTGGATGACATACTACTCATAGGAAATGACATCCCAACCCTGCAGGAAGTAAAGTCCTGGCTTGGGAAGTGTTTTGCTATGAAGGACCTTGGTGAAGCTGCCTATATCCTAGGGATAAAGATTTTGAGAAACAGGAGTAAAAGGCTAATTGGACTTAGTCAGAGTACCTACTTGGACAAAATGTTGAAAAGATTCAACATGCATAACTCCAAGAAAGGTGAGTTACCCATTCAGAGTAATGCCAGATTGAGTAAGACACAACCCTAGTACTGAGGCTGAGATAGTAGAAATGAGTCGACTTCCTTATGCTTCAGCTGTAGGATCGATCATGTATGCTATGACGTGTACTCGACCTGATGTAGCCTTTGCTTTGAGCATGGTTAGCAGGTATTAAGGGAACCCTGGAAAGGAACACTGGACTGCGGTAAAGAATATCCTCAAGTACCTGCGAAGGACTAAGGACTGGGTCCTTACCTTCGGTGGGAGTGATGACTTGAGAGCTGTAGGGTATAGTGATGCTAGCTTCCAGACTGATAGGGATAATTTCCGCTCACAGTCGGGCTGGGTCTTTACCTTAAACGGAGGAGCAATCGCTTGGAAGAGTTCCAAGCAGGAGACAGTGGCTGATTCTACTTTTGAATCAGAGTATATAGCGGCAAGCGAGGCAGCAAAGGAGGCTATATGGCTAAAGAACTTCATCGGAGACCTTGGAATTGTACCAGCTATAAAAGAGCCAATGGAGATTTTCTGTGACAACAATAGTGCGATTGCCTTAGCCAAGGAACCAAGAGATCATGGGAGATCCAGACACATTGACAGAAAATATCACTTCATCAGACATCGAATAGAAGAAGGGATCCTCGTGGCGTAGAGGGTATCATCAGATGAGAACCCAGCAGATCCCCTCACGAAGGGACTGGGTAGGGTTAAGCATCTCCAGCATGCTCGGAGCATAGGGCTGAAGGATGATATAAGTTTTAGTAGTTAGATAAATTATGAAATTTGTAAAGTGTAATTGACATTTGATGATGAATAAAAGGTGTTTTATTTATGAGTAAAGTGTTGCTATCTCTTGTCAATCGTTTACTATATTTCTTTTGCATGTTTTGACTTCCAGAATAATTATGTTTGGTATATCATATTATTCAAACCTCCACAGTCGGTCATATGTCGGAAGTAGGTATGAATCAAGACTGTCATGATTGGTTGCAGAGGCCTAAGGTGTTGGACATGGCTACAACGATCATGATTGCTCATAAGTTCTGAGCATTGGACTCAACCCACGCTCACTGGAATCACTTCATGGAATTTTATCTCGAGTGATCGTGAGACGGTAATATCATATAAGTCTTCAAACCTAGAGATATGATTTGTTACTTACGAGTTGGTTATGCATTGATTGTACGAAAACGCATTGGTAACTCGATGTTATAAAACGTGCTTTTGTGTGTAATTCAATGAGTGGTAGAACAAACATATGAGTCGAAGTTTATCTGTTCCTTCTTGGATTAGAAGCTGATATTTGGGCCCCTTGATGATTTTGTTTTGACCTATGTACCGGGCCCGGTCAGAACTAAATTGATGTGTTCAGTTGAGTTCTATGTCAAACAAATCGGAAATCGGGAAACAGATGCTGGACAATAAGCAAGACAATGTTCCATGTATTTGTCCAGCTGATATCTAGAACAGAGGATTATATGATCACTTATCTAAATGGCGCGTTCTAGTTCAACAGAGTTTAAAGAGCTACGATTGCTAATCGGTTCCTGAAGTTATACTTGCAAATATAGTTACTAGACTTATCCAAGTGGGAGACTATTGGATATAGTGTCTAAGTCCATAACTATATTTAGTATGTACTTGAACCGACCCGGCATGGTCCATTTGGGTTGCACTTCACCCGAACAATTTATGGATAATATTTGAGAAAATTACAAGTTATGATTTATTAATATATTATAAGTTCTAATATATTAATATAAGATCATATTATTTAATTAGTAGTGATCTATAATTAATCTAGGATTAATTTAGAGATCAAAGATATTACTAATTAAATATGGGCTTCTATATTTATATAGTGTGGGCTAGTGCTTATTTGGAATGGGCTAGGCTTGCATGGGAAAAGTCCATGGATACTCCATGGAGCTTTAACCCATGGATCTCATGGAAATGAAGAGACATGGGTATTAGGGTTTACATGGAAGTAACCCTAATCCATCACACTATATAAAGGAGGCTTTGGTTCTTGAAATCACACTAGTTGATACTTGTTGAGGTGAGGGCCGATTTCAAGATAGTAGTGACTATTCTCTCAAAGTTCCAAGTTTGTGGTGATTTGTGATTTCCACTTGAGGCATCCACACTATTGGTGCTAGGCTCTAAAACTCCAAGCAATCAACTACAACTTCAAGGTAAGTATTTCTACTAGCTTTACTTGATTCATGTTCCCCATGCCATGCTAGTTAGGATATGAACCTTGGAAAAATAATTATTTGCATGTATCTTAGACAAACATAGATCCAAGGTTTATTAGGGTTGCATGTACACTTAGGAAGTGTTAGAATGCTCAAAACCCAACAGTGGTATCAGAGCCTAGGCTTGTTTGTTTGATACTTGTTGCAATATTATGGAGAAAGTCGAAAAACTTGCTGTCTGACTGCTGGACTCGGTGAGTCCATGGGGGGACTCGACGAGTTCACTTGTATCTTCAACCTACTCGTCGAGTAGGTTCATGCACTCGGCGAGTAGGGTCGACAGAGTCCAGATTTTCGACTTTAGTTGCTGGAAATGGATTAGAAACATTACCCTAAACTGTTTTGGTACTTGAAAACTTGTTTTAGTTGGTGTAATGTCTTGCTAATTCATTTACAACAACTAGTTATCAAAATTACAAAGTTTTAAATGTGATTTTGATTCATGAAAGTGTTCATATTCATGTTCTTGTTCTTATGATGTTTAGATGATCATAGGAATTATTTGTAACCTATGTGGTAGTTTAATTCTTGATCATAATGTGTTTTAATGGTATCCATAACTTGTTCTCAAGTTATGGAAAACCAAAAGTCACTTGAGTTAAAAACCATTAAAAGAACACAAGAGTTAGAAAAATGAAGAGTCTTCATTTTATTACTCTAATAAACTCATAAGTTACAAGAAATGAAAAGTTTTGAAAGTTTACAAAACTTGCCCTCAAGATTTGGAACAAGTAAAGTCAAGTTAAACTTTAGTTCCAACCCTTAGAATTTATAAAAATTAAAATTCAATCCTTATACTTATATTATTATGATTTAATTATATATATATATATATATATATATATATATATATATATATATATATATATATATATATATATGTATGTATAAGAACAAAGTCGTCTTACCGCTAGTACGCCTCATTCACGAAGCCGGTCTTTAAGGTGGGTATAACGTTGTTGCCTATAAAATGGCTACTTAATGGGTGTCCACTCTCACCCACCGCTTGCTTGACCGGTGGAGGGTCGTTAGCCGAACGGGTAAGACAAGGACTTACAAATTCTCATTAAAAGTATGATGAATATTATAAAGTAACTAAATGTTTTATTAAATTCCCAATCTTAGTTACTTTAGGAAAAATGTGAATAAGGTGCTAATCCATGAAATTACACTTTACACTTTGTTTAAGTCGTTGGTGGAGCGTGTGTGGTTAACCGGCACACTAACTTGGACTTAACAAGGTAGGTAAAGGGTGACTTAAGGTTTATTATAGTATCGATGGAGTGTGTGTGGTTTACCGGCACATCGATTGAGTGATAAACTTTAAGGGTACCAAGTGATTTGCATGGTTACTTCACACCTCGCTTTGTGATCCTCGGCATCCCAGTCACAAAACTTGGAGGGAACACTCGAGATTGAAACATGCCTTTGAAAAGTTCATTGAATCTCAAAGAATCTAGGAATTTCTAAGAACCAATCAAAAACCTAATATTTAAATGTTTCGGTTTTCGTGGTGGAAATTGGTGAATCATCATTCACCTACCTTTCGAATATGTTATAGCTTGGATTACGACATACCTCTTCTAAGTTATAATATATTGTGATTGGATCCTAGCCTTAATATTACATTTGGGTGTTTTATTAAGGACTCTCCTAATATCTAAACTAATCTTGTCCATTTCTTTCAGATGTCTTCAAACAATGTTGCTTCTGGATCTAACCCTAATAGCTCCTTTACCCTTATGAACTTGTGTGGGAAAGTCACCTTTGATGGATCCAACTTCAATGAGTGGATCAGAAACATCAGGATGATTACCCGCTACGAGGACAAAGAATATGTCCTTGACAAGGAGCTTAAGGAGATTGATGGGACCACTGCAACTCCTCAGGAGATCGCTGACTTTCAGGCACATGAAAGGGATGCTACGAAAGTGGCTTGCATCATGATGGCCACGATGACAGCGGAACTCCAAAAGTCTTATGAGGATTTCTACCCTTATGAAATGCACCAAGATTTGATGGAAAGATACCATCAAAGTGCACGACAAGAGAGGTATGAAATCATCTGCTCCATGATAACAGCCATGATGAAGGACGGGGAATCCGTCACGAGCCACATGCAGAAAATGCAAAGGTATGTGGATCGTTTGCTGAAGCTTAATGTGAACTTCCCTGAGGATCTTGCAATAGATATCATTTTGCACTCCTTACCATCATGCTATGATCAATTCCGCATGACATATCACATGAATAAGGAAGAGGTCACACTCAGCAAACTTCAGGGACTTCTCAAGACCGCAGAAACAGGTCTTAAGGGGAAGTCGGTTGTTAACACTCCTACTCCAAACTCTACTCCGGTTTTGGCAATCGGGAAAAGTCGAGGGAAGAAAAGAAAGAGATCTTCGAAGGGTACCAAGGGTCGGACCCTTGATGGCTCTTCTTCAAGTGGAACCAAGAAAGGTTTCATCACTCCTTCTTCTAACCCAAAAGAGGCTGAATGCTTCTATTGCCATGAAAAAGCTCATTGGAAGCGGAACTGCCCAAAGTACCAGCAGGATGTAAAGGATGGGAAAGTTAAACCCAACCATGCAGGTACTTACATTATCTTATCTAATAACTCACCCCATTCTAAATCTTGGGTCCTTGATACCGGTTGTGGTATTCATATTTGTTGTGACTTGCAGGGACTAAGAAGAAGTGAGAATGTGGAGCAAGGAAGAATAAACTTGATCATGGGGAATAGGAAAGCTTCACCTGTCACCAAGATTGGAGTTTATACTTTATCGCTAAGTAGTGGATTTAATTTAGATTTGAATAAATGTTGTTATTCGCCAGGAATGGCAAGAAATATTATTTCCTTTCATGCTTTGTACAAACAAGGGTTTACCTTTTCGTTTAATAATGAAGTTGGTTCTATTGATGCTTTCTTTAATAATGTTCTTTATTTTAAAGCATTACCTTGTGATGGTGTGTATGAAGCTGTATCTGTTGTAGATAAATTAGGAAATAATGTTTTGTGTATTGATTCTATTAATAATAATAACTTGGATAAAGCATCATTATGGCATTGTCGCCTTGGACATATAAGCAAGAAACGCATAGGCCAACTCCAAAAGGATGGAGTCTTGGAGTCATTTGACCTAAAGTCAGATGATAGTTGCGAATCATGCTTACTTGGAAAAATGACAAAGTCACCCTTCACAGGCTTGTGTGAGAGGGGTGAAGGTTTGTTGGATCTTGTACACACGGATGTGTGTGGACCATTCAAACATGCCACAAGGGATGCTAATCGTTATTATTTGACTTTTACTGATGATTACAGTAGATATGGATATGTCTACTTAATCAAGCATAAGTCAGAGACTTTAGAGAAGTTTAAGGAATTTAAACAGGAAGTCGAGAATCAATTGGGCAGGAACATTAAGATGCTTCGATCTGATCGTGGTGGTGAGTATCTTAGTTCAGAGTTCCTTGACTATCTTAGGGAATATGGGATTGTCTCACAATCGACACCTCCCAGGACACCATAGTTGAATGGTGTAGCTGAGAGGCATAATCGAACCTTGTTAGATATGGTTCGTTCCATGATGAGTCGAGCTACGCTACCAATCTCATTCTGGGGGTATGCCTTAGAGACTGCCGCCCATATTCTTAATCTGGTCCCTACAAAGAAAGTTGCCAAAACTCCTCACGAGATGTGGACTGGTAAAGTACCTAAACTAGACCACATCAAGATTTGGGGTTGCGAGGCTTTTGTGAGACGCGAGACTCATGATAAGCTTGAACCCCGAAGCGAGAGGTGTATTTTCATCGGCTACCCACAACAATCCTTTAGTTACCTCTTCTACAGACCTAGTGATAATGTGGTCTTTGTAGCAAGAAGAGGAGTTTTTCAAAAAAGAGAGTTTATAAGCCAAGGAAACAGTGGGAGGCAAATTGATCTTGAAGAAATTCAAGAGTCAAGTGGTGAAGGAACTTCAAATCCTAGCCCTCAACTTGAGGAGGAAACTCTTGTTGAGCCAGTTGATGTGCCTGTACCTCTGAGGCGTTCCACGAGAGTTAGGAATGCACCTGAGCATTATTATGGTTTCCATATTACTGCGGAAGGTGAGACACTTATTAGTGATGAGACACTAGTAGGTCTGGATGAACCTAACAGCTACACAGAAGCCATGGCAGGCCTTGAGGCTGCTAAATGGAAAGAGGCTATGGATAGCGAGATACAATCCATGTATGACAATCAAGTTTGGAACTTGGTTGAGAATGTACCTAGTCGTAAGACTGTAGGGTGCAAATGGATCTTCAAGAAGAAGACCGACATGGATGGTAATGTACACACTTATAAGGCACGACTGGTTGCAAAAGGTTATTCTCAAACTCCGGGAGTTGATTATGATGAAACCTTTTCACCAGTGGCCAAGATAAAGTCTATTAGGGTTCTGTTAGCCATTGCTGCATTTCATGACTATGAAATATGGCAAATGGATGTCAAAACTGCTTTCCTTAATGGAAAGTTGGTTGAGGATGTTTACATGGTTCAGCCAGAGGGTTTTGTTAGTACCAAGTACCCCAATAGAGTGTGTAAACTCGAGAAATCCATTTATGGATTGAAACAGGCACCTCGCAGGTGGAATCTTTGCTTTGATGAGAAAGTCAAGGAATTTGGCTTTTCAAGGAGTGAAGATGAATCTTGCGTCTATATCAAGGCTAGTGGGAGCATAGTCAGTTTTTTGGTACTGTATGTGGATGACATACTACTCATAGGAAATGACATCCCAACCCTGCAGGAAGTAAAGTCCTGGCTTGGGAAGTGTTTTGCTATGAAGGACCTTGGTGAAGCTGCCTATATCCTAGGGATAAAGATTTTGAGAAACAGGAGTAAAAGGCTAATTGGACTTAGTCAGAGTACCTACTTGGACAAAATGTTGAAAAGATTCAACATGCATAACTCCAAGAAAGGTGAGTTACCCATTCAGAGTAATGCCAGATTGAGTAAGACACAACCCTAGTACTGAGGCTGAGATAGTAGAAATGAGTCGACTTCCTTATGCTTCAACTGTAGGATCGATCATGTATGCTATGACGTGTACTCGACCTGATGTAGCCTTTGCTTTGAGCATGGTTAGCAGGTATTAAGGGAACCCTGGAAAGGAACACTGGACTGCGGTAAAGAATATCCTCAAGTACCTGCGAAGGACTAAGGACTGGGTCCTTACCTTCGGTGGGAGTGATGACTTGAGAGCTGTAGGGTATAGTGATGCTAGCTTCCAGACTGATAGGGATAATTTCCGCTCACAGTCGGGCTGGGTCTTTACCTTAAACGGAGGAGCAATCGCTTGGAAGAGTTCCAAGCAGGAGACAGTGGCTGATTCTACTTTTGAATCAGAGTATATAGCGGCAAGCGAGGCAGCAAAGGAGGCTATATGGCTAAAGAACTTCATCGGAGACCTTGGAATTGTACCAGCTATAAAAGAGCCAATGGAGATTTTCTGTGACAACAATAGTGCGATTGCCTTAGCCAAGGAACCAAGAGATCATGGGAGATCCAGACACATTGACAGAAAATATCACTTCATCAGACATCGAATAGAAGAAGGGATCCTCGTGGCGTAGAGGGTATCATCAGATGAGAACCCAGCAGATCCCCTCACGAAGGGACTGGGTAGGGTTAAGCATCTCCAGCATGCTCGGAGCATAGGGCTGAAGGATGATATAAGTTTTAGTAGTTAGATAAATTATGAAATTTGTAAAGTGTAATTGACATTTGATGATGAATAAAAGTTGTTTTATTTATGAGTAAAGTGTTGCTATCTCTTGTCAATCGTTTACTATATTTCTTTTGCATGTTTTGACTTCCAGAATAATTATGTTTGGTATATCATATTATTCAAACCTCCACAGTCGGTCATATGTCGGAAGTAGGTATGAATCAAGACTGTCATGATTGGTTGCAGAGGCCTAAGGTGTTGGACATGGCTACAACGATCATGAGTGCTCATAAGTTCTGAGCATTGGACTCAACCCACGCTCACTGGAATCACTTCATGGAATTTTATCTCGAGTGATCGTGAGACGGTAATATCATATAAGTCTTCAAACCTAGAGATATGATTTGTTACTTACGAGTTGGTTATGCATTGATTGTACGAAAACGCATTGGTAACTCGATGTTATAAAACGTGCTTTTGTGTGTAATTCAATGAGTGGTAGAACAAACATATGAGTCGAAGTTTATCTGTTCCTTCTTGGATTAGAAGCTGATATTTGGGCCCCTTGATGATTTTGTTTTGACCTATGTACCGGGCCCGGTCAGAACTAAATTGATGTGTTCAGTTGAGTTCTATGTCAAACAAATCGGAAATCGGGAAACAGATGCTGGACAATAAGCAAGACAATGTTCCATGTATTTGTCCAGCTGATATCTAGAACAGAGGATTATATGATCACTTATCTAAATGGCGCGTTCTAGTTCAACAGAGTTTAAAGAGCTACGATTGCTAATCGGTTCCTGAAGTTATACTTGCAAATATAGTTACTAGACTTATCCAAGTGGGAGACTATTGGATATAGTGTCTAAGTCCATAACTATATTTAGTATGTACTTGAACCGACCCGGCATGGTCCATTTGGGTTGCACTTCACCCGAACAATTTATGGATAATATTTGAGAAAATTACAAGTTATGATTTATTAATATATTATAAGTTCTAATATATTAATATAAGATCATATTATTTAATTAGTAGTGATCTATAATTAATCTAGGATTAATTTAGAGATCAAAGATATTACTAATTAAATATGGGCTTCTATATTTATATAGTGTGGGCTAGTGCTTATTTAGAATGGGCTAGGCTTGCATGGGAAAGTCCATGGATACTCCATGGAGCTTTAACCCATGGATCTCATGGAAATGAAGAGACATGGGTATTAGGGTTTACATGGAAGTAACCCTAATCCATCACACTATATAAAGGAGGCTTTGGTTCTTGAAATCACACTAGTTGATACTTGTTGAGGTGAGGGCCGATTTCAAGATAGTAGTGACTATTTTCTCAAAGTTCCAAGTTTGTGGTGATTTGTGATTTCCACTTGAGGCATCCACACTATTGGTGCTAGGCTCTAAAACTCCAAGCAATCAACTACAACTTCAAGGTAAGTATTTCTACTAGCTTTATTTGATTCATGTTCCCCATGCCATGCTAGTTAGGATATGAACCTTGGAAAAATAATTATTTGCATGTATCTTAGACAAACATAGATCCAAGGTTTATTAGGGTTGCATGTACACTTAGGAAGTGTTAGAATGCTCAAAACCCAACAGTTATATGTATTGATATTTCTTGTAATGATTATGCACAAAGTCACAAAGACTTGACAACAAACGTTACAGAGCATTCCAAAGGAGATCAACTCCTTGGAAACATCCTTCTTGCATTAAGTTTCCTAATCTTACAAAGATTTATTGAACAACTTCCACCTTCCCATATTCCCATTTTAACTATCACTTCTGAACAAGATTTTCCTCTTTTCAGAATATGTCAATATGGTCCTTCCAAAAATTAACATTATACTTCCAATTGTCCCTGAGCAACCAATCTTTGGTAAACCTTAGAGTCCTCGACAACTGCTTAATTATTTTAGTCATATCCAATTCTAGACCTTTTCCCTTCTTAATGCCCTAGGCATTTGGAAAATTTTAGAAAGGATGAATATTATAACACATGTAATCGATCCTATATCTGAAGCATATGGGACACGATTCATGATGTATCATATAAAGACATGATACTAGACTAGTCCTTTTGCTACAATATTTCTATTTGCCAAGTTCTCATAATTCAGATTATGAAAAGGGATGTCGTAATCATAATCGAATTTTAGAATGCAAATAATGGACCCATATATATAATTTCCTTATGTTGAGCCTTTCCAACACAAAATTCATATATATATATATATATATATATATATATATATATATATATATCCTTGACTAAAGATGAATAAAACCTCAATCTAAGCTTTTAGAATTGAAATGAAGTATAATTTCCTCTCCCTTAATTATAACAAAACAATTTTTTCCCAATTGAAACCTTTTGTTCTCTATAATTAACATTGCTAAATTGCAACGCTAACAATAATTATCATGCTCCCACTAACATGATGATTATTAGCATATCACATATGCTCCCACTAGCTTTGATATGTACTCAGAAATCAACTGGACTTCTAGAAATCAATATTGTATTGACTTTCATACCAAAATTCAGACTTCTGATACGAGATGCTTTGATAAAACTTTATCAAAATCGTACACATTTCCTTAGATAGCACACATGTGTGTTTAAACAATTTCAGAACTATGAAAAGGGATGATGTAATCATAGTCTCAATTGTTTGGACCTTTTCCATTCCTCACAAGTCCATTTTAGTGTGCCGGTTAATCACACATGCTCCACTAACGACTTTGAGAATGCAAATATCACAATTGCTATCTACTTAAAATCTACTTAGTGAAAGAGTTTCCTCACCATCATTTTCATGAATCGGAGAGAAACCTTATGACACTTAGATTTTTATGGTGTATGTGTTCTTATCCATTTGAATTGTCAAAACCATAGTCACAAGACAAGGATAATGACAAATCCAAACACATATGGACTTAACTCAATCTTAATTTCTTGCCACTTGGCAGCTCAAGGGCCTACCATTGCTTCCAAGTTGTTATGAAACCAATTGAGAACTCTCAGAACTCATATGCAAAGCCAACTTTAACTGGAATGGGAGCAGAAATAGAAATATGTCAACACGATAGGTTATAAACCTCACGTCATGTGCTAGTGTTAAACTACAGGTTTTTTATTCTTGATTAGATCTTGAAATTCTTTTCAGGATCTTTAAGACTCCCACTGACACTCTTGACATATAAGACTATCTTGCCAAATATTCAAGAGATAGTTTGGATTCTTTATCAAGACAAACACTTCACACACTTGGTCTTAGTTGTTCTTTCTTTTATCCAAAACATCACAACTTACCAATTTCGAATGTACTAGAGTAAGATACTTTTACTCTTACATTTGACTAGTGTTAAGAAACCTTACCTTAAGATATGTCACTCAAGTTACAATCTTGGAGTATGACACTAAGAATTGTTTTTGGAACGAGGTATGAATCATCTTCTTGATTTGACCAATTCAACAATTCATAGCTCCTCTTCTTAGCTATCAGAATGCACTTAGAGGATGAATTGTGATAAGGTCTCTTAATCATTAAGATGATCATATAACATGATAGTAAAGTACTCTCCCATCTTTTCATATTTGAAAAACTTTTATCCTGCTGCCTAATTTGATTCTTCTCATTCGTTCTGCCATACATCGAAATTTTTTCCAATGTATCAGAATTACACTTAAATTGGTAAGTATAACCATATTTACTAAACTTTAGTAAATCATGAAGAATAGTCTTATTGATCTTTTGTGGTGGACTTGATCAGTGCACAAGAATGTGTACTCGATCCCTTAGTCCTTCACTTGACTCACATATAAATGTGATCAAGGAACTAGTCTTAATTTTCCAAAGCTGAAAGTTCTCATTCATCATACTATACAACTTGTATGATTCCAAGTTTCTATCCAACTTAAAACTTGGATAATGAGAAGATTTCCTTATTTGGTAAATTTCGAAACTACCACAAATGAAAGAGTCAAATTCAAATTTTTCAATATTACTAGAAACATACAAACATCAAGTTTTCATAAATGCCATTGCAAGGAGATATAAAATAAAGTAAATCAAACTTTTATTTATTTATAAAATGAGGAAAAAACTTTTCCTTATAATGAAACTTTGAATGAAAACTATGCTATTACATGTTTCCTAGCAATCTATCATAACTCATAAGAGTAGCTCAAGAATCCGATCTTCAATCAAGCGATAGAAATCCATCTTCGCGATCAGATTCAACATACTCTTTCTTTAAGTTTCCTTCACTTATCCTTTGTTTCTTAAAACATCAACATGTGACCCAGTCACATCAGGTAATAAGAATCTCAGAATAGAAACTTACCCGAGTTAGATAGTGGACTTTACCTAAAGTAGAGTCAAACTTATTGACTTTACCAGCCTTATGATCTTTCAGGTAAATTTGGCAGCTTCGCAACCAATGCCCTTTCCTTTTGTCAATACAACCATATGAACCCTTTGGGAATGGTACATGGGACAGTCTAAGACTTAGCCTTTATCTTTACCATTTGGTCAACCGAGTTGACTATGGCCAATCCCTTTCCACTAGGAAGAGAAAGCTTTTACTGGGTATCCAATGCAACCATTGTCAATGTCCATTGAAGGTTTGGGAAGTTGATCTACTAATAAAATTTTCTTTACCAAAGCTCCAAATCATTGTTGATTCAATAGAACCAAGCAAATAGATAAGATCATTAAGGGTGATGCCATAGTCTATTTCATAGCAGTCCCAAAGCAACTCACTATGTGACTTAGAAGGTGATTGGACATCCAACTTTCTTAAGACTTTGACACCCATCTCTCACAACTTGTCAATATGTGACTTCATCTCCAAGATGCGATCACACGTAGACCTTGCTTGCCAATAGGGCTTGAATGACCTTGAACTTGTGGGTTAGGGAGAATAATGGGAGGAAGTGGAGGAAGTGAAGTTCCAAGAGATTTGGGAAGATCATAGATGTCTGAACTACACATCTTTTAGGAGATATTAAAGATAGTTGATTTAAAGTCCTTAATATAACACCCAATATGAAATATTAAGGCTAGGACCCAACACAATACTTTATAACTTGGAAGAGGGATGCCGTAATCCAAACTATAAAAATATTTGAAGGTAGGCGAATGACATTTCACCAATTTCCACCATGAAAATGAAATAATTTAATTAGTTTTACTTGGATTTGAAACTCCTAGATCTTTTGATATTCATTGAACTGTTCAATGGCATGTTTCAATCTTAAGTGTGCCCTTTAGGTTTTGTGACAGGGATGCCGAGGATTACAAAACAAGGTGTGAAATAACCATGCAAATCACTTGGTACCCTTAATATTTACCGCTTAATCGATGTGCCAGTTAACCACATGCGCTCCACCAATACTATGACAAATATTAAGTTACCCTTTGCCTACCTTGTTAAATCAAGCTAGTGTGCAGGTTAACCACACACGCTCCACTAACCGACTTAAGCAAAGTGCAAAGTGTAATTTCATGGATTAGCACCTTATTCACATTTCCCTAAAGTAACTAATATTGGGAATTATAAAAAACATTTAGTTACTTATATTTATCATTAATTCTTTTAATGAAGGGAGAATTATAGTCCTTTTCCTAATCATTCGGCTAACGACCCTCCACCAGTCAAGGAAGCGGTGGGTGAGAATGGACACCCATTAAACTGCCATTTTATAGGCAGTAACCTTATACCCCCTTATTGACCGGCTTCTTGCATGAGGCTTACTAATGGTAAAACGACTTACTCTTATACATATATATATAAATATTATTAACTTATAATATTATAAAGTATAAGGGTTGAATTTTAACTTTTAAAATTCTAAGGGCTTAACATGAAATTAAAGTATTCATAAGGGAAAACTTTTCAAATTCCAAAACTTGAGGGCAAGTTTTGAAACTATTCAAAACTATTCAATTTCCATAACTTATGTGTTTAAAGTAGTTTTAATCTAAAAACTCTTCAAGTTCCATAGCTTGAGGACAAGTTATGGAAGATTTTAAACTATTAAAATAACGTGACTCTTCCTTATTCATAACTTATGGAAATCTTTATGAGTTTTATGGGTCTTAAATGTGACTTTTCATATAACTTGAGGACAAGTTACAAAAACACATTTTAGAACCAATTCTTAGATTAATTTGGATTAAAAACAACAATTTCACATAATTTTCCTATTAATCTAAGAAAGTCATAATAACAAGATAATTCAAATCAAAATTTTTCATGTAATTAGTCTAATCCTTAAACTAATACAAAACACGAATCTATTGACAATTATCTTTGAAATTGGATTAGCATGAGCATTACCACATCAAAATCCAGTTTATAAGTTGAAAAACAGCTTAGGGTAATGTTTCTAGTCCAATTCCATCCAAAACAGTCGAAGATATGCTGTCTGGGGGTCCAACTCATCGAGTGCATGAACCAACCCGATGAGTTGGATCGTTTTTTTTAACACTTTTAAGGCATGGACTCATCGATTCACCTGATGGACTCGCCGAGTCCGTTGTCCTGGAAGCAAAAAAAAACTTCGGTTTTTAAGCAGATTTTGCATGTATAACAAGAAAACAAGCCTAGGATCTAATACCACTGTTGGGTTATGAGCATTCTAACACTCCTAAGTGTACATGCAACCCTAAATACCTTGGATCTATGTTTTCTCTATTATACATGTAAATCTGAATATTCCAAGGTATTTCCCTAACTAGCATACAATCTTTTGATACTTGAATAATAAACTAGATAGAAATACATACCTTGTTGATGTAACTTAAATTCATGAAGCTCGAGAGCCTAGTGCCCCAAGTGTGACACCTCAAATGGTTCACACAACATCAAATGCAATTGGAATAACTTAGAGAGAAATGATACACTTCATGAAATCAGCTAGCCCTCACCATTCCTTCATAGTCTCTCATGGTGGTCGATTTTGACCAGAATAAGATGCTTATATAGTGTGTCACAATTAGGGTTACACCATGTAAACCCTAATTGTCATGGCCTTTCATTTCCATGATCCATGGGTACAAAAACACCATGGAGCATCCATTGGGTTTTAGCCCAACTTGATAATCCATGGAGCATTAGCCCACTATTCAAGTATGGATGATTTACACGTACGTCGTCAAGCTTCTTTCGAAAAACCCAACGAGTTTCGACAATTAAGTGATCATGAGGAGGAGGGACAAGAGTCCATTCTTGATTTCTGTCGAAATCAACTAACTCCTCGTGCATGGTTGTAATCAAATTGAAATGTTCTAAGGCTTTTTTGATGGATATGGCTTTAACCATAGCGATAAATGTAGATAAGTGAGATTCATTTTGGGTATCAATGGTAGACCTACTTTGAACTACAACATTCAAAATTCCAATCACTTGACCGGGAGGATGGTCCTTCGTCCAGATATGTAATCTCAGAAGTTCTTGTGCAGCAGAAGTTCTAAAATCAACGACGGGGTTGTGTTACTCCCCCTGAACAATTTGAATTTGAGGATGATGCTCCCCATGAATTTTTGAACCATAGATATCTGCATGGTCGTTTAAAAACCCAAAAAAATTTACATCATTGTCGTTGTTCGAAGTAGGATCAATTTTGGAAAATTGATCGATTGCATCTTGAAAACCTTCAACATTTGATTTGAGGATTGGATTACTTCCCTAACCTTGAGGCATAGAAGTAGGGGTATTCTCCCCCTCAACCCGAGATGGGAATACCTCGGAATCAAATTTAGGGAAAATGGGGTTCAGAACAGACAAGTTATGCAAAACGGGTGGATTTGGAGTTTATGAGGGTCTTGATCAGAATTCTGAGTCAAGAGCTATTTCTACAGGTCCGAACAAACTTTCAAAATCAACTTCATAAATGACTTAGGAATTAAGTGAACTAGGAGGTGGAGCGTCGGACTCCATGATATGATTTGTTACATGAGTTAGTTCTGAGTTCCGAAAGAAGTCTTCATCAAAAGTTATATTAAAGCTTTCTTCAAAACCATGGGTACAACGATTAAAAACCTGATAATATTTTGATTTAGCAGAGTGTAACGCCCGTGTTTCTGGGCTTGCCATTTTTAGCAATGTAATAGTCTAGGTTAGCCTTTGTAACCCTAATTTGAAATAATAAAAATGTATTATTTGTGAATTATGTGATTTATGTGTGTGTTCTTAATTATTATAATTTAATGAATTAAGAATAAAATAAGCGTCAAAATTAATATGTGAGATAAGCCCGATATCTTCGCATAAAGTTGTAGTGTTTGAAACAAGGATTCCGGAGATATAAGGAATGCCAAAATCCGAGTTATAACGAAGAAGTTATGACCTGTCGAAGTTTCACGACAGAACCGACACGACGCCGAGTGACGTAAAATATGAATTTAAGATAGAGCGATATTTAGCCTTAGCGATCTAAATGAAAGTCATAGATTTCGTTAAACCGAGAGCGTGCATAAAAGGAACGCCCAAATCTGACTTCATATGAGGAAGTTATGATTTTTCTAAGTTTCGACTTAGCAGTATGCAGCCCGAATACTCGATTTGAGATCGAGCGGTTTTTAGCCGAAACAATCTAAATGACAATCGAAGATCTCGTTGTTAGTAGCGAAACGATAAAAAGTTAGGCGAGAATGGACGTCAGACGAAGAAGTTATGAATTTATAACGAAGTTTTTCTGTCCCGGCCTTCTAAAAATAAATAATAAAAATAAAATCAAAATTAGCCGACGGAGTCTAAATGAAAGTTGTAGAGCGTAGTCTCACCTTCGCGTGGATATAAAGAACGTTGAAAACGGAGTTCATATGAAGGAGATATGAATTTTTGAAGTTTATTAAATATTTAATATTTATTTTTAATTAAACCTCCGATATTATCCGAAGAGGAGTCAGCCGGTCTATCCGAAGTACGCCCCGCGTACAGCGAAGGATGACGAAGTCAGCACTCGAGTACCTCCGATGACGCAAGCGCTTACGAACCGAGGCGTACACCCCGCGTAGCCTCGTACGCCCCGCGTACGTGCGAGGGTTCAGCCTATAAAAGGGGATCCGAAGGCAGCTGAGTTTCTTTTGCAAATTCCATCCTTCTCTCTAGTCTTTTTCCTCGTTTTGCGTGCCGTTTGTACCCCGAAGCCCCGGTATTATTCCCGAGCCCCGAAGCAAGATCCGAAGCCCCGAGGATCCCGAAGAGCGTTATTCCCGAGCCGAAGCCCTGCCCGCGAGGAACCCGATTTTTGTGAAGATCTTCCAGATCTACGGAGAGACGTTGCTTCTATAAGCCGTAGTGCTGTCGGATCATCTTCTGATCAAGTGAGTGTATAGTCCATTTTCAATACACGATATTATACAAGTAATCGTTAAACGTATTTAAGAATACGGGATGTGAGTGTGTAGTTATTTTCATTCCAACGCAATATTATGAAGTATTTAATATAAAATACATGCTACGTGTAAATATTTTGTGGTTATATGTGTGAATGTATATTCACTCTCTTCTATCTCATAGATCTGATATATTCTCTATGAAATACGTGTTATGTGTGTATGCCTCATCTGTTATGTGGAATATGTATTGATTAAAGCATGCTATACAGGTTTTTAAACAATGTATAAAAATGTATATTTTTATCTACTAATATGTTGGGTAGAACATGGGTAGATAATTGGTGTGAAATAAACAGATGATAGGCCTCGGTGTTATTGGTGTTATTCTAGTCATTCAGCAGAGTATGGATGACGACCACAGACTATTCTAGATTGTCCTATGGAATACTAGCAGGCTCATTACCTGTAGGTGTTGTGAACGACATGTTCACCGGTGTACTCTATCCCCCACATGGTTGCCTTTAGGATACTTATTGTTGAGGAAGCCCCTCTGCAGTAATGTCCGTCCCGATGAAAATCCTGAAATAAGTTCCTTATAATAGACGTTATTTTTAGGAACGTAAGGTGAGGATAACGGGAATGGGTAATCGGGTTTATTGTTGATTGTTGAAATTAAATATAATTATTGTGGGTTGAAAACCCTATATGCTCACCAGGATCCCAAGCCTGACCCACTCAGTTGATTTGTATTACAGGAAGTGGCGCAAGAGCTTAAGATGGGCGAATCATCAAGTTGTTTTTGTTTACAAGTCTGTATATGTATATATTTGTTGAACGACTTGTAATGTTATTGTTTATGCTTTGTGATCTGTATCGGAACATGACATCCCGACTTTTGATTATGAAATGAAATCATATTTCTATATGAAATGTTTTGATAAAAATTCTATTTTATCATGTTTTGTTTTTGGGAACAAATTCCGCATCTCTTTTAAAATAAAAAAAAGGATTTACTCTGAAAATGTTTAAAAAGCATAAATGAAAACGATCTTTTCGGGCCGAGATTTTGGGGATGTCACACAGAGTATCCCAAAAATATAGCTTCATCAGATTTTAATTAAACCTTGGTGAGTTGATCACGGTTGTTCTTGATGAAATATCTGCATCCAAAGATATGTAGAAAAGAGATACTAGGCTTTCAACCATTCTTGGCTTTATAAGGTGTCACGTTGAGCCTTCGATTGATGATGCTTCGATTTTGAGTAAAGCAGGAGGTGGGAACTGCTTCAGCCCAAAGACAAAGAGGTAGGTTTACAAAAGTTATCATCAATTGAGTAGCTTTAACAAGAGTTCAGTTTCTTCTTTCAATGAGACCATTTTGTTGTAGAGTGTAGGGAGCAGAAAAGTTATGCTCGATGACTTTTTCATCCAAGAACTTTTCAAGTGTCGCATTAGTGAACTTGGTTCCATTGTCACTACAAAATCTTCAGACTGGTAGCTTTGTCAGAACTTCGATTCCTTTGATAAAATTGATTAGTTTGGATGTTGTTTCTAACTTCAATCTCAAAAAGAAAACCTAAGTGAATCTTGTGTTGTCATCAATAATGACAAGAATGTATTTTTTATGATTTATACTTTTAATGGCAGATGGACCACCTAAATCGATGTGAAGAAGTTCAAGTGGCTCAAAAATTGACTTTTCGACCAGAACGAGATGACCATTCTTGGATTGTTACCCACATTCAGACACAATACAATGATGAATGTTATCAAACATGAGGATTGGTAATCCTCAGACCATTTCTCTAGAAACGAGATCATTCACGTATTGGAAATTCAGGTGAGCAAGTCTTTGATGCCATAGCCAACTGAAATCAGGAACGACCTTTATTAGAAAACACACCCAAGGCTTTCCGACAATCATATTGATATCCAAGGGATACATGTTTTTGTTCTGATCTGATTTAATGAGACAATCTTCTGTTAAGATGTAGTTGTGCTTCTTGCAGAACTCAACTCTCCGATTTGCATCAGTAAGTTAGGCTACACTTATCAGGTTGTACTAGAGATCAGCCACATATGCTACATTTGAGACAAAGAAGTTTCTATTGGTCAGGATGCCATAACCTTGAATCCAAGAATTTGTGGTGTTACCATAAGTAACATAACTAACATTTGGAGTTACCTTGAGATCTCACAGAAAATCTTTCTGCCCCGTCATGTGCATGAAACAAGCACTATCAATATACCATGTTTTATCTTATTCCAAAGCACAAAAAGCCAACAAAATCATTGAGTTTTAGAGTTTTTAGTCTTCGAGTTAGAACGAGGGACTCCGACACGTGCTTTGGACTTGGTTTTGGATTTCCGAACAACTAGGATCTTGAATTGCTCTTTCTGATATTATTTTGGGAAGATGCAAAATGTTAAGGTCCTTTCATTAATCCATAATTCATATTCAACTTTTGGTTGTTCAGAAATGAATTTATTTGGAATGACAACTTTCCAAGAACGTTTCGAATTTTTTTTTTCTGAGATTCATTAGGGATGGCATTTTCTTTAATTTTCCATTCAAATTTCGAAAGTGAACTTTTTGAAATATTTTTCTCAAGAGGCTTCCAAATGTCCTTTCCCTTATTCATTGCTCTCATAGGTAAATTTCATTTCAAAATCTTTTTGTTGTTTTAAAACTCTTGCCTTCCGAGGTAGCAATGAATGATGGAGAGGGCATTTTCCAAGGTGAATTACTTTTCTTTGGTGAGGTGGAAATAAGTTTTTTGCCTTTTTGAATATGGTCAGATTTATTAATAAAATAATCATGAATATTTGAGTTAACATGAACAAATGGACGTTTGAGAATTTTAACAGGGACACACGTATTATGATTCCTTGTAGTTGAACCGACAACGGTTTGTGACACTCTCTAGTTGAATTTTTCAAGGAACCTAAAGAATTGCCTAAACCTAGTCTATTTCTCTAATGCGTTTCTAGCTTCTACCCTTGGGTTAACAATATCCTTCTTGTTCAACCGTGGTTTCTTCTTGGAGTCGGATGTTGACTTAAAAGATTGTCCAACATATGGATTATTGAAATTTGGGTTTAACAAAACTAAGGTAGATTTGGAAGCAACTTTGGAATTCAAAATAAACTAATCGGGCGATGAGTTGTCATCACACCTAATTTCTTCATCAACGCCACTATCTAGAGATGCCCAAAATGAACTATCATTTTCGGTTAGCTTGTTAGAGTCATGTCCGGATATATCTGGAATGACTTCCTTACTAACATAATTGCGTGGAGGACTTGAGTTCGGAAAATAAACTCCAGTGCCCCCTGTGCCATAATGAATTTCTTGAGACTGATTCATGTCCAAGGATATTAGAGGCGGAAGTTGTGTGGAATCAGGACATTGGCTAGTGATAGGTTTGAATTCAGGAATCAAGGATTAATATCCTCATGTTGGCTCTTAAAGGGATGACAATGGAGAGACATGAGTATCTGAATAAGTGTTATTTAGAATGTCATCCATAAAATTCAGATTTTGAAGTTCCTTCAAGGCTGTAGCAACGGGTTTCGGAAACACGCTTCCGAGACCAGGAGCGTCACACCCCCAAACCAGACGGCGGAAAAGTCTGGGGGTTGGTGTGACTTTCAACATTGTAGTATCATTACAGAGTATATCATTGAAAAATAACATCATCATCATCACACACGTAATATAACAACATTCACTGTTTACATCGAGTATTGTATTTGAATATTACATGCCAAAATAGTAAGAGTATGATGAAACAAAATATAACACTATATCTATTAGTTTGTTTTGCTCATCCTACTTCAACGGTTTCAAGAGAATACAAGTTATTTTGAAAACGGTCAACATAAAAATGTTAGTGAGTTCATAAGCATGTTTGTGAACATGATTTGTATAACTTTGAAACCACCAGAAAATCCTATATTTTCTGCAAACTCGTTTAGTATGTTTGTGTCAGATCTTGTATTAATGCATGTATGTTATTTTTTATTTGACTAAAAGGGTAAAGAGAATGTAGAGAGAATGTAAAGATCATGTAAAGAGAATGTTCCCAGACAACCCGATGTTGTCTATAAAAGAGAAAGCTGCCATACCAACCCCTGAGGTTGAGTACCAGTACGAGTATGTTTCTGAGTAATCCAAGATAAAAGAGAACGGTTTTTTGTAAACTTCATAACATTAATTCGTCTAAGTGAGCTATCATAACCATACTAAATAATGACAATTTCGCCTGTCTTGGCGTTGTTGGACGCTGGTTTTGATTATAAGGTTTTCGTCACCCTAGACTAAGTTAGTCTAACTGTAGCGAGCAGCTCAAGTGTGGGGTGTC
Source organism: Lactuca serriola (assembly GCF_051521515.1). NCBI lineage: Eukaryota > Viridiplantae > Streptophyta > Magnoliopsida > Asterales > Asteraceae > Lactuca > Lactuca serriola. The sequence continues at coordinate 137,928,702 of NC_136411.1, forward strand.
ATCCCCGTATAGATCTATACACAAATCCCCGCTCTCCCTCCAAGAGACTCTGGTTATAACCACAGGCTACGATCGTACACTTAATAGATGTCAACCGATAAAACTCACTAGATCCTTAATCGAATTTACGCGAAGAAAATTATAAACTCATTCCAAGCCCAATGAACCATGTAAGTGAACCACTAAGGCATCGCTAAACATGTAAATCATTTCAAGGCCCAATTGGAATGAGATTATATAACATGGGCCCGAAATATATATGAAAGGACAACTAAGGTCCATTTCACATGTAAGGTATTTACATGCCCAAATAGCACATAAATAGTATCCAAGGTCCGTCGCACATGTTAATGGGTCAATGAGGCCCAATAAACATATAAGTAGTATACAGGACCTATCAAACATATAAATGGGCCACTAAGGCCCAATAACCTAGAAAATGATCAAATTAATCCGATTGTTAGTTTATCGTTGGTTTTGGTTCAAGTATTCACAAAAATAGCATAAAAGCCCACTTTTTGTAAAAATGACGTTCTTGGCCCAAGAAGCCAAATATTTACAATTAAGGCCCAATTTTTTTTGTAAGAATAACACTTAGTCTCCATTTTTTTCAAAACTTGTGTTGATGACTAGTTTGTGGTAAAAATAACATTTTCAACCCATTTTTGTCAAAAATATCATTTTTGGCTTGATTTTTGGAAAACACACATTTTTCAGGTTTTGGGCTTTTCTGACCTAGTTGTCGGAAAATTCATAGAAAAATCATCTTAGGTCGAAATTTGGATCCGTAAATTTTGGAAGTTTGGAAATTTTGTTTACTTTGTTCAAAATTTTTAATAGCTTCTAACAAGTGTGAAATTGCTCTCCTTCACAGGCTGGTCCGAAATTATTTCAAATCTGATAGGCCGTTTTGTAAACTTTGCCAAAAATTGTAGAAAAATCGTATGAAAACGTGAGAGTAGTCATTTTAAAGGTATAAACCTGAAGGTTTTGCATGTAAAATAGTTTTGAAAAATATTATCATTTAGGTGGTCAAAACAGTTCGATATTGGACCAAAACTTTTCGCTGAAGGGCTGATTTTTGAGTTTAGTTTATAGATTTTGGAACACAACACTCATTTTTACTATTTTAAGTGTATAAATCCCAGATCTACTCGTTTACATGTATTATATGTGATAATACATACTTTTCTCAAGGTTTTCATGTAGATCCAAGTGATAAACTTAATATTCTTAACACATTTTTAGATTTATGAAGTAAATATCACATAAACACCAAATAAATCATGAAAAACACACATATTCATGCATACACACATACATCTACACAACACAACTTGTATTCTCCCCCCAAAAAAGTAAAAATCGAAAATATGGGGTATGAACTCACCTTGGGGTGATGAATCGGTTTTGATTAATAAGTGGAAGAAGATTTTTGATCCTAGCAAACTTTCTTGAGTAGATCTTGAACTTAGATGGTTCTAAGAACATGATCTACAAATATATGGGTGTAAGAGGAGATTTTTGAAGAGATCAAGAAGTTAAATCATAGACCTAAGCAAAAACTTACCAAAGATGATGATCTAGGTGAAGATCCTCTTGAAACTACACACCAAAACTCGTAACTTTAGAGCAAGGAGGATGAGTTCTTGAGAGCTTTCCTTGGAAGAAGATTTCGAACTTAGGTGGTTCAAGAGTGTGAAGATCTTGATGAAAATCTCTTGAAACACTCACCAAGTCACGAAAGTTTTGAAGAGGAAGGAGGTGAGAAACTTTTGAGAGTTAGAGAGAACTTTTGAAGATTGAAAGGGATGAAGTGGGGTGGGGTGTGGCATCTCTCGGCCATAAGAAGAGAGGTAGGAGGAGAGAGATTAAACATTATTGCATGGAGGATAATAGCTCTTGAAATATGTGATTACCTTGAAACATGTGGGTTAATTATGTGTTGTCAAGTTAATTTCAAAGCCCATTTCCTCTTTTTTTTTTGTTTTAATTTGGGCCGAGAATGGGCTAGGAGGAAAGGGAGTAAGATAGTTTGGGCCATCCCTTGGCTTAGCTCGAAATCATGAGGCCCAAAATGTGTATTTTTCGGCCCATTGGGCCTTTATGGAAGTTCACGACCTAAAGATGCTCATGTATATAGTTTATGGCCCATTAGATTTAATGACATCATTTATGGCCCAACATGGCCCATTATAGATAAAATGAACTATTCTAGGCCCAAAGTAGTCAAATTAAATGTTTATTGGTCCATTAGGACCAATAAGAGGATCCTAGTCCAAATTAACTTGAACCGGGATTTCTAGGGTTTTTAATCCATATGAGATGTATTGTATTAGGTTTTGAACCTAAATCAAGAGTTTGGATTGAAATGGATGGTTTTGATTAAGCATAGAGTATGATTTTCACTTAGAGCACATGCCTTACAATGGATGATGTTTACATGAGAATAGAATTTCCTAGCTAAAAATGCTAGTAGTGACATCATCCCCCCGTTAGAGGGAATTTCATCCCGAAATTCTTTCGAAAGGTAGGATAGTGAAAGAGAGAATAGGTGAGGGTACTTCTACTTGATCTGTCTTTGCGTTCCCATGTGAATTCCGGTCCGCGCTTGGCGTTCCATCGAACCTTCACAATACAACTCTACTTCGTACTCTTCACTTCTCTATCTGTGATTTATACTGGTTGTTCGGTGAATAGGAGATTCTCGTCTACTTCGATGTCTTTTAAAGGAATGATAAGAGTTTTGCCTGATAGGCAGTTTTTCATATTCGACACGCTGAACACAGGGTGTATGTTGCTGAGATCGGCAGGTAGCTGCAGCCTATAAGCCATTGGACCAATCTAGGTAAGAATCTCGAACGGGCCAATGTATAGCGGGTTCAGTTTTCCCTTTTCCTAAAGTGAATCATTCCTTTCTAGGGAAAGACTTTCGATAGCACCCAGCCTCCGATTTGGAATTCCAAAGGTTTTCATCATTTGTCAACATAACTCATTTGTCTGTCTCGGGATGCTTGAAGTCAAGTTTTGATTTGGATTATCTTCTCTGTCGTTCTGCGAATGCTTTTCTAGTCCCGTGAGACTACTGACGAGTTCATACATGCCTAAGGAATCGACACGAAGTCCATCGTCGCCAGGGTTTAGGCACTAAGTCTGCATAGTCGCCAGAATTTATACAACAAGCACTAAGTCTGCATAGTCGCCAGGGGTTTGCCACCAAGTCTGCATGATCACCAGGGTTTAGGCATCAAGTCTGCATGATCGCCAGGGTTTAGAGTACACCGAGTGAACACATCGTTCACAACACTTACAGGTTGCAAGCCTGCTAGTGTTCCACTGGACTGCCTAGAATAGTCCATCGTTGTCATCCATACTCTGCTGAATGACGGGGCCATCGTTTGGGAAAAGGCTTCTCACATCGTTCACCTCTCACCCTCACCTCGTGGTCTATAACACCTCTCAACTCATCGTCCAACTTATATTCCATCTATTACATCTACCCATGTTTTACCCCAACATTTTTGTAGATATAAAATACATATACAGTTTAAATCCTTTAAAACATGTATAAAATCGTTCAACTAGCATAGACAACAAGTACTCAGATAATACGCACACATAACACATAATTTATATAGAATACTTCATATCTATGTGTAAGATGAAAGGGACCATGCACTCACATGAAAAGGTGGTGATTCCGAACTCAGATAACGCTTTACTTCTTAAAAAAAAATTCCTTCGACGAAACCTAGTATTATTACAAGTCGAGTTTAGTCTATTATTCACCGAGACTAATTAATAGTCTAACTATTATTACTATTATATAAGTGTTCAATAACACTCAATATAACTCATAATAATAGCCCAAATAATTATTTTAAGGTCCTAACAATGTTACTATAATTAAATAAAAGCTATATTAAATATAGAATAGGCGTAGCTCACTTACAGCGGGTTTTTTATTAAAAATCGGGCTTCGCTGGAGCAGCGTTTCCGAGCCGAAAGCTTTTCTTCTCGGAGCCGCCGGGCGCTCCGGGGCTTTCTTCTTGTGCTAGGAAGGTTCCCTAGACTTAGGAGGGGTTTAGGGATGTTAGAGAGAAGTTAGAGAGAGAAAGAAATGCTTATGGTGTGAAGAAATAATGAAGGGTTCACCCTTTATTTATAGGGATTTTATAGTAAAGTAGCCATTAAGTTTCGTCCGTATCTTCCGCGTACGAGCTCTGTTTTCTATGTTCTTTATATCCACGCGTTGGTATTTACGAGGACTACAACTTTCATTTAGACCTCGTCGGCTAATTCTCCTTCTATCTCAGATTTACAAAAACTGTATCGTATTTATCGCACTCGAAGAGTAGCGACTAAGATTCGTCCATATGTTTCGCATACGAGCTCCGTTGCCGACTTTATTTATATCCACGCGCTGGTGTTTACGAGTACTACAACTTTCATTTAGACCTCGTTGGCTAATTCTCAGTCTATCTCGGATTTACAAAACTGTATCGAATTTGTCGCGCTCGAAAAGTAGAGACTAAGCTTCGTCCATAACTTTCGCATACGAGCTCCATTTTTTATTGTCTTTTTATCGTTTAACTCATATTAATGATATATTCATTTATCATTTAGATTATTTTGGCTGAAAATCGACCGATCTAAAATTCAAATTTTCGGGCTGTACACTGCTATGCTAAATCTTGGAAAAATCTTAACTTTCTCATACGAAGTCAGATTTGGGCGTTCTTTTTTTTCTGTATCTTATCGGTTTAACATTTTCTACGACTTTTGTTTAGATCGCTAAGGCTAAAAGTCGCTCTATCGTAAATTCACTATTTACACTTTCCGGTGCCGTGTCGGTTCCGTCGCGAAACTTCGACTGGTCATAACTTCTTCATTATAACTCGGATTTCGGCGCTCTTTATATGTATGGAAACCTTGTAACATATACTACAACTTGGTTAATATTATTTATTCTAAATAATATTTTGCCGAAAAGTCATTTTCGACCCCTATTATCGCTAAATTGACTAGCCCGGATCTACGGGCGTTACAATTATCTCTCCCTTAGGATGATTACGTCCCGGAATCATCAAAGAAACAGGGATCACATGATGACTCCATACATTATCTTTTCATCCTAAGTAATAACCGTAACTTTGATGTTTCTTCAAATGAGTATCTAACTCTAAGATTTCCTGACTACATGCGGTGCCTGATCTTGGACGCGCTCCCTATCTCACGTTGGACTCCCAATTATGACCTTCAAGTCACAATCTCGATCCTTACTGGAGACTGCTTCTTCCTTTTAACAATCTTAGGATTACTACCATGGACCGATGTGTCGTATTGTAATAACCTAACATCGTATGTTGCAACGTTTAGACTCGGGTCTTTTAGAGTCAAATTTCCAGAACAAACTATATCTTCCTTCATGTTCTAACCACATCTTAAAAGGTAGCATTTCCAGCTACAAGCAACTTTTCGCGATACCTCTACATATCATTTTTTTATTTCAATCTTCCATCTTAAGTCAGATGTTACATCGAAGAACTTGATTCTCTGAACCACATAACATACTCAACGTAGTCGGACTCAATTTGATATGACCACTAGGGTCGGAATAACAATCATCTTCTTAGTCATTACCGAAACGATGGTAACGACGTGCTTGAATAAAATGGACTCAATTATTGGCTTCTTGGTAACCTTGTGACTTTCCCTAATACAAGTGTGAGTCATGTGCTTCCGGTAGTATATGCATCTACTACCTTTCACACCTACTCATACTCGTCCCAATTACTGTCTCGCAATCCCCAAGTCCTAAAATCACAAAACAATTTAACACATACGAGTGTGTCCAAAAAATCATAAAAATTTCCCTAGACTCTACTAGGACTTCTTCCATGCGTATCTTCAATCATCAATTCTGCTTTAACTCGGTTGGTGAGGGAAATTCCAGATGATAGGAAAACTTTGGGAATTACACCAATCGTTCTATCATCCCGCCAATCAAATGTGTACATTCAAATGTACCGTACTTCTCTAGACGTACTACTATTTTATCAGAATTCTAAAGGCAAGATACCTCTCTTATGATATCTGATGGGTTTTAAGCATTCTAACACTTGCTAAGTGTACATGCAACCCTAATAACCTTGGATCTATGTTTGTCTAATTATCATGCAAAGTTGAATTCCAAGGTTATATTCCTATCTAGCATACATGGGGAACAATTTCAAACTTGAATGAAAGATAGAATAACTTACCTTGTTGTTGCTTATGTTCCTTGAAACCTTGTGAGCCTAGCACCCCAAGTGTGATGCCTCAAATGCTTCACACAACACCAAATGCTCTTGGAAAGACTTTTGAGAGAATACACACTTCTTGAAATCGGCCTAGCCCTCTTGTTTCTTATGTGTAGCCAATTTTGGTGGAGAATGGGATCCTTATATAGTGTTGACACATCTAGGGTTACACCATGTAAACCCTAATGTGTCATGACTCTTCATTTCCATGACCCATGGGTTTGTAACTCCAATGGAGCATCCATGGAGCATCCTATGGGTAGAACCCAACTTGATAATCCATGTAGCCTCTTAGCCCACTATACAAGATATGAATGATTTACATAATCAACCCATATATTTAATTAGTTATCTTTTTTATCACTTAATTAATTCTAAATTAATTCTTTGATCAAACTAATCAAATAATATTATTAATATATTAGAACTTATAATATATTAATAATCTCCAAGTGTTATTCCTCTCATTTAGTCTATCCAATTGCATGGTGCCATGCAACCCAAATGGACCATGCCGGGTCGGGTCAAGTACTGACCCGAAATAGTTATGGACTTAGACACCTTATAATCCTCTGTTCTAGATATCAGTCGGACAAATACATGGAACAATGTCTTACTTATTGTCCAGCAGTTTGTTTCCCGATTTCCGATTTGTTTGACAAAGAACTTAATTGAACACATCAACTTAGTTCTGACCGGGCCCGGTACATAGGTCAAAACAAAATCATCGAGGGGCCCATATATCAGCTTCTAATCCAAGAAGGAACAGATAAACTTCGACTCATATGTTTGTTCTACCACTCATTGAATTATACACAAAAGCACGTTTTATAACATCGAGTTACCAATGCGTTTTTGTACAATCAATGCATAACCAACTTGTAAGTAACAAATCATATCTCTAGGTTTGAAGACTTATATGATATTACCGTCTCACGATCACTCGAGATAGAATTCCATGAAGTGATTCCAGTGAGCGTGGGTTGTGTCCAATGCTCAGAACTTATGAGCACTCATGATTGTTGTAGCCTTGTCCAACACCTTAGACCTCTGCAACCAATCATGACAGTCTTGATTCATACCTACTTCCAACATATGACCGACTGTGGAGGTTTGAATAATATGTTATACCAAACAAAATTATTCTGGAAGTCAAAACATGCAAAAGAAATATAGTAAACGATCGACAAGAGATAGCAACACTTTACTCATAAATAAAACACCTTTTATTCATCATCTAATGTCAATTACACTTTACTAATTTCTAGGTTATCTAACTACTAAATCTAATATCATCCTTCAGCCCTATGCTCCGAGCATACTGGAGATGCTTAACCCGAGTCAGTCCCTTCGTGAGAGGATCTGTTGGGTTCTCATCCGATGATACCCTTTTTGCCACGAGGAGTCCTTCTTCTATTCGATGTCTGATAAAATGGTATTTTCTATCGATGTGTCTGGATCTCCCGTGATCCCTTGGTTCCTTGGCTAAGGTAACAGCACTTTCACTATCACAGAAAATTTCCATTGGCTCTTTAATAGCTGCTACAACTCCAAGGTCTCCAATGAAGTTCTTCAGCCATATCGCCTCCTTTGCCGCCTCGCTAGCTGCAATATACTCTGATTCACAAGTTGAATCAGCCACTGTCTCTTGCTTGGAACTCTTCCAAGAAATTGCTCCTCCGTTTAGGGTAAAGACCCAGCCCGACTGAGAGCGGAAATTATCCCTATCAGTCTGGAAGCTAACATCACTATACCCTACAACTCTCAAGTCATCACTCCCACCGAGGGTAAGGACCCAGTCCTTAGTCCTCCGTAGGTACTTGAGGATATTCTTTACCGTAGTCTAGTGTGCCTTGCCAGGGTTCGCCTGATACCTGCTAACCATGCTCAGGTCAAAGGCTACATCAGGTCGAGTACACGTCATAGCATACATGATCGATCCTACAGCCGAAGCATAAGGTATTCGACTCATTTCTGCTATCTCAACCTCAGTGCTAGGGCGTTGTGTCTTACTCAATCTGGCGTTACTCTGGATGGGTAACTCCCCTTTCATGGAGTCCTGCATGCTGAATCTCTTCAACACCTTATCCAAGTAAGTACTCTGACTAAGTCCAATTAGTCTTTTACTCCGATCTCTCAAGATCCTTATCCCTAGAATATAGGTAGCTTCTCCTAGGTCCTTCATAGAGAAACACTTCCCAAGCCAGGACTTAACTTCCTGTAGGGTTGGGATGTCATTTCCTATGAGTAGTATGTCATCCACATACAATACCAAAAAGCTAACTATACTCCCACTAGCCTTGACATACACGCAAGACTCATCTTCACTCCTAGAAAAGCCAAATTCCTTGACCTTTTCATCAAAGCAAAGATTCCATCTGCGAGGTGCTTGCTTCAATCCATAAATGGATTTCTCAAGCTTACACACTCTATTCGGGTACTCGTTGCTGACAAAACCCTCTGGCTGACTCATGTAAACATCTTCAACCAACTTTCCATTAAGGAAAGCGGTTTTGACATCCATTTTCCATATTTCATAGTCGTGAAATGCAGCTATGGCCAACAGAACCTGAACATACTTAATCTTGGCTACTGGAGAAAAGGTCTCATCATAGTCCACTCCAGGAATTTGAGAGAAGCCCTTTGCAACCAGTCTAGCCTTATAAGTGTGTACTTTACCATCCATTTCGGTCTTCTTCTTGAAGACCCATTTGCACCCAACTGTCTTACGACCTGGTACATTCTCAACCAAGTTCCAAACTTGATTGTCATACATGGACTGTATTTCGCTGTCCATTGCCTCTTTCCACATGGCTGACTCAGGGCCTGCCATGGCTTCCGCGTAACTGTTAGGTTTATCCAGACCTATCAGTGTCTCATCACTGATAAGTGTATCCCCTTCAACAGTAATATGGAATCCATAGTAATCCTCAAGAGCATTCCTAACCCTTGTGGAACGCCTCAGAGGTACATACTTGTCAATTGGCTCAACAGGAGTTTCCTCCTCAAGTTGAGTGCTAGGGTTTGAAGTTCTTTCACCGTTGACTCTTGAATTTCTTCAAGATCAACTTGCCTCCCACTGTTTCCTTGGCTTATGAACTCTCTCTCTCTCTCTCTAAAGAAAGCCCTCCTAGCTACAAAGACCACATTTTCACTAGGTCTGTAGAAGAGGTAACCAAAGGATTGCTGTGGGTAGCCGATGAAAATACACCTCTCGCTTCGGGGTTCGAGCTTATCATGAGTCTCGCGTCTCACGAAAGCCTCGCAAACCCAAATCTTGATGTGGTCTAGTTTGGGTACTTTTCCAGTCCACATCTTGTGAGGTGTTTTGGCAACCTTCTTTGTAGGGACCAGATTAAGGATATGGGTGGTAGTCTCTAAGGCATACCCCCAGAATGAGATTGGTAGCGAAGCTCGACTCATCATGGAACGAACCATATCCAACAAGGTTCGATTACGCCTCTCAGCCACACCATTTAACTGTGGTGTCCTGGGAGATGTCAATTGTGAGACTATCCCACATTCCCTTAGATAGTCAAGGAACTCTGAACTAAGATACTCACCACCACGATCGGATCGAAGCATCTTAATGTTCCTGCCTAATTGATTCTCGACTTCCTGTTTAAATTCATTAAACCTTTCGAAAGTCTCTGACTTATGCTTGATCAAGTAGACATATCCATATCTACTGTAATCATCAGTAAAAGTCAAATAATAACGATTAGCATCCCTTGTGGCATGTTTGAATGGTCCACACACATTCGTGTGTACAAGGTCCAACAAACCTTCACCCCTCTCACACGAGCCTGTGAAGGGTGACTTTGTCATTTTTCCAAGTAAGCATGATTCGCAACTATCATCTGACTTTAGGTCAAATGACTCCAAGACTCCATCCTTTTGGAGTTGGCCTATGCGTTTCTTGCTTATATGTCCAAGACGACAATGCCATAATGATGCATTATCCAAGTTATTATTATTAACATAATCAATACACAATACATTATTTCCTAAGTTATCAACCACAGATACTGTTTCATACACGCCATCACAAGGTAATGCTTTAAAATAAAGAAAATTATTAAAGAAAGCATTAATCGAACCAACTTCATTATCAAACGAAAAGGTGAAACCTTGTTTATACAATGCATGAAAGGAAATAATATTTCTTTCCATTTCTGGCGAATAACAACACTTATTCAAATCTAAACTAAACCCACTACTTAGCGATAAAGTATAAACTCCAATCTTGGTGACAAGTAAAGCTTTCCTATTCCCCATGATTAAGTTTATTCTTCCTTGCTCCACATTCTCACTTCTTCTTAGTCCTTGCAAGTCACAACAAATATGAATACCACAACCGGTATCAAGGTCCCAAGATTTAGAATGGGGTGAGTTATTAGAAATGATAGTGTAAATACCTGCATGGTTGGGTTTAACTTTCCCATCCTTCACATCTTGCTGGTATTTTGGGCAGTTCCGCTTCCAATGTGATTTTTCATGGAAATAGAAGCATTCAGCCTCTTTTGGGTCAGAAGAAGGAGTGACGAAACCTTTCTTGGTTCCACTTGAAGAAGAGCCATCAAGGGTCCGAGCCTTGGTACCCTTAGAAGAGCTCTTTCTTTTCTTCCCTCGACTTTTCCCGATTGCCAAAACCGGAGTAGAGTTTGGAGTAGGAGTGTTAACAACCGACTTCCCCTTAAGACCTGTTTCTGCGGTCTTGAGAAGTCCCTGAAGTTTGTTGAGTGTGACCTCTTCCTTGTTCATGTGATATGTCATGCGGAATTGATCATAGCACGATGGTAAGGAGTGCAAAATGATATCTATTGCAAGCTCCTCAGGGAAGTTCACATTAAGCTTCAGCAAACGATCCACATACCTTTGCATTTTCTGCATGTGGCTCGTGACGGATTCCCTGTCCTTCATCATGGCTGTTATCATGGAGCAGATGATTTCATACCTCTCTTGTCGTGCACTTTGATGGTATCTTTCCATCAGATCCTGGTGCATTTCATAAGGGTAGAAATCCTCATAGGACTTTTGGAGTTCCGCTGTCATCGTGGCTATCATGATGCATGCCACTTTCGTAGCATCCCTTTCATGTGCCTGAAAGTCAGCTATCTCCTGGGGAGTTGCAGTGGTCTCATCAATCTCCTTAAGCTCCTTGTCAAGGACATATTCTTTGTCCTCGTAGCGGGTAATCATCCTGATGTTTCTGATCCACTCATTGAAGTTGGATCCATCAAAGGTGACTTTCCCACACAAGTTCATAAGGGTAAAGGAGCCATTAGGGTTAGAGCCAGAAGCAGCATTGTTTGAAGACATCTGAAAGAAAAGGACAAGATTAGTTTAGAGATTAAGAGAGTCCTTAATAAAACACCCAAATGTAATATTAAGGCTAGGACCCAATCACAATATATTATAACTTAGAAGAGGTATGCCTTAATCCAAGCTATAACATATTTGAAAGGTAGGTGAATGACGATTCACCAATTTCCACCACGAAAACCGAAATATTAAATATTAGGTTTTTGATTGGTTCTTAGAAATTCCTAGATTCTTTGAGATTCAATGAACTTTTCAAAGGCATGTTTCAATCTCGAGTGTGCCCTCCAAGTTTTGTGACTGGGATACCGAGGATCACAAAACGAGGTGTGAAGTAACCATGCAAATTACTTCGTACCCTTAAAGTTTATCACTCAATCGATGTGCCGGTAAACCACACACGCTCCACCAATACTATAATAAACCTTAAGTCACCCTTTACCTACCTTGTTAAGTCCAACTTAGTGTGCCGGTTAACCACACACGCTCCACCAACGACTTAAACAAAGTGTAAAGTGTAATTTCATGGATTGGCACCTTATTCACATTTTTCCTAAAGTAACTAAGATTGGGAATTTAATAAAACATTTAGTTACTTTATAATATTCATCATACTTTTAATGAGAATTTATAAGTCCTTGTCTTACCCATTCGGCTAACGACCATCCACCGGTCAAGCAAGCGGTGGGTGAGAGTGGACACCCATTAAGTTGCCATTTTATAGGCAAAAACCTTATACCCACCTTATAGACCGGCTTCGTGAATGAGGCGTACTAGCGGTAAGACGACTTTGTTCTTATACATATATATATATATATATATATATATATATATATATATATATATATATAATTATTAAATCATAATAATATAAGTATAAGGGTTGAATTTTAACTTTTAAAATTCTAAGGGTTGGAACTAAAGTTTTTAACATGACTTTACTTGTTCCAAAACTTGAGGGCAAGTTTTGTAAACTTTCAAAACTTTTCATTTCTTGTAACTTATGAGTTTATTCGAGTAATAAAAATGAAGACTCTTCATTTTTCTAACTCTTGTGTTCTTTTAATGGTTTTAACTCAAGTGACTTTTGGTTTTCCATAACTTGAGGACAAGTTATGGACTCCATTAAAACATATTATGATCAAGAATTAAACTACCACATAGGTTACAAATAATTCCTATGATCATCTAAACATCATAAGATCAAGAACATGAACATGAACACTTTCATGAATCAAAACTACACTTAAAACTTTGTAATTTTGATAACTAGTTGTTGTAAATGGATTAGCAAAGACATTACACCATCTAAAACAAGTTTTCAAGTACCAAAACAGTTTAGGGTAATGTTTCTAGTCCATTTCCAGCAACTAAAGTCGAAAATCTGCACTATGTGGCTCCTACTTGCCGAGTGCATGAACCTACTCGACGAGTAGGTTGAAGATACAAGTGAACTCGGCGAGTCTCCCCATGGACTCGGCGAGTTCATCAGGCAGACGACAAGTTTTTTCGACTTTTTTCAACTTTTAAGCACAAATAACAAACAAACAAGCCTAGGCTCTGATACCACTGATGGGTTTTGAGCATTCTAACACTTCCTATGTGTATATGCAACCCTAATAACCTAGGATCTATGTTTGTCTAATTATCATGCAAAGTTGAATTCTAAGGTTATATTCCTATCTAGCATACATGGGGAACAATTTCAAACTTGAATGAAAGATAGAATAACTTACCTTGTTGTTGCTTATGTTCCTTGAAACCTTGTGAGCCCAGCACCCCAAGTGTGATGCCTCAAATGCTTCACACAACACCAAATGCTCTTGGAAAGACTTTTGAGAGAATACACACTTCTTGAAATCGGCCTAGCCCTCTTGTTTTTTATGTGTAGCCAATTTTGGTGGAGAATGGGATCCTTATATAGTGTTGACACATCTAGGGTTACACCATGTAAACCCTAATGTGTCATGACTCTTCATTTCCATGACCCATGGGTTTGTAACTCCCATGGAGCATCCATGGAGCATCCTATGGGTGGAACCCAACTTGATAATCCATGGAGCCTCTTAGCCCACTATACAAGATATGAATGATTTAAATAATCAACCCATATATTTAATTAGTTATCTTTTTGATCACTTAATTAATTCTAAATTAATTCTTTGATCAAACTAATCAAATAATATTATTAATATATTAGAACTTATAATATATTAATAATCTCCAAGTGTTATTCCTCTCATTTAGTCTATCCAATTTCATGGTGCCATGCAACCCAAATGGACCATGCCAGGTCGGGTCAAGTACTGACCCGAAATAGTTATGGACTTAGACACCTTATCCAACAATATCTTCCGATAGGTATCATTTACTATCGTAAGCCATCTTATTTCCTCTATTTTCTTAGTCTATCATGGTTCGCATCACTTCCTGAACTTCTGCCATTGTGATAGGTTCGGGTGCATGCGCAACGACCGATGCATGATCCATCACATTCTTAGACTCAGGTTGTCATCTTCCTCTTGTTTTGTACACCCAAGCAGACGTTCGGTGTACCAAGACGAGAATTTAAGATAGGAAAGATCTTATTTACGATAAACGTATAAATCTCCTTATTACTCTGAAATGTTACATGCTAGTTCTAATATCGTTATCATACGCTTAGAATCCTGAACACATAAGGTTTCCAGATCCGGTCGGCAACAGACCATAGATCCAAACAAATAAGAGCATATAAGGCATTTTTATAGCTATAACACAAATCATTTAGCAAATAAAAAATTTTAGGCATCTTTCCTAAAATAAACTAGTGCTTGTGTCTAAATTATAGTAGACACTCGTCTCACAATCATCGTTTAGCATTCTAAGTTTAAGTCTAGAAATTTCCTACAAATTCCTAGTTCGCTTAAACTAATGCTCTGATACCAACTGTGACATCCCCATTTTCACGGCCAGAAAAGACCGATTTTGTTTATGCTTTATAAAAATCAGAGTACTTCTTTTCATAAAAATGTTGCGGAATTTGTTCCCAGAAAAACATGATAAATACGTTATCAAAACATTTTCGAAGAAACGTATTTTATTTATTTTAAAACGTTTGGGATGTCATCGTCAATACAAAAACAAAAGCATAAACATAACTTACTAGTGATCTACATCTCTTTAATCTCTCAGTGTAATGTGACTTCATGACAACACCTGTGACATAAAAAAACTGAGTGGGTCAGGTTGGGAAACCTGGTGAGTACATAGGGTTTTCAACCCACAATAATGTATTTATTATGTTCAAACAATCAAACAATCAAACTAATTACCCATCCCCATTATTTTCTTTACTCTTAAGGATTTACCCTAAGAACCAACCATTCCTCGTTCATACATTCCTAAGGATCATCCTAAGGAATCGGCACGAAGTCCATCGTCGCCAGGGTTTAGGCACTAAGTCTGCATAGTCGCCAGAATTTATACAACAAGCACTAAGTCTGCATAGTCACCAGGGTTTTGGCACCAAGTCTGCATGATCACCAGGGTTTAGGCATCAAGTCTGCATGATCGCCAGGGTTTAGAGTACACCGAGTGAACACATCGTTCACAACACTTACAGGTTGCAAGCCTGCTAGTGTTCCACTAGACTGCCTAGAATAGTCCATCGTTGTCATCCATACTCTGCTGAATGACGGGGCCATCGTTTGGGAAAAGGCTTCTCACATCGTTCACCTCTCACCCTCACCTCGTGGTCTATAACACCTCTCAACTCATCGTCCAACTTATATTCCATCTATTACATCTACCCATGTTTTACCCCAACATTTTTGTAGATATAAAATACATATACAGTTTAAATCCTTTAAAACGTGTATAAAATCGTTCAACTAGCATAGACAGCAAGTACTCAGATAATACGCACACATAACACATAATTTATATAGAATACTTCATATCTATGTGTAAGATGAAAGGGACCACGCACTCACATGAAAAGGTGGTGATTCCGAACTCAGATAACGCTTTACTTCTTAAAAAAAAATTCCTTCGACGAAACCTAGTATTATTACAAGTCAAGTTTAGTCTATTATTCGCCGAGACTAATTAATAGTCTAACTCTTATTACTATTATATAAGTGTTAAATAACACTCAATATAACTCATAATAATAGCCCAAATAATTATTTTAAGGTCCTAACAATGTTACTATAATTAAATAAAAGCTATATTAAATATAGTATAGGCGTAGCTCACTTACAGCGGGTTTTTATTAAAAATCGGGCTTCGCTGGAGCAGCGTTTCCGAGCCGAAAGCTTTTCTTCTCGGAGCCGCCGGGCACTCCGGGGCTTTCTTCTTGTGCTAGGAAGGTTCCCTAGACTTAGGAGGGGTTTAGGGAGGTTAGAGAGAAGTTAGAGAGAGAAAGAAATGCTTATGGTTTGAAGAAATAATGAAGGGTTCACCCTTTATTTATAGGGATTTTCTAGTAAAGTAGCCATTAAGTTTTGTCCGTATCTTCCGCGTACGAGCTCTGTTTTCTATGTTCTTTATATCCACGCGTTGGTATTTACGAGGACTACAACTTTCATTTAGACCTCGTCGGCTAATTCTCCTTCTATCTTAGATTTACAAAAACTGTATCGTATTTATCGCGCTCGAAGAGTAGCGACTAAGCTTCGTCCATATGTTTCGCATACGAGCTCCGTTTCTGACTTTATTTATATCCACGCTGTTGGTATTTACGAGTAATACAACTTTCATTTAGACCTCGTTAGCTAATTCTCAATCTATCTCGGATTTACAAAATTGTATCGAATTTGTCGCGCTCGAAAAGTAGAGACTAAGCTTCGTCCAAAATTGTATCGAATTTACTGTCTTTTTATCGTTTAACCCCTATTAACGATATATTTATTTCTCATTTAGATTATTTTAGCTGAAAATCGACCGATCTAAAATTCAAATTTTCAGGCTGTACATTACTATGCTAAATCTTAGAAAAATCATAACTTTCTCATACGAAGTCAGATTTGGGCGTTCTTTTTTTTTATCTTATCGGTTTAACATTTTCTATGACTTTTGTTTAGATCGCTAAGGCTAAAAGTCGCTCTATCGTAAATTCACTATTTACACTTCCCGGTGCCATGCCGGTTCCGTCGCGAAACTTCGACAGGTCATAACTTCTTCGTTATAACTCGGATTTCGGCGCTCTTTATATGTACGGAAAACTTGCAACATATACTACAACTTGGTTAAGATTATTTATTCTAAATAATATTTTGCCGAAAAGTCATTTTCGACCCCTATTATCTCTAAATTGACTAGCCCGGATCTACGAACATTACATCGTAAGTAATGATCGTCTTTCCTGGTTGTACTCTATAAATTTAACATATTGTCATATGATTCTCATTGTTTCTATTTACATCCCTATGATGTGTTTACGTAGTAGGTAATCGCAAATTTGGCACAATCGTTACGTCTATCCTTAGAGTATATGGGTTGTTTTTGGTTTCGAGATCCTTAAGTATGTAGCGGTTTCGAGGGTTCAGTTGTGCATATAATTGAATTTATGCAATAATATGAAATATAGATAGCACAAAATTGTTTCATTGGTAAGGACCATCTTAGTACACGTAAGAGAATCATAAAAAAAACTGTAGAGACCCATTTTTCTAATGAACGGTGAATGTGGAAGAAAGATATCTTGAGATTAGTCGTGTTTTTGGAAGTATGAACACGAAGAACATAATATGAGTTCATAAAAATAAACTAAGAATAAGA
Source organism: Lactuca serriola (assembly GCF_051521515.1). Classification (NCBI taxonomy): domain Eukaryota; kingdom Viridiplantae; phylum Streptophyta; class Magnoliopsida; order Asterales; family Asteraceae; genus Lactuca; species Lactuca serriola. The sequence continues at coordinate 137,946,089 of NC_136411.1, forward strand.
GAGAATAATATTGATGAAGCATGAAGAACATTGTGGGAGAGAAACTCTCCCTAGGTGGGGAGAACCCACCACTTTCTCTCTCTAGAATTACATTTTGAGAATCGTAACTCTTCTAAGAAAATGATAAAAAGCTAGCTTACTTTAAAAATGACCAACTCTCCCTTTATATAGGAGGAGAGTATTTACACCATAAATACAATAAAGGGAAAATATAACCTAACTATCACTCATTATTTGTGGAGCATTTACATGCCCCAACACAAATGGTAGGGGGGGGGGAGTGGATCCTAATCGTGGCGGAAAGTGTCTGGTGGTGGTTCTGATGAAGTGGATGCACCCTGAAGATGAGCTACTTGTCGCTCGTTGTCTCATAGTCATGCCTCCCGAACTAACTGCGCCGTTTGGTGGTCCCGATCACTTCCTCAGTTTGTCTCTCAGTTCTCTCAACAACAGCCTGCATTTGGTCCATTTGCTTGTGGGTGTCATGAGTTTGGTTGCCGACGTCTCGGGTGCGCCGGACCATGACTGGGAGCGCCAGGTCAACTGGTCCTCTATGACTAAGATCGAAGAGACCTCAGTTCCTACCGTAGTGTGGTCGAATCCCCTGCTGGTGACTCCATCTCCAATTATCGTGTGCCCATGGGGTGTGGGGCCATCGGGGCCCTTACGTTACTCTGGTACTCTGGCTATGTATGGAACATTGATGACCTTAGACCCTGCATCCAAGTCATCATCCTCATTGCCCTCGAGCTCTTTCTCTTCGAGGTTCACTACCTGCTCGGCGGCTCATTTGTAAGCTCTACTTCACGTTCCTCCTCTGTTCCTTTCTCTGAGTCTTCTTCTGGGTCTTCCTTTGGATCAAGCCACCCTTCATTCCCCTAATTAGGGAGATAGGGTTCTCCTGGCTAATGATACCCGGCCATGGTGTCTGCACAAAGTTGTATAAATGCTAGAAACAAATAGCACACCAAATACTCCAATAGTATTTTAATTTTTGTTTAGGTTTAGTTCTATAAGCCCTTTGGATAATTAGGTGTTAAGTTTTTGATTCATTGTCCATCACAATTACTCCCGAACACATGTTGGTCGTATTTTGAATGAATGTAGTTGATCAGGCTACATTCACTCCTAATACGACTACATAACTGCCCGAGTTTAATAGCGATGTTCAAATCCTCCAAAGACTTTTATTGTTCTTGTTGTGTTATTACTCTAAAATGCACACAAAGGTATGTATTTTAATAATTATGTTCAGAGTTGTTTAGTCCCATTTTATTTATATTTGCATATCCTGATACCAATCAGTCATACCCCCGAACCAGACGGCGCAAACATTTGGGGGCTTGGTGTGACTTTCAACATTGTAGTATCATTACAGAGTATATCATTGAAACATAACATCATCATCATCATCACACATGTAATATAACAACATTCATTGTTTACATCGAGTATTGTATTTGAATATTACATGCCAAAATAGTAAGAGTATCATGAAACAAAATATAACACAGTATCTATTAGTTTGTTTCATTCATCCTGCTTCAACGGTTTCAAGAGAATACAAGTTATTTTGAAAATGGTCAACATAAAAATGTTGGTGAGTTCATAAGCATGTTTGTGAAAATGATTTATATAACTTTGAAACCACCAGAAAATCCTACATTTTCTGCAAACTCGTTTAGTATGTTTGTGTCAGATCTTGTATTAATGCATGTATGTTATTGTTTATTTGACTAAAAGGGTAAAGAGAACGTAGAGAGAATGTAAAGTCCATGTAAAGAGAATGTTCCCAGACCACCCGATGTTGTCTGTCAAAGAGAAAGCTGTCATACCAACCCCCGAGGTTGAGTACCAGTACAAGTATGTTTCCGAGTAATCCAAGATAAAAGAGAATGGTTTTCCGTAAACTTCATAACATTAATTCCTCTAAGTGAGCTATCATAACCATACTAAATAATGACAATTTCGCCTGTCTTGGCGTTGTTGGACACTGGTTTTGATTATAAAGTTTTCGTCACCCTAGACTAAGTTAGTCTAACTGTAGTGAACAGCTCAAGTGTGGGGTGTCATCCCCGTATAGATCTATACACAAATCCCCGGTCTCCCTCCAAAAGACTCTGGTTATAACCACAGGCTACGATCGTACACTTAATAGGTGTCAACCGATAAAACTCACTAGATCAGTAGATCCTTAATCGAATTTACACGAAGAAAAGTATAAACTCAATCCAGGCCCAATGAACTATGTAAGTGAACCACTAAGGCATCCCTAAACATGTAAATCATTTCACGACCCTATTGGAATGAGATTATATAACATGGGCCCGAAATATATATGAAAGGACAACTAAGACCCATTTCACATGTAAGGTATTTACAGACCCCAATAGCAGATAAATAGTATCCAAGGTCCGTCACACATGTTAATGGGCAATGAGGCATAATAAACATATAAGTAGTATACAAGACCTATCAAACATATAAATAGACCACTAAGGCCCAATAACCTAGAAAATGATCAAATTAATCCGTTTGTTAGTTTATCGTTGGTTTTGGTTCAAGTATTCAGTAAAATAGCATAAAACTTGTTAGAATAACACTTAGTCTCCATTACGTTCTTGGCCCAATAAGCCAAAAATTTACAATTAAGGCCCAATTTTTTTGTTAGAATAACACTTAGTCTCCATTATGTTTAAAACTTGTGTTGATGACTAGTTTGTGGTAAAAATAACATTTTAAACCCATTTTTGTCAAAAATATCATTTTTAGCTTGATTTTTGTGAAAACACACATTTTTCTGGTTTTGGGCTTTTCTGACATAGTTGTTGAAAAAATCATAGAAAAATTATCGTAAGTCGAAATTTGGATCCGTAAATTCTGGAAGTTTTGAAATTTTGTTTACTTTGTTCACAATTTTTCTCATAATTTTTAATGGCTTCCAACAAGTGTGAAATTTCTCTCCTTCACAGGCTAGTCCGAAATTATTTCAAATCTGATAGGCAGTTTTGTAAAATTCGCCAAACATTGTAGAAAAATCGTATGAAAACGTGAGAGTAGTAATTTTAAAGGTATAAACCTGAAGGTTTTTCATGTGAAACAGTTTTGAAAAATATTATCATTTAGGTGGTCAAAACAGTTCGAGATTGGATCAAAACATTTCTGTGAAGGGTTAATTTTTAAGTTTAGTTTTTAGATTTTGGAACACAACACTCATTTTTACTATTTTAAGTATAAAAATCCCATATCTACTAGTTTACATGTATTATATGTGATAACACATACTTTTCTCAAGGTTTTCATGTAGATCCAAGTGATAAACTTAATATTCTTAACATACTTTTAGATTTATGAAGTAAATATCACATAACCACCAAATAAATCATGAAAAACACACATATTCATGCATACACACATAGATCTAAGCAACACAACTTGTATTCTCCCCCAAAACAAAGTAAAAATCAAAAATAGGGGGTATGAACTCACCTTGGGGTTATGGATCGGTTTTGATGAAGAACTGGAAGAAGATTAACATGATCTACAAATATAAGGGTGTAAGAGGAGTTTTTTGAAGAGATCAAGAAGTTAAATCATAGATCTAAGCAAAAACTTACCAAAGATGATGATCTAGGTGAACATCCTCTTGAACCTACACACCAAAACACGAAAATTTGGAGGAAGGAGGATGAGTTCTTGAGAGATTTCCTTGGAAGAAGATTTCCAACTTAGGTGGTTCAAGAGTGTGAAGATATTGATGAAAAACTCTTGAAACACTCACCAAGTCACGAAATTTTTGAAGAGGAAGGAGGTGAGAAACTTTTGAGAGTTAGAGAGAACTTTTGGAGATTGAAAGGGATGAAGTGGGGTGGGGTGTGGCATCGCTCGACCATAAAAAGAGAGGTAGGAGGAGACAGATTAAACATTATTGCATGGAGGATAATAGCTCTAGAAATATGTGATTACCTTGAAACATGTGGGTTAATTATGTGTTATCAAGTTATTAGTAAAGACCATTTCCCTTTTTTTGTTTTAATTTGGGCTGAGAATGGGCTAGGAGGAAAGGGAGTGAGATAGTTTGGGCCATCCCTTGGCTTAGCTCGAAACCATGAGGCCCAAACTGTGTATTTTTCGGCCCATTGGGCCTTTATGGAAGTTCACGACCAAAAGATGCCCATGTATATAGTTTATGGCCCATTAGATTTAATGACATCATTTATGGCCTAACATGGCCCATTATAGATAAAATGAACTATTCTAGGCCCAAGGTAGTCAAATTAAATGTTTATTGGTCCATTAGGCCCAATAACAGGATCTTAGTCCAAATTAACTTGAACCGGGATTTCTAGGGTTTTCAATCCATATGAGATGTATTGTATTAGGTTTTGAACCTAAATCAAGAGTTTAGATTCAAATGGATGGTTTTGATTAAGCATAGAGTATGATTTTCACTTAGAGCACATGCCTTACAATGGATGATGTTTATATGAGAATAGAATTTCCTAGGTAAAAATGCTAGTTGTGACAATGAGCTTTCAACCAAGAGTGACTACAATTATGGGTCAATTTTTTAATTTGATTTAAATATTTCAATGGAATTATGCTACTTATCAATCTTAGAATTAAGACTAATATTATGATTAGCCAAAAGATTTATTTCACTAACAGAAATAGCACACTTTTCATTTAAGATAATACATGCATCCTTAACTATTATAAGTTCTTTTTCGAAGGACTCTATCTTAAGCTCACATTCTTCAAAAGGTAATCTAAGTATGGTTAATTCACTGTCTAACTTGTCACTCACATCTATGGCAGACTCATAGGCTTTTAGAATAACTATATTATCATATTCGATTTGAGTTAGAAAAGGTTCACAAACAGTTAAATCAAAATAGTTCTTAGAGATCATAGATTTTACATGCTAGATGATTCTTCTACATGGTGCGTCATTTGTTTCCATGTAGCAATAGTTGGGCTCAACATCCTCATGTTCATCTTTTGAACTAGATGAACAATATCTTTCATCACAATCAACATTTTGCCTAATCATAAGACACATATTTCTCCTAGAGTTCCCCTTCTTCTCATCTCCAGATAAACCGTAACTATCCACATTTTAAGGAACACTAGTAACAAATGTTTTCTCACTCTCAGCTAGCTCTTGTGCACGATGAGCATAATAAGAAGAGTCCTTCACTTTCGGTTTCTAAGGTATTTCGTCCTGACAGTCTCTTTCATAGTGGTTTCCAAGACCATATTTATGACAAGTGAATCTAGGTTGAATAGAAGTTGGAAATTCTTGAGGTTCTAAATTTTGATTTGGAAGTTTTGGTCGGTAAGATGGTGGGTTTTCGATAGGTTTGAGATAAGTTTGAGGGTTGTTTTGGTGAGGAGCTTGGTATAGAGTTTGAAATCTATTCGGAGGTAGTTTTTGATTGTTGTTCCATGGGCTATTAAACTTCATGGACAACCGGAAAAAATCTTGTTGGAAACGAAGCTCGAAATTTGCAGCTTCTTGATCGAAGTTTTATTTAACGGAGAATTTGGAATTGGTGCAACAGGTGGAATAGGTTGAACAAATCTAAAAGGGTCTAAAACAACAGGGTTCGGAAGAGGTAGATAGACCGAAATGATGAGAGCAAGAGGACTGTCGGAGAGTTCTCTTAAGGTTTAAGCAACACTGGACTCATGAACTTGTAGTTTGTCAAACAATTGATAGAGCTTTAGTTTCTTCAGAGATCCATTACTCTGAAAACAATGCTTGACATTGCCACATCCCTTCCCAAGACTGTTGATGAACTTTAGGTTGTACACAAGAAGAGTTCAGACCATACCATGTGTCGTCATATTGTTCATCATAATTTTGTACTGATTTGAAGTCGAGACTACAGATTCTCTAGGAGTTGTAGTGAATGTATCAAAGTCATTCACCACGGAGGTTAGACACTTGTCTTTCATCTTTTCTGAACCTTCAAACAGATCCTAAAGAGTGTCCCATATCTCCTTGGTTGAGTTGTACAACTTGATGTGCTCAAAGAGAGATGGTGGAACACCAAACACCATTTCAGAAAATGCTATTTGATCGACATGGAGCTTCTCAATGTCATTGGCTGTTAAAGGTGTAGGTCTAAGTTAGTCTTGACGCATGAGAGCAACAACACCATCTCTAACTATTTGCCTAATCGGGACATGAGGTGTTTGGTTTTTATTCAAAAATTAGTTTCAAAAACATAATATTTAGCAACGGAACACTTAGAAATTTAAAATAACATAAAACAAGTTTATACCAACCAAGGCTCTTCTTTCAAAGTTTGGAAAGAAAAGCAAGCACCAAAGAAGACGATGGAGAAATAACAACATTTGTAGTTCTTTGGGTCCTCTTGGAAGGCTTGGAATTTGATGGAGACACTACTAGAAAACAGCCCTTTAATGACACGTAAACAATGATACCCACTAATAGAGGATAGGCATTTGTGTGTGCCCTAAAAAATAACGTCACTTTTTCAAAATTTGAAGGATAGAGGACATGCGTTTGTGCGTGCCCTAAAATTAGTGTCAGAAAAGAAAAAAAGGAAAATATTGAGGGCGCCTTTCATAAAATGTTTGTCATCTAAGTGTGTCGCTTTATAATTTTTTAATGAAACACGCGTTTTAAGGTGGGATTTCACCCGCCTATTGGATCCCAAAAATTAAAACCCCCCGCCTCTTCCAATTAGCAAGAAAAAGTCCTAGGGCCTTCGTCTTCATAGCAGAATTGCTCTTGCTATCGTGATCAAATGTCTCGCGACGACGATGATAATGATCATCGTCTCAGCGGAGTCACCCCAACCTCCATTTTCATGCAACCCTTCAGCACCTACACCGTTATATCCCTTCTGCAACGACAAATTACCGATTCCCAACTACGCTCACGATGTCGTTTCATGACTTACTTTAGACGAGAAAATTTTGCAGTTGGTTCACGGTGCGCCAGGGATTCCTCGCCTTTGGATCCCCGCTTACGAGTGGTGGTCGCAGGCATTGCATGACATTTCTAGACACGAAAAGGGTGTGAGATTTAACGGAACGATCACCGCCTGTACAAAGTTCCCTTAATTTATCCTCACAACTGCTTATTTTGATTCACATCTCCGGTATAAAATTGGTCAGTTCGGTCTTCCATTTTTATTGATGATCTAGGTTTTCTTTTTCTTTCGATTTCATGGTCATTTATAGTTATATTCTGTTCCATTTTGGTTTAGATCGATAGTTCACTATAATTCTCTGAGACAAATTATGAGCGAACCTAGGGTTTTTGTTTATCATACTCCAACGACACAAATCAACACCTCCCGGAAAACCCATTCTCAATCGACGCCTTACAAGAAGAGAAAGAAAACTTTCACTGCTTAAAGATGTACGCCATTCATCTCTCTCTCTCTCTCTGTCTCTCCCTCTCTCTCCCTTTACACACACATAATCTCATTCCTTGATTGAAGATTAATCAATTTCTACTTTAAACCCAATCCATCTTTATCTCTTCACTTTTCTTCCTAATCGAATAAAATCTGCCCCAAATCTTTCCTTAAATTCTCATGTTTCAAAGGGTTTACATACATTCTCGCAAAGCTTTAAGCTTAAATTCATCATGTTTCAGTGAAGAAATCTCCTCAAAGTGACTCCCCCCCCCCCCATTCACAGATAGCTCAGCATAAGAAGAAGTTCTATTTTTTATGCACATCCAATACAACTAGGATCAAAACGAGATGAAAGCATCCAAGCTACATTCTGATACCAAAGTTCCTCTGCTCAGTCCTTATGATACCTCCCCTGTCCAATATTTATCATAAAAATGTGGTAACTCAATGGGATCCGTGTGATTGTGTAGCAATTTAACCATGTATTAATCAAATAGTAACTACAAGAAAACAATGTATAACTTGGTCGTATTTTGTTAAGACTCATTACGTCTTTTCACTGACTACATACCTCTTGATTAATGCATGTTTCATCTATTTTCTATTTTTGCAGTTAGGGTAGTTTGACTATTTTCTAAGTAATATCAATTCCATCATCTAAAACAACAATGGTGAAGATCATGTAGTAGATCAGAAGACAATATCAAAGTGGGCTAGAAAGATTAATCTATTTCACATCAGGTTAAAGGAATGAGGAATACAAAGTTCCTTATACGATATCTAATTGTGATTTTGAACTTCCTTTGCACCTCTGTATGTTATGTTGAACATGTAGGCTTTTCAATTACATACAAAATTGTTGCAGATGATGCTGGAGTTAGTCACTCAAGCAAAGGCACCATTCTGTTAACATTCTATTACGGGTATGATTTTCAATTGAATTATGTTTTTTTTGGAAATCTGATTATGATCATGTTTTCGATTTTAGGGTAAAGAATTTGATGTAGATCCACTAAAGAAAATGTTAAGTGATTATTTCAGGGTAAAGAATTTGATGTACATTCTATTACGGGTATGATTTTCAATTGAATTCTCTTTCTTTACTCTTTTTGGAACCTCAGTAAGATCAAACAAAACCCACCCCATGAAATCATCCTTCACAAATGGGATATTGTTTTTGCTTCTAGTTTATACATTAATGGTTTGTAGTAGACTTATACGTTTGGTCAAAAGCAAGGCTACATTTACTAATTCTTTTATTTTTCTATTTGATGTAATTAAAGAGAACATGATTCTTTGAGGGTTGCTGGTTTTTTAAAAATAATAATAATAACATGCAGTGATGTCATCCATATGCCGCATGTATGTAATGCAGGTATATTTAACATCATGATGATATCATCTATAGAACCTATAGAGTGGACATGATGATATCATCTTCTATTTATCCATGCTTGGGCTAATTTTGGCCGATATAGTTTAAGTTGTGGATAGGTGCTTGGATCCTACATTATTGATTTTTCATACATTCTCACTGTCATTTATTTCTATTATTACAACATTATACTTTAGATTTTTTTCTTAATAAAGCAAGTCTATTTATAAGCATTATCATGACATTCTATTTCCATATTTTTCTTGTGAAGACATTGTATTTTGATAAATCTATCCAATATATGGATGGCCTGACTTGCTGCATTAATGGGTAGGTTTTTGCTACATTCTATTTCCATATGTTTCTTTTTTCACTCTCTTATCTATTTTATAATTCTTATTTCTTGGGTGGTGCTGATGTAGATATTTTCCTTATCTTTCTCTTAGGTTTCTAATAATAATAGTTGATGAACTTCCAGTCTTCAGCCTAAATAAAAAGTTGTCTTTTGTTGCCAGGTTATACTTTCTACCTGAAAATCTATTCTATTAGCTTTGTGTTTGGGTAGATTTTCACTGTTACAATGTTGTAATCGAAAGAAACGTAAGTACTAAGTAGGATGTTGTAATAAACTAGTAATTGATAGTACATTTGCACCAACTAGATTTGCTTATAATAGTATGCCATGGTTCCATATGTCATTTATAATTATAGGCTTAACTTGTTTCTGCTGTTCTTATAGCACTGGACACATCATCTGTACTAATGGAAGCAGGTTTATAGCTGGCTTCTAAGGTTCAACACATGAAAAATTGTTTAATTTTGTTTTCTGGGATAATGTTATGGCGTGGTGTTCATGATAAATACTATTTGCAGATATTGACAAGTGGTATGATTAGTGGCGATCAGTTGGCAGTCGAACGGATATTTGTATTAATTTCACAACCCCTTGAGGACTTTAAAGATCTTTTTTATCCATCATATGTTGAATGGGTTTCACGTAAGGTAGAAACCTTTTCCTCCAATCATATTTATTTTATTAGAGGGGCTTTGTTTCTACTATATTCCAATATGCTTTCCTGAGACTCTAGTTCTTTTGGGTTCTACTTGGTGGATGTAGGTTTTTTCATACTACATCTTTATGGTTAAGGTTAAACTTATGGATCCATGATTTTTCATACTACATCTTTATGGAGGATATATTGGATATCCATGCAATCTCAGTTCTATCATAGGTGAATAAATGGAAGATACATTGCTATTTCATCAAATTAACCCTTTATTATATATTTATGTTGTTTTTGTGTCCAATTCAGGTGTGTATTCTTCTAATTGTCTTTACAAAAGCAACTATAATTAGGATTGGCATTTCTCATCATTGGATATAAGTGCATTGAAGAAGCATCAAATGATACCTGCTTGTCTAAACCGGTTGAATATGTTCAATCTCTGGTTGTGATGCCAAAAAAGCATGTTAATGGCGAGTCTCAACTATTCTTTTCCACCTATATTTATTTGTGAAGGTGAACACATTCAAAGGACTCATCTTAAAAGGAGCTCCAAATTTTGCTAAAGTGTATGGAGGGCAGTTTATGGGACACGTATGAATATCTCCGTGCTGTCAAAGCTTAGGCACCTGTTCTGTCTAGGTTCACTTTCAGTTTTTTACATCATTAAATCAATTTCCATAACACTGAATCATTAATCACTTATAATCTTGTTCTTTTACAGGTGGTTGGAATTGGACCTAAAGTTGGTTGCTAATATAGGAATAGTGGGTGCTCCAAATGCAGGAACAAGCATGTTTATAAGTGTTATTAGTGTTGACATGTAGTGTTGTTTGACATGTAATGGTAGGTAACCTGTTTGACATGTGATATTTTTTTTTAAATGAATTATCGTTCTTATGTGTGGTATTTTATTTTGTATTATGAGAATTTCAATCTGTTGTTTAACTTGAAAATTAGTAATTCTATCATATATATATATATATATATATATATATATATATATATATATATATATATATATATATATATATATTTAAAACATTTAAAATTATGACACGCAAATACATGTCATCTTCATTTACGACAGGGGCTTTAATGATATGCAATACGTGTCCTAAACGCGCGTCGTAAGGTTACGACATGCAAATGTGTGTCATCTTCCTTTATGACAGGGGCTTCCTTGATACGCATTGCGTTTCGTAAATGAGCGTCGCAAATGTGTGTCGTGACTGTGCATCGTAAATAGGTGTCGTAAATAGACGATGCGCAAAAGTGTGTCGTCTTTCGTTATGAAAGGGCCTTCCTTGACACGCATTTGTGTGTCATCTGAGCGTTTTATGACACACATTGTGCGTCGTAAAAGGATGTTTTTCTAGTAGTGAGAACGTGACACCTTTGTGACACCAACAAGAAGCCAACTTGATATAGATGCTAGTCCATAAACTCTTAACTCTTAAGCTTAAAGTTCATAACCAAAGTATGAACTTCAAGAGAGTAAAATGCAAGTTTTATTCAAGTGTTTATCACCAAAACTAGATAGAGTGAGGAGAGCATGCAAGGTCACAGTTTTGGCTAGTAAAAAAGTCAAAAAAAAAAAAAAGAGAGAGAGACTTTCATGCACTCTCATAAAGTTAAAACAATACACATGAGTCTTTAACCAGGAAAGCACTCATGTCATAAAAGGAACTTATCTCCCTTGCCTTTAAGAACTAGCTATGCTTTTTATTAAACAAATCAAAAGGCAATGCTTCTTTTATTTTTCCTTATAAAGATATTAAAGAAGAAAAAAGTTTACAAAATTTGTAAATCTTTTATAAAATATAAACTTTGGCTTTTGGCTAAAAGACAAAGTCTTTCTAGTCTAAAATAATGTAAATGACTTAATAAATCATATCATATTATATATATTATGTTACTAGCTAATGAAAATATTATTTCCAAGAAATAAATAATTTTCAATTAATTATACGAGTTTATTGACTATTTATTAAAATCAAGTTCTAATAAATAATTAATTATATCAAGTTGTTGTTAGTGTAACCCATTAGTATCATATGTTAATTAGCAATATCATTTTAATATCACTCCTGAGCATACAAGATCTTTCAATCTTCCACTTGTGCAAGATTCATATTATATTGATATAGACAGTGGTTAACGTATAACAACACTTCACTGCCCCAATCGACATACGTGTAATGCCAAAAATTTATAAGTAAAATTTCATTTTTCAATTCATCAATCTAAACAACACATGTCTCAAAAGTATCCAAAATACAAATTATCGCAAATATCAAAGTAATAGAGATCATAAAATGCGGAAATCATAGGGGGGGGGGGGGAAGTTGTGCCATCTAGGTGGGCTCTTCCCTTTTCTACCGGAAGTACCTGAAACAAAAAACATATTTGTAAGCATAACGCTTAATCAACTTTCCAAAAATACCACACACACAAAACACATAAATATAATAGCACTTGGTTGTTTCAGATCTGTAACAACCCTTGGGTACATAGCAACCCTACGTAACAACATATACCGTGTCGGGCCCGTATCAACACTCGGGACTGTATCAACCCCAAGTCTATATGATTTCAAACCCAAATTGGCTTCATGCATATATTATACAATCACATGAACAATTATCAAATAATGGTACAAATCCTACATATACAGATCATTGGGAAGACCTTGGTCCCTTCGACCCACTAGTGTTGTAAAAAGACTCACCTCTAGCTAAAGGTAACTGAATCTCACACACGCACTGCTGCTAACACGACTCCACACACTAATCAAAAATCAAAGACAAACCTAATTAAAATCCAAGTTTTAACCCAATATCAAAGGTCCAAACCCCTAATGGGTCATGGCCCAAAAAATCCCAACAGGTTATCTGGGAGTACGCCCAGCGTACTCCATATTACTCCCTACATACCATTGAGCCTTGGAAGATTTACAGGATCGAAACCCTTTACGCCCAACATAAATAGAATTATGCTCATCGTAATTCCATGAAATCGAAACTCTCAAATGAGGTCTTAATGAATTAAGACTGAACATCCAAACTTCATATCCAACACCAATAAATGTCTAAAATCATAAAGTTGTAACCTTTATGCCTTTGGATGGCAAGAAGGAATCAAAAAACTAAAACCCCAACTTAAATCATCATCTAAACTTCCATAAATCTTTCATACATAAAACCCAAGGACCAAGCTTGCATTTTTATGAAATTATACATCCTAAAAGGTCTGAAATGACTGCTTAAAAGCTTTGGAGTATTCCTTACTCATTAAGATCAAGGTTTTGGGAGAAAGGAGTAAAAATCTAACCTTAAACAACATATGAAGACATATGCATCAAGGTTGGAGCTTTATACCACCAGAAGATGCATAAGGATGAGAAATTTTTGGATCCAAAGGCTTGAGAACAAAACCTCTTCTTGGATGATATTCCTTCACAATTAAGAGTACTAAAAATCACTTAAAAGCTTCAAATCTCACTCTTAAAGGCTACAATTTTGATTTTAGTTTTTACATGGATGGAGGCTGGAAGTAAGGAGAGGTCCAAGGTTATAATGTTCTTTAAACAGGATCCAAACCCTAATAATTAGGGTTTGCCCTCTGAAGCAGTACGCCCGACGTACCTATCCGTATGCCCAATGTATGCAACGGAATCGCAATCATCATTTAAACATCTATGCTCAGCGTAGCTGTCTCGTATGCCTAGCATAGGGACAAAATTCGCAAATGCCATAATTGAAAATACCTTGAACACTGGTGTTAAAAATTTCCCTCACTTGAATCAGACTTCGTCCTCAAATTCCACTATTTCAAATAGGTCCAGGTAGTTCTCCCTAATCTCATCCTCAGGCTCCCATGTCCATTTTGAGCCTCTATGGTGTTGCCATTGAACCTTCACTAGGTTCACCACTTTGTCGCGCATAGCCTTGTTTTTCCTCTCTAGAATTGTGACAACCCAAGTTGTCCCGTTACATTTCCCCGTTACCGTTAACGGAATATTCCACTGTATAAAAGTTTCGTTAATTAGAGGGCGTCAATTTAATAAACATTCCATTGGGTTACATTTTGCATGCCGTTAAGTGGTGATAAAAGGAAATAAAAACACAGGACACACATTTCCATTTATTTGGAAAATGTTAAGTTTTATCATTACGACCACTAAATCGGGTGCGACCAAAAACCCCGTTTAACGGTAGTATCGGGTAAAATTCCACTGAGCCCCGACTGTGAAACCTATATAAGGGTGAGTGGAGTCCATTGGAGACTTTTTACACACTCTCTCTATACTCTCTCTCTCTCTAGACCCGTTTTCGCCCCGAATCCGCAACCAAACGCTTCCAAATTGTAAGTCCGCTTACCCTAGCCTATTCTAAACATATTGATTCATGTTTATGGACCAAAATTCGTACTTAGAAGCAATAGAAAAGGAGTTTACGGCCTAAGCTCTTTCTTAGGCCGTAAACACCTAAAACAAGGCCAAAAAGACCCAAACTTGTCCCTATAGGCTTGGAAATAAATTAAGGTATTAGCCTAGGAGTGTTTAAACATTAAAACACAATGATTTGAGGCATAAAAGAGAGTTTACGGCCCAAGCACATGCTTAGGCCGTAAACACCTCTAAACCTTGCAAAAAGTGCCCCAAAACACTCCCAAATCACCTTTAGGCTTCATACATAATTTAGGGACTTATCCTCTTGAGTTTAGACCCTTGAAACACTCCAAAATGATTTATTAAAGGGAGTTTACAGCCCAGACAAGGGTCAAGGCCATAAACACCCTTAAACATGCCCAAAATAATTGTTTTGCCCCCCTAAATGGCCTTATACATTTACCATAAAATACTAGGAGGGGATTTAAGGGCTTAAACTCAAGGAAATGAGGGATGACTTGGAGTTTACGGCCCAAGCATTTATCTAGGCCGTAAACTCCCCAAAACCCACTCAAATGTTGTTTTAATCACCCAAAATAGCATCAAACATCATAGAAAAATTCTAGAGAGGCAATAGGGGCTTTAAACTTCCCAAAACTCTAAGGATTAGAGTTTATGGCCGTAAACTCCTTTAGGAGTGGTCCTTTGGCCGTAAACTCATAGAACATGCCCTTAGAGGCCTCAAACCCACTCATGCCTTTTGGGAAAAGTGCTTAGAATAAATCAATGAGCAAGCTAGAAGCATAAAACACCCAAGAATATGACCTTGGGAGTTTACGGCCGTAAACTCCCTTAGGTTAGGCCGTAAACTCCAAGATTGGTCCATGTTAATGCTTTAAATATATTCACACACTTAATATTTGAGTTTAGCAAAGTTCCACAACTGATAAGAGACCCTTAGCACCCTTAAACGCTACCCGGGACCCCAAACACTCAACCAAAAGTGTTTTCCGCTCCTTTGAGCGTGTGTAATTGTTTAATTAGTATTAAATATACTAATTGTATGTGAACATATGTTATCATATGTTAAATATGTCATTGTGTGTGTTCAAGTCCTTGCGTGACACCGAACGCCCAAACGGCACTTTCGTCGGACCTACTTACACCAGGTGAGTTCATACCCCTGAATGAACCTTTTTAAATGCTTTTAAATGTTTTATAGGGGGGAATACAAGTTAAACATGCCAGTTATCATATCAATCACATGTGATTGATAACCTGCATGCACAAGATTTTACCACTGAACACTGTTTTACCGAGTAGGACACTATAAATGGCTTTCAAAAAAAAGGGTTTTTCACTTGTTCAAGTTCTTACTTTTATTGCTTATCAAAGATCCATTTTCAAACTGATTTATAAAAGATTCCCAAAGATTTCTAAAGGCTTTCACACCTATTTTATCAAAGGATACAAATGCGATTTTCCTGAATAATAAGGTTCTCCAAGGTTTTCATGAATGCTTTCGCTTGTTAGTTACTGCTGCTTCACTTTTAGTTATTTAAATTCCTACTCGATAATGCTTTCACTTTGTGATACGCTTATACCGGATTTTGCCTCTATATCGCTTATACTTGTAGCCTCTTATACTTGATAGACGTTCTTACTTCACTTATTGTCGTCTCTGCTTCGTAATACACTTATACTTGGTACACTTATACTTCACGACTCATATATTTCACTGTACGCTTATACTTCACGTCTCGGATGATCCACTGTACGCTTATACTTCACGACTCAGATATTTCACTGTACGCTTATACTTCACGACTCGGATATTTCACTGTACACTTATACTTCACTGTATGATTCCACTTAATACACACTCAAGCATACTTAGATGTATGTTTATGCTTGTATGGATGTATATAAATAATGATTGAAGGACTTAGGAAGGCTTGTCCGCCCTATTTCCTTTTCTTCGTTGAGATGTGGTCTGGTGGGATCGGATGTCCATCTGAAAGTCGTTCGATTCATTAGTATTATATATTATGTGCACGAGCATAGACATATGAGTTTTCTTCAGTCAATTCAGTTTAGAGTCTCTACCTCTAGTCTACACTTTCATTAGAAACCCACTAGTTAGAAGTCTCTACCCACTATTTGGGATGCATCTTCAAGACACGGCCTTCTCCGTCGTCTAGTTGGTAACCAGAGTCTCCTGTAGGGAGAGCGGACATTGTGTGTATAGATCTATACGGGATTGACACCGCCGCACCCTGACTGCTAGCTACAGTCCATGACTCACCAAGCCAAGGGGTGACAAATGTCACATTATATAGACGCTTGTAGGGCGTCTGGTACTCTAGTGTCGGTTAGTATGGTTACGAGTATCCCGGGTTACCTTATAATTCATGGCCTTAAGGTAACGGTATTTCGCCAGCTATTTACACTGTATGTTGGTAATTCGTTTTCAGAGTCACACTGTTTTGACCTTACAAGACGTATCTTTCATTTGATACTGTCTGGGGTTTGTCTCCTCTGTTTTGACCCTACAAGACGTATCCTTCATCTGATGCTGTCTGGGGTCTGTATCCACTGTATTCACAGAATTCACTGTATTCACTGTGTTCACTGTTTTAGACCTCGCCAGACGTATCTTTCATTTGATATTGTCTGTGGTCTGTATTCATGGTATTGGACCTTACTAGTTGTACCTTGCATTTGGTACCTTCTGGGGTCTGTGTCTTCACTTGTTAGACTAAACCAAGCGTGTCGTTCGTTTGATACTTTCCTGGAGTCTATGGTCCCTTGCCTTAGTCAGCAGTTCTCACTGCTGAGGCATATGATATTCCCTGATGTCGTTTTCTTTCCTCAATAATCAAATTCAGTATTTTGATAATGGTAGCAACTTAGGGAAAACTACTTTTTACCACACATCACTGACCAGTCTTGGTAGAAGGCTGCTTTATTTAAAGAAAATATAGGATTTTCTGGAAAGAACTCTAATACACTGAAATCTCTTAAACTACTACTTTCATTAAAGTTATTTGTATGAAAATGTCATTAAATGCTTATGAACTCACCAGCATTTGTAAAAATGTTGATACTCGCTTTTCAAATAACTTGTATTCTCAGGTTAGCATTAGACAGGTACACCCCTGGAGCTGTTGATGAAGATAGCTTAGTATCATGTTGTATTTATTCTATTACTTGTACTACTTTGATACCGTGTAATGTAACTATGTAAAATTATTCTATTAATGCAATATTTTGTTGTACTTTGATTACTATAATGCATGTGTTGTGATACTTGACATGACGTCATCCACCCCAGAACGTTTCCGCCGTTCCGGTTTTGGGGTGTGACAAGAATCATAATCGGCCTCTCCGCATAATTCAGGTGCTAATCGACCTAAATATCATCCAGAGAAATCAACATTGAATCTTAGGCTACACATTTTCGCAACTGCGAGACATGGAAAGTGTTGTGGATCTGATTGAGCTCATCAGACAATCAAGTCGATATGTAACCTTGCCCACCCGGGCGGTAACCCTGAAGGGGCCAATAAATCAGGGGCCTAGCTTGCCCCTCTTTTGAAACCGTATGACACCTTTCCAAGGTGACACCTTCAAAAGCACTAAACCCCCTACTTGAAACTTCAGGTCTGAACACCGATGGCCTACATAAATCTTATGTCAGCATTACGCGACTCACAATCTATCTCGCACCTGTTGTACCATCTCTGTGGTCCAGAGCACAACCTTAGTACTCCCCATGACCCGATGCCTGACCTCATCTTTACAGACTAGGGTTTTGTACCTCTTCCCATATAACATCTCAAAAGGTGGTTGGTCAATGCTGACATGATAACTGTTGTTGTAGGAGAGCTCGGCCAGTGGAAGATAAGTATCCCAATTCCCTTAGTAATCGAACACCCATGCCCGAAGCATATCCTCAAGCTTCAAAATCATCTGCTCACTCTGTCTGTCGGTTTGGGGGCGGTATGTTGTAATTAAAACCAGCTAAGTACCTAAATTCTTGTGAAACGTCCTCCAAAACCTCGAGGTGAAATGAACGTCTCAGTCAGAAACCACTGACACCGGCACCCCGTGTTGAACCACCACCTCCCAAATGTAAATGTCAGCTAACTTCTCAATGGACATATTCTTGACAATCAGAATGAAATGAGGACTCTTGGCCAATCTATCAACAATGACCCAGATAGAATCAACTCCACGCACTGTCCTTGGCAACTTTGTGATGAAATACATGGAGATCTCTTCCCATTTCAATATGGGGATGTGTAATGGCTACATCCTACCGTGGGATCTATGATGTTCGGCCTTGACTTTTGGGCAATTCAGTCACCTCTCCACAAAACATGCTTTCTCCCTCTTCATACAGGGCCACTAATAGCTCAATTTTAAATCTCGATACATCTTCGTGGCCCCTGAATGAATCGAAAACATCAACTTAAGAGCCTCTTCTAGAACTATTTGCCTCATTCCACCAGTACTCGGAACCTAAAATCTACCGTATGAGCCTCTTCTAGAACTGTTCTCCTTTTTTAATCCCTCCACTTAAGCTTTCTTTATCAAATCCAACAATGAAGAAATGATAACCATCCTTAGATGTATATATGTAACGCCCGGGTTTCAGGGCTAAGCATTTTTAGACAATGTAATAGTCTAGGTCAACTATTGTAAATCTTTTTGAAGTAATAAAGATGAAATATTTGAATTCTATGTGAATTATGTGTATTTGTGTGCTTATTACTTAATTATAAAGATATAATTAATAAAGGATAAAAATAAGCGTCAAAATTAAAGTGTGAGATAAGCCCGATAACTTTACATAAAGTTGTAGTGGTCGAAACAAGGATTTCGGTGATATAAAGAACGCCGAAATCCGAGTTATAACGAAGAAGTTATGACCCGTTGAAGTTTCGCGACGGAACCGACACGATACCGGGAAGCGTAAATAGTGAATTTACGATAGAGCGAGATTTAGCCTTAGATATCTAAATGAAAGTTGTAGAATACGTTAAACTGAGAGTGTCCATAAAAAGAACGCCCAAATCTGACTTTGTATGAAGAAGTTATGATTTTTCGAAGTTTCGGCTTAGTAGTGTACAACCCAAAATTCGAATAATAGATCGAGTGGTTTTAGCCGACACAACCTAAACGAGAATTGAAGATCTCGTTAAGAGTAGCGTAACGAGAAAAAGATGGGTGAAAACGGACGTCGAATGAAGAAGTTATGAGAATTTAACGGACCAATCCTGTCCCGGCCTTTTAATAATGTAACTTTTAAAATAGAGCCAAAATTAGTCAACGAAGTCTAAATGAAAATTATAGAGTATGTTCCCGCCTTCGCGTGGATATAAAGAACGTCAAAAATAGAGCTTGTATGCTAAAGTTATGAATTTTTAAAGTTTATGGTCGAATTTACGAAGGCTGATAAGAACTTGGTGACGTGGTGCGTCGTGGTCCGTCCATCGCTGATCAGTGAACGCTTCGGATTCGGACACGCCTCCCTTCGCTACACCCGGAGACCGAGGTCGGTACACCCAGCGTACCTTTGCTCCTTACCCATCCGACGAAGATGCAAGACAGCTGGCTGCGAGCTGGGAATCCTATCCGAAGTTACGCCCCGCGTAACCTCCCTACGCCCAGCGTACCACCGAGGCTTCATGCCTATAAATAGGCTTGGAGGGCAGCCCACTTCCTAACTCCAAATCCACCTCTTTCTCTCACTACTTTCTCTCTCTAGCTCCTCTAAACCCCCCCCCCCCCCCTAAACCCTAGGTAAAACCCCTAGCACCCGAGGGAACCCCCGAGGCTCCCGGAGTCCCAAGAGAACGGGTCTTTCGGTTTCGG
This sequence comes from Lactuca serriola, assembly GCF_051521515.1. NCBI lineage: Eukaryota > Viridiplantae > Streptophyta > Magnoliopsida > Asterales > Asteraceae > Lactuca > Lactuca serriola. Next base: position 137,966,141 of record NC_136411.1, read on the forward strand.
AAAAGCTGCTCCGAGCAAAGCCCGGTTTTCTTTAAAAACTGTTGTAAGTGAGCTTAGCTTACGCAATTTTTAATACAGCTTTCAAATAATTATAGTAATATTATTAGGTCCTTAAAATAATTATTGGGCTATTATTATGAGTTATATTGAGTGTTATTTAACGCTTATATAATAGTAATAATAGTCAGGCTATTAATTTGTCGCGGTTATCGTTAGACTAAACCCTAGTGGTATTGGTACTAGGTTTTATTGAAGGAAAATTGTTTTGAGAGTATCGAAGCACTGTCCGAGTGCTGAGTCACCACCTTTCAGGTGAGTGCACAGTTACTTTCAGCTTACACATAGATATGAAGTATTTATATAATTTACGTGCTGTGTGTGCATATTATTTGTATACTTGCTATCTATGATGGATGAACGATTTTATACACGTTTTAAATGATTTAAACTGTATATGTATTTTATATCTACAAAATGTGTTGGGTAGAACATGGATAGATGTAATAGTTGTTGTGTGATAAAATAAGATAATGAGAGGCCTCGTTATAGATGTTATTGATTATCCAGTCATCTAGCGGAGTATAGATGATGACCACGGACTATTCTAGACAGTCCAGTGGAACACTAGAAGGCTCGCAACCTGTATGTGTTTATTTGAACTGTGTGTTTATTTGAACTATGTGCTCACCAGGTGTACTCCATCCCCCACATGGTTGCCTTAAGGACATTTACTGCTGAGGAATCCCCTTAGCAGTAGTGTCCATCCCGATAATGATCCTTAGGCTAGGTCCCTTATGATAGGTGTTTAGGGACGTAATGAGAGGATACCGGGAATTGGTAATCGGGTTACTGTTGATTGATAAAGTTAATAAACTTATTTATTGTGGCTTGAAAACCCTATGTGCTCACCAGGCTCCCAAGCCTGACCCACTCAATTTCTTGTATTACAGGTAGTGGCGCATGAGCATAGATGTGATGTCTTGGGATGAGAGATTAAGGGATTTTAGGCCTGTAATACAGAATAATGTAGTAAGGCCTATGTTGTATTGTTTATGCTTATGATCTGTATCGAACATGACATCCCGAGTCTTTTTAATGAAATACATTTCTATGGAAATGCTTTTGATAAATCTTTATCATATTTTGTTTTGGGACAAATTCCGCAACTCTTTTATTTAAAATGTTACTCTGATTTTTAAACAAAGCATAAACAAAATCGGTCTTTTCTGGCCGTGAAAATGGGGATATCACAGTTGGTATCAGAGCATTAGTTTAAGCGAACGAGGAATTTGTAGGATTTCTAGACTTAAACTTAGAATGCTAAGAAATGATTGTGAGATGTGAGCACTAGCTTATTTTAGGAATTATGCCTAAAATGCTTTTATGTGCTAAATGCTTTGTGCCTGATATGTTGATATTTGTTCGGATCTATGGTCTATTGCCGACCGGATCTAGAAACATTATGTGTTTAGGATTCTAAATGTACAACTATGATATTAGAACTAGCATGTAAACGTTTCGGAGAGATAAGGATGAGTTGAACATCAGTCCTAAATAAAGATCTAAGTTCACCTTATTCGGTGTATAGATCAAGACGGCAAGGACCCGTAGCGGAAACGTGAACGCAAATGGGAAAACAAAAACCAACCCCTAGTGATTGAGCAAATACCGGTTATGGTATCCGCTGCTGAGCCAATAACGATGGCCAGAGTGCAAGCGATGATCCAGGCGATGTTGGATCATCAAATGGAGGAAACCATACATTTGCTCCAACAAAATCGAGAGGAAGCAACCATACAGATCGAACAGCCCGAGTTGAACGAAGGGCAGACTGAGGAGGAGAACTATAGTGGAACCATTGGTCTAGTCAACCCACCAATAGTTCGACAAAACAACCAAGATGACGGAGTCGAGAGGAATGGATGCAAGTACAAGGATTTTCTGACTTGCAAGCCATCGACTTTCACTGGAAAGGAAGATCCGATCGGGGTCATGGATTGGATCTTGGAGATGGAATTAGCTTTCATGAGGTGCGGTTGCAGAGGAAAACTACAGACCACGTTTGCAATGCGTCAGTTTCGAGGAAGCGCTATACGTTGGTGGAATACCTTGGGGAAGACTCTGAGCCCCAATGAGCCCTTGCAACTAACATGGACAGAGTTTTTGGTGCAGTTCAAACGTAAGTACTGCTCGGCTCAAAACCTGCTCGAGCTAGAGAACCAGTTCCTAACGGTGAAGAAAGGAAGCATGTCAATCCATGAATACACGAACAACTTCACAGAAAAGATGGAGTTTGCCTTGCGTCTTATTCCGGATGAGTTGACAAAAATTGATAAGTACGCAAAGGGACTTCCATGGGAGTATGTGGTGTCAGTGCGTCAGGCACATACTCTGGAGGCAGCTATCTGGGCTGCCAAGTCTGTGGAGGATATGATTAAGGGAAGAGCTGCCAGCAAGGTTGAGGTTGGCGAGAAGAGGAAATTTGAAGGGCCTGCTAAACCCAACAAAAAGAAGAGCAAGTTCGGTTCAAAGAAGCTCGGGGGAGGAGGAAATGAATTGAAATGGTGCGAGAAGTGCCAGAAGAATCACTCAGGAAAATGCAGCGAGGAAGTAACCTGCTACAAGTGTGGGAAAACGGGGCACTATGACAATGAGTGCACCATCAACAAGAGGGTGTACTACGAGTGCCGTGAAGAAGGGCATATTGCTAAGGATTTGCCAAAGAAGAAAGATGCGGGAAGGCCTAACATTCCACCGAAGCTGAAAGTGAAATCCTTCCAGATGACGCTCGAGGCTGCAAAAGAGCTAGAGACATCGCTTCAGGTACCTTTCTTGTAAATGGTTTGCCTGCCAATATACTATTTGATTCTGGAGCCAACTACTCTTTTGTGTCGTGTAAATTTGGTGGGAAACTAGCATTACCTGTAGAAAAACTTGATAATGCCCTGATTGTAGAAGTTGCCAGTGGCAAGTTCATACCTGTTAGTAATCGTATTAAGAACGTAGTCATTGACCTAAACGGAAACGAATTCCTCGAAGAGCTATTACCCATAGAGTTAAACGGTTTTGACATCGTTTTGGGGATGGATTGGCTTAGCGCCAACAATGCCGAGATATTATGCCGAAAGAAGATAGTTAGGATAAATCCCCCTGGAAAGGAGTCATTTATGGTGTACGGGGACAAACATAGAGTGAATTCTGGAATCATCTCCCTGATGAAAGCCAGAAAATGTTTATCCGAAGGATGTGCATCATATTTGGCATTTGTGATTGATGCTAAGACGGAAAAGAAGGAGGTGCAGAATATACTGGTCGTATGTGATTATCTGGAAGTCTTTCCCGAAGATCTTCCCGGATTACCACCTGATACACAAGTGGAGTTTCGGATTGACTTGTTACCAGGTACGACACCGATAGCAAAGGCACCTTACCGATTAACACCGACGGAGATGAAGGAGCTTATGATGCAACTTCAGGAGCTATTGGACAAAGGTTTCATTCGACCTAGTTCATCACCCTGAGGAGCTCTCGTATTATTCGTGAAGAAGAAGGACAGAAGTATGAGAATGTGTATAGACTACCAAGAGCTGAACAAGGAAATGGTGAAGAACAAGTATCCATTGCCTAGGATTGACGACCTATTCGATCAACTGCAAGTTTCGAGCTACTTCTCAAAGATCGATCTTAGGTCAGGATATCATCAGCTGAAGGTAAGAGAGCAGGATATTGAGAAAACTGCATTCAGAACAAGATATGGACACTACGAGTTCTTGGTTATGTCGTTTGGACTGACTAATGCTCTGGTAGCATTAATGGATTTGATGAATAGGGTTTGTAAACCATTCCTCAATAAATTCGTGATAGTGTTGGAAGTGTTAAAGAAGGAGAAGCTTTACGCTAAGCTCTCCAAGTGTGATTTTTGGATCTGAGAAGTCCAATTCTTGGGTCATGTGGTCAACCAAGAAGGTATAATGGTTGACCCAGCAAAAGTTGAAGCGGTAATGAAGTGAGAACGACCAAAGAGTCCGATGGAGATTCATAGTTTTCTAGGATTAGTCGGATGTTACCGATGATTTATTCAAGGCTTTTCTTTGATAGCTGCTCCATTGACAGATTTCACCCATAAAGGAGCCACATATACATGGAGTGAGAAACACGAAGAGGCATTCAAGAAGCTAAAAAAGAAGTTATGCGAAGCACCGATACTTTCTCTACCCGATGGAGTTGAAGATTTCGTAGTTTGCAGTGACGCATCTGGATTCGGGATGGATTGTGTTCTGACCCAAAGAGATAAGGTGATAGCATATGCCTCTCGACAATTGAAAGAGCACGAAAAGAACTACCCCACTCATGATCTGGAGTTGGCAGCGGTAGTATTTGCCTTAAAGATATGGAGGCATTACCTCTATGGCACGAAGTGCAAGCTTTTCACTGATCATAAGAGTCTCCAGTATCTCTTTAATTAGAAAGAATTGAACTTGAGGCAACGACGCTGGCTAATACTACTCAAGGATAATGACTGTGAGATCCTTTACCACCCCGGTAAAGCAAATGTTGTTGCTGATGCTCTCAGTCGGAAAGTTAACCTTGAAAGGAAAAGGCCAAGAGCGTTGAGAATTGAATTGGTCTCGAAGATTGTGGAAAGCATCAGGAAAGCATAAGAATAATCCTTAGAACAGAATAACCGAAAAGAAGAACATTTGGGCAAAACGTTAGTGTTCGGTACAAAAAGTCAAGGACTGAGCACTAGCGTCCGCACGGCAAGTTGCAGCCACTTGAGGTTCCCCAGTGGAAGTGGGAACAGATTTCCATTGATTTTATCACCAAATTTCCAAGGACCACGAGGGGTGTTGATACGATTTGGGTGATTGTCGACCGACTGACGAAGAGCGATCACTTCCTTGCTATCAGTGAGAGCTCTTCTACAGAGAGATTGGCAGAGTTGTATGTAAGCGAGGTGGTATCGCGGCATGGAGTACTGATCTCGATTGTGTCAGATCGAGATTTACGTTTCACTTCCAGGTTCTGGAAGAATTTCAATGAGGAGTTGGGAACGAGGCTGCATTTCAGTACCACATACCACCCACAGATGGACGGACATAGTGACCGGACGATTCAGACGCTCGAGGACATGCTCTGGGCATGTGTGTTGGACTTCAAGGGAAGTTGGGACACATATTTGTCATTGGCTGAGTTATCCTATAACAAAAGCCACCATTCGAGTATTGGTATGCCTCCCTTCGAGTTGTTGTATGGGAGGAGATGTCGGACTCCCATTTGCTGGGGAGAGGTAGGGCAGTGCGTGATGGGCAGCACTGAGATAGTGCTTCAGACGATCGAGCAGATACAGTTGGTCAGGTAGAGGTTGTTGACGGCTCAGAGTCGCCAGAAGAGTTATGCGGATAGGTGACGATCCGAGCTTGAGTTCTAGGTGGGAGACTTCATACTCCTGAAGGTATCTCCTTGGAAAGGAGTGATCCGATTCAGGAAGAGGGGCAAGCTGGGTCCCCGGTACATTGGGTCGTTCAGGGTGACCGTGAGGGTGGGCATGGTAGCATATCGGTTGGAGCTACCTGCGCAGTTGAGCCAGATTCATGATACCTTCCACGTGTCTCAATTGAGGAAGTGTATTGCCGAAGAGTCGGTGGTGGTACCGCTAAAGGATATTCAGGTGGATGCGAGTCAGAATTATACTGACAGGACAATCGCGATCCGGGATCGGAAGATCAAGGATCTGAGGAACAAGGAGGTGTCCCTGGTTAAGGTCCAGTGGCAACATCGGAGAGGGTCCGAGCTGACTTGGGAGCCGGAGTTGGAGATTCCGGAGCAGCATCCAGAGTTGTTTGTGGAGTAAGACTTCGAGGGTGAATTTTGATTCTAGTGGGGGAGAATTGTAACATTCGGATTTCCAGGTATTATGTTTGATCATTTATTTTTTTGAGTAAAAGAGAGGGACTCGACGAGTTGAGGCATAGACTCGTCGAGTAGGACTGCAATTACTGACTGGATTAATGAACGGACTCGACGAGTCGGACAGGGTGGACTCGACGAGTCCGCGCTGTGGATAGAAACCCTCATTCTCGGGGTATGTGCCCTATTTAAAGTCCTTTATGGCCTCCATTTGTGGCCACTACACCCCTGAGAAACCCTAGAGAGTAGAGAGATTGTTTGTGGTGCAAGAGGAAGGCTAATTCACCATTTCTTGTGTGTTTTAGCAAGAAGAAAGGAGGTAGAACAAGCTAAGCGGTTTGAGGAGCTTGGATCCACTTCCATTTGGTCAGAGGAAGATGTTGGAGGTAACAATATGTGCCATTCTCATGTTTATAATGATCCTAGTGGAATCTAGGGTTTTCTTTATGCCTCTTTTAGTTTAAATCTAGAGTATGTGAGGTCCCAAGGCGAAATGGTTCATAGATCTGGACCTTAAGAGGTCCAAAGAGTCCTTACCACTCTTCTTTATGCCATACCTTTTGAGTTATGAGCCTAAGAGGCCATTTTAGATGTTATTTCATCAAAAGAAACTTTGGGTGTGTTGCATGTGTACCAAGATTTGACCTTTACGTGATTATCATGCCTGGGAAGGTCTGATCTATAGATTAGAGAAGCAGATCTGACCTTAGAAGGTCATTTGAGTATGAACATGGAAGCAACTCACCGAGTTCATAAGTGGACTCGACGAGTCGAGTCGGGGTTGCCCTACGATTTGTGACAGGAGGAACCCATCGAGTAGAAGGATGACTAGACGTGTCATGAGAGGCTAGAAGGATTTAGAGGACCCGCATGGACTCGCCGAGTCGCCCATGTGCAGTTCTGGTCAAGACTGATTCAAGAGAGTTCAGGGAAGGGTAGAATGGCCTTCTACTTAATCTTTAGAGATGAGACTATGAGAGAGTATTGACCGGGGATGTTATTTGAATAATAGGAGGAGGCTAGGTCGGGACATTGAGCACGAGAGTTTATCCGACTTCTTTGAGGTGAGTCTTCTCACTAAACTGTACCTGGAAGGGTACCTATGTGTGACCGGAAGGTCTTATATGCTATGAGATGTATGTGTTGTATGTTGTTACGTGATATGTATGTGTTATGTATGTTATGTATGATAAGGACTAGAAGGTCAAGATGGTATGGATCGGAAGGTCAAGATGACATGGACCGGAAGGTCTACCGGGATTCGGGACGGAAATCACCTGAGACACTTGGAACGGAAGATCCCACAGAGTTATGGCCTGGAAAGGTGTATTTGTTGTATGCGGGATTTTGGGGAACTCACTAAGCATTTATGCTTATGTGTTATGTGTTTCAGGTACTAGCGAGGATCGTGGGAAAGCGTCAGCATGATCCGTACACACTCATAGAGGTTATGTTTTGAGATTCTGGGATTTGTTTGTTATGATGACATTGGATACAATTTGTTTTGATATTGTTTTTGATGATTAAAAATATGATTTAAAAATGAAAAATTGTTTTGAAAATTTACGTCGTTACACACAATCAATAAATGAAATTAATAGTTTTAAATGAAAAAAAATTATTACTGTTTTTGGGTCGTTACATACATACACACACACAGATATATATATATATATATATATATATATATATATATATATATGTGTGTGTGTGTGTGTGTGTGTGTGTATATGTACGGGTGTATAGTTAATGTTTTAGAAATGCAAGGTATGAGTCTGATTATTTGATTTAACTTTTAAATAATTAGCATTAAGTTAATTAAATAATCTTAATTATATATTTATCTTCCTTGATTTTCAAATTAGGATTTATCTATCACCTAGATTTAATGTTTAGATTTTAATCAATTAAAATAACAACTAATATCTAGTAGTTATCCTACAATTTGAAATTAGGAAAGTAAATCTCGATCTGGCATAACCCAAAATGCACTGTGCCAGGCAGAAGGAGCACATTGGGCATGACGATCAGAAGGGTTTGTTGGTTTTTTAGTTTTTTTGTTCCAATTTTAATTATGCACATATAAGTTCCAGTTTCAATTAAGCACATATTATAGAAACAACCATAGGCTCTAATACCACTAATGGGTTTTCTAGGTTACATTAAACTTAATTGCATAACGGAAACATCATAAAATCTAATTATGTACACATGTAACCTAGAGATTTATGTCTTTTCTCGTTACAAAAACATAGTCTAGATCGAAACCAATAGATTGGATTAAATAGCTTTAGTGTTACATTTGTATGTAGCAATCTTGAATCCTCAGATCTAACTTATGAATTTTGTTTTTCATCTTGTGAGAAGTGAGAACCACAGAATTTGATACCCAAGGGAAGGTATTTATAGCTAGAGGATCTCCAAGACAAACACTGATTTTAATAATAAAATAATCAGACATTATCTATCCAATGCATTTATCCTTAGCAGGTGTAGAAGTTTCCAAAAACCCTAAAAATCTCAATGGAGCCATCTAGAATTGTCTTCTTTACTAAATTATGAACTATTACAATTCAGCCCTTGAACCTTTAATTAATTTCAGTTAATCCCGAATTAATTTCATATTGATTCTGATTGATAATTAGTTAATTCCAACTACGTGTAATTAATTTATTTATCATATAATAAATTAAAAAAATCATTATCTCCCTCTCTTAAAGTCATTTCTAGCTATTTTTAGTTATTGAGGGTAACCCAAAATGGACTTTACTTTTATTCCATAAAGTTAGACCAATTTAGCTTTGACTTTGACCAATTTTGTTATGAACTTGGACACCTATTCCAATAAGTTAGATCACATAGTTGTGTGGTGGAGACTTGTGTGTTTGGTTCGCTAGTCTTTTGGCATGGTTGAGTGTTTGAGTAGTATGGAAATACTATTGGTGGTTGAGCAACAAGTAGGTTTTATTGCGAATCGTTGAATGTTTACTCGATGGTAAAGTCATGGTTGTATATTACTAGTTCATATTTGGGTTTCCTCTTAGTGTATCCTTGTTCATTTTAATCAAAATGGTTTCGTGTGAGTCAAGTTACCAACGATGGAATTCGTTGTAGGTCCCTTGGATGATTGTCAGTTAGTTGTGCACTTGAGCTGTTATGGGAGTTCGAATGTCACGCGAGATTTTAGATTGACCATGGTTATGCACGTGGGAGCGGTGGGCTAATGATGACTTGTCAGTAAGTCAAACGTATTTGAGGCCTCTTAGGCATAACTTCCAAACTTGGAATTGGTTGAAACTCACGATCGGGATGTTTTAAATGTTTGTCATGTATGCTTGGTAGTGTTCCAAGTCAGGGACTAGGGGTAGGTATGAAGAATGGATGATCGTCAACCATTATGTTTGTTCCTAGAGTTTTAGGATGATGGATTCAAGGTTTTGTGGAGTATGTTGGTAGAGTTGGTTTATAGTTGCAGTTTTGAGAGTTTTCCCGGTGTGAGTGGTTTTTGATATGAATGGGATCGTACTATTTGGGAGGAAGGGAGTTGTAGCAATTGAGTGTTTTCCAGGGATTGGGATGTTTATTGGCAGTGGTTGGGTCCCAAGTGGTCTCTTGAATTTTTCTCTGTCGATGTTTTGATTTTACGAAGCGATTGGAGGAAGCATATGGATTGTGTTGGTATTGTGTTCAGAAATTCTAAGCAAGTCGATTTTCGAGGACAAAATCCAGTAGAAGTGGGGGAGAATTGGAACATACAATTTCAAAATGTTTCTGATTTTGGGTTAGCAGACCATAATTTGATCGAATAAACATCTTAGGCTTTAGGGGAATATATTTTAGACCCTATTAGATGATGAAAATATTGGTTAAGTGATTTAAGCCCTTGAATTGTGCTTTGGAACCAAAGGGAAAAGTGTTATTTTAGATTTCTTGAATGAATTAACGAATTTAGTTCGATATGTTTTAAGTCAAAAGTAATTAGATAGATTTTTGGGTCTTGTTAATACCTTTGCATGCATATAACGATCATTGAAAACGGATTTGAAACAAAGAAGTTAAGACTATTTCAAGCTGAAATGGAAATTATGCAAAACCCGTCACCAAGGTGCGGTGAGGAACTCACCACGGCATGATGAGTTGTGCAGCCTAAGCCCATTAAATTAGGGTATGGTTCGTATTAAAAGGCTCTAATCTCATGTTATCATTCATTTTGCAGTCTACATTGCATTAAGAACTCTTTTTACTCCATTGCGTCAAGAACTCTATTTAGTCCATACATGAAGAAAGTGGGTTTTAGGACATTTCTTAACTTAGGGTTTTAGATCTTGGAAGTTTTTGGCATTATTATGGAAAACGTTGAAAACATTATCTATCTTAACATCATGTTGATTCTAATCTGAAAGCCGGAGGCTTGGTTGTTGGGACCATCCTAATGAATAAAGTTGAAAACTTTATCCATTAAGAAGCTATTAAGTACTAAATTTGGATGCTTGGACTTAATGGTTAAGAGCATAATGGAACAAGCTATTGAGGACGTTCACCATTGCATAGTGCAGTATGACATAATGGACTGCAAGTCCCATGTCTATTTTGTCACCTGGTCATCACTGCATGGTCATATGGTTGGCCATGACATTGTCGATCAACCATTGACTTTGATCTTTGATCTTTGACCGTTGTATTTTTGAACAATTTGAATTTTGTTCTAACTTTGGTAGAATTGAGTATTTAACTAAGGGCTAGTCTCGGTTTTGGAATTAGGTAGATCGGGCTAGTTGTTCAGTTGCGGAAGTTGTTGTTGAGCTTTTGTTGTTTAGTTCAGGTAAGTTTTCTCACTATGTTATATAAGATGCTAGATTGTATTTGTGACTCTTTCATGAAAAACCATGGGTGGAAAATGGTAATTATGTGAAAGACCACGGGGGACCATGGAAATTGTATGAAAGACCATGGGGGACCATGGAAGTTACATGAAAACTATGGGGGACCATACCAGGAAAGATTACAAGGGGACTATAGCAATGGAAATGATTATAACACTATGGGTCGACCATAGCATTCATGTGAGTTAAAATATACCCCTAAGGCGGGGCCCACTGTTGTGTATGGTATGTGGTATTTTTAGTAACTCACTAAGATCTATGCTTACAGTTTCAAGTTTAAATGTTTTAGGTACTTATTATACCAAGGAGAAGATCCAGTCTTGATTTCGCATCCACATGAGACTCCGCACTATTTGCTTTTATGTTTTTCACTCCAATGTTTTGAAATAATAACTTGGTACACTGATTATCTTTTGCGGAAATTTTATTTGAATGGTTTTAGTATATTTAAAAACGAAATTTTCACTCTACATTTTTGCGACGTTACTATTTCAGTTTATGCTCCTCAAGGAGTTGACGATAGAAGACATATTTGGTCATAGTTTCTTTAGATAATTGGTTCTTTTTCAAGAGAGGGTATTATTATGTGTGACCTTAATGAAGTTCAAAATGAGTTTGAGAGGATATGTTCTTAGCTTTATCCGGCTTCTTCTAGGGTCTTTAGTTAGTTTATTGAGGATGCTGATTTGGTGGATATTCCTTTAGGAGGGCCTCGCTTTACTTGGAGTGATATATGGGGTTCCAACTTTAGCAAGCTTGATCGTTCCTTAGTTTTCAAAGGTATTGTCTCATCTTTTCCTCATATCACAAGAATGGTTTTAGAGAAGAAGATCTCGAATCATCGTCCAATTCTTTTGTTGGAGCTTAAAGTGGATTATGGTTCGTCCTCGTTTAGTATTTTTCACTATTAGTTTATGATGGATGGTTTCGTAACAGTGGTTGGAGATTCTTGGTCTCAATCGGTTGAGGGGTGGGGATTGATAATATGTGGGTTATTTTTAAGAAGAAACTACAAATTTTTAAGGCTAATCTACGAGTCTAGATTTCTACTATGCAAGGTTGGTTGTCTGATAAGAAATGGGACCTTCAAATTTTAATTCAGTCTATTAATAATAGGATTATGGTTGAGGGGGATGATTCAGAATTGTGGGAGCAGAGGGTTAACCTCTGAAAGATATGACTGATCTTGATCATTTGTCTTAGGTGGAGTTAGCCCAAAAGGCTAAGGTCCAGTAGAGCGTAGAAGGTGATGAGAATTTTGGTTTTTTTCATGGAATTCTTAATCGCAAGAGACACTATTTAGCTATTCGAGGTGTGACAATTGATGAGGTTTGGGTTGATGAGTCAATACGTGTTGTCACACCCTCAACCAACGACAGAAACATGGATTTACGTGACATCATCATGGATCACAATTATTGAACATACATTAAATAGTATAAAAATATAACATAAATAGTGACCGTATTATTAGTGAAAAAGATATTACAGTGATATTTATAGTTACTATAATCTAATGCCGTAAATAGTAGTCTACTTAATAAAACTTTATCACTGATCTATAGGTGATTCCGACTTGACGACCTAATTTTCAGAAGTTCAAGCTTCCATCTCTTGATTTCCTAGGAATACATGTTATTTTAAAAATGTCAACATAATGTTGGTGAGTTCACAGGTTTGTATCGAAAGTACTTTTATATCAAAAGTATGTTTACTAAAAATGTACTTTTATACCAAAATTATGTTTACTAAACGTGTGCTTTTATATCAAAATTATGTTTACATAAATGGTACTTCTATACCAAAAGTATGTTTACTAAACATGTACTTTTATACCAATGTATATTTACTAAATGTATGCTTTTATATCAAAAGTATATTTACAGAGAGGGTAATTTTATACCAAAAGTAGGTTTATTAAGAGAGTTCTTTCTTGACTGAAAGTATGTTTGTTATGAATATACTTTCTTGACTTAAAGTATGTTTGATACATATGAGCTTCCTTGCCCAAAAGTGTATTTGTTAAGAGTGTAATTTCTTGACCAAAAGTATGTTTGATATGCTTTCCTAACCGAAAGTCTGTTTGTTATGAGTGTACTTTCTTGACGAAAGTATGTTCAATATGTTTTCCTGGCCAAAATTGTGTTTGTTATGAGTGTACTTTCTCGACCGAAAGTATGTTTGATGAATATGTGCTTTCTCGACCGAAAGTGAGTTTTCTTAGAATGTACTTTTATATCAAAACTAGAGTTTATTTGTATATAAGTATTATTTTTAACTTATATGTATTTAGTCTTATATAACCATTATTGTGAGTCCCTATAACCGATCTGTTGATGAGTGTTTCCCCTTACGACGCTTCATCGGACATCATGGTTGTTCTTTAGACAGTTATCTCCACGTCATGGTTGTAGCTAGCAACCGCATGTGGGGGTAGCAACTCACATAGATCTATCCATAACTATCCTGCTCACTTAAGATTTAACGGTTATAAGCCATGGGTCTTTACTAAGTGTTACCACTTAGGTGATGAATATGCCACATGATACAATAACGTTGTGGCACTTAACTTTATAAGTTCAAGTCATCAGGCCACTGTTTGTGTTGAGGTTTTATAATTATATTGTTTTAAAAAATAAACGGGCAGAGTAAAGTCAGGGTATAATAAATATTTCATATTATACAGGCAGAGTAACAAAAAAGTATAAAAAAAATTTATATTTGTACGCGCAGAGTAATGACATAGTAAAAATATTTTATATTTGTATGAGAAGATTAACAACAGTATAACAAATATTTTATATTATACAGGCAGAGTAATGAAAGAATAAAGTTGAGTTTTGTAAAAATAATGTATTAACGTTTATAATATAACAATAAAAATTGATATATAATAAATAACATTAATTTAACATATATCCCCCCCAGAAAATCAGTAAAAAATTATTAAAAGGGGTTGTGAAACTCACCATCGAAGCATGCTTTAACCACGATAGCTTTTGCCAGGAGACTCGGAATTGCTCAGCTCGAGGGAGGGGTTTTTCTTCAGAAAAACAAGAGGAAGAGATTGATTTTTGTGTGAACAAGTGGAGAAACTCATCGCGCCTCTGACAATAGCGCACCGCACCTTTGTGCAGGCAGCAAGGGTTGGCTCCAGTTGTGACATGTGTCACTGGGCCTGCCCTTCTCAACAGGTATTTTTTCACTCTTTAAAAATCCAAAATCTCGCATACGAGCTCCGTTTTCAACGTTCTTTATATCTCCGATTTCATATCGACGATTATTACAACTTTTCATTAGACTTCAATAACAAATTTACATTCTATTTTTAATTTATATTTTATAAGAGGCCCACCCTGAAAGATTTTGCGAAAATCATAACTCTCTCGTATAAACTCCATTCTCGACATTCTTTATATCTACGGATTCATATGCCCTGGTACTACAATTCTCTTTTATATTGTTTTAGCTAAAACTCAACCGATTTTCCTCTAATGTTTTATGACACATATTTTTATGTCGGGTTGAGTGTAAAAATTAGAAAAGTCATAACTTTCTCATACGAAGTCTAGTTTTTGCATTTTTTATATTTTCAAAATCGTGTTGACATGTAGTTTTAGAATATTTTATTATTTATCTTATACTATATTAATAAGAATATTAACCATATCTTGAACTTTAAGAGGCATAAAATTCAAAGCCTTCTGTACAAATCAATTATGCATAAATAAATTATTAATACTTGCTAAAAGTTTGGAGACTTGAATTATGGAATGTTATTAAGAAATTTAATGTGGAGTAAAATGAAAATTTTCTATCAAATAAATGAAGGTTTTTTTTGTCACTTGTCATACTCTTATTCAATTTGTCAAATGTCATTTTGTGGTTACTTTGAATTAATTTTTATTCCACATGTCATTTTATGGTTTTTCTATTTTATTAACTCCACATTATATTTAAATGCAATTATAAATGCATATTAATTTCTTTAATGAACTTTCCTTTTAATTTCAAAATTAATAAATTAAAGCTTCATTAATTTGCTTTATTTATTTATTATTTATTTAAATTATTTGTTTAAATGTAGAGAAAAAAAAAACACTTTAATTTAATTCAATATTTTTCTCATTTTTCTTATAAATTCAAACTTTTCAAATGTTTAGAATTTTATATTTAGTTTTTTTTTTAAATAAACTCATGTAATACTTGAGTCTCATACCTAGTAAAATATTAAATTAATGATTATAAATTAATTTACATTTCTTAAACTAGACACCGATATTAATTAATTTACATCAAATATATAAAGAACAATATAAATATAAGATCTAAACATAAATACTTTATTTAAACATGTTAATTTTTTTATTACATAAAATCGATGAATAATATGTAATAATTATTTCTCCGTAAAAAAACTATTCGACAAAAGAGATATTTATCGTCGTTGTTTTGTGCGGACACACATCTAGTACATAATAAAACAAAATTATGCACACCTAAATTTTTAGATTTTGGACAATTCAACTAATTTTTCTTATATACTAGAATGCGTAATATTGTATTTTAATTACAGATTGACAAATATTACAAATTAAGCTTAATTGATGGTCGTCATGTTTGAAATTGACGACCATTGACGAATTTTTGACGATTGTTGCACGTGTGAAAGAGGAATTCTGAGTTTTTTTTTATCAGTCTCTGTTCTCGAGGCAAGGGGGTCTCGTCCCAAGACTAATCTGAGCTTATTTTCTACTTTTTTTTTTTGAGGATCAGGTTCAGTTCCTCTAAGCCCTTTTTCTCGTGATGAGATCAAACAACTTGTTTAGGATTACGGTTCAAGTTAGTTGATTTAAGTCCTTAATATAACAACCAAATGAAATATTAAGGCTAAGACCTAACACAATATTTTGCAATTCAGAAGAGGGATGTCGTAATCCAATTACAAAATATTTGAAGGTAGGTAAATGACGATTTATCAGTTTCCACCATCAAAAACGAAATTCATTATTAAGTTTTAATTGGATTGAAATTCCTAGATCCTTTGAGATTCATTGAATTTTTTCAATGACATGTTTAAATCTCGATTGTGCCCTTCAAGTTTGTGACTGGGATGTCGAGGATCACAAACAAGGTGTGAATAACCATGCAAATTAGCTTGGTACACCCAATGTTACAACCACCTAATCAATGTGCCGGTTAACCACACACACTCCATTGATCTAGGATTAACATCAAGCTACCCTTTGCCACACACTGTCAGTCCCAGATTAGTGTGTCGGTTAACTACACACGCTCCACTAACGACTTAACAAGGTGCAAAGTGCAATTTCATGGAATAGCACCATTTTCACATATTTCCTAAAGTAACTAAGATTGGGTATTTAATAAAAGAGTAGTTACTTTAAAATTATCACTATACTTATAATGAGAATTAATGTCCTATCCTACCCGTTCGGCTAACGACCCTCCACCAGTCAAGGAAGCAGTAGGTGAGAGTGGACGTTATCTGTATTCTTGCTATCTATGCTGGATGAACAATTTTATACATGTTTTAATTTATTTAAATTGTATATGTATTTTATATCTACAAATATGTTGGGTAAAACATGGGTAGATGAATTAGATTATGTGTGATGAAATTAAAATTGATGAGAGGTCTCGATGTTTAAGATGATCTAGTCATCTAGCAGAATATAGACAACGACCACAGACTATTCTAGACATTCTAGTGGAATGTTAGCAGGCTCATAACCTGTAGGTGTTTTGAACTAGGTGTTCATTAGGTATTTCTGAACTAAGTGTTTACTAGGTGTTTTTGAACTAGGTGTTCATTAAGTATATTTGAATTAAGTGTTCACCAGGTACTTTTGAACTACGTGTTTACCCGATGTACTCTAAAAGCCCTTGCAGGTATGGATTTAGTTCCTTACAAATGAACGATGGCAGCTATGGACTTAGTGCCTATTAGATAACATCGAAAACTATGGACTTAGTGTCTTTTAAATAAACCCTGGCAGCGATGGACTTCGTGCTTATTCCTTAGTACCATCCTTAGGAATGAATGAGTGAATGATAGATGATTGTTAGGGTAGAAACTTAAGAAATAAAAAAGATAATGGGGATGGGTAATTGGGTTAATTGTTTGATAATGAAACATAATAATTTTATTATTATGGGTTGAAAACCATATGTACTCACCAGGTTTCCCAACCTGACCCACTCAGTTGATTTGTATCACATGTGTCGATATAAAGCTACACTACACCGAGAGATTAAAGAGATGTAGATCACCAGTGTAAATAAATGTAAGTTCTGTTTATGCTTATGTTTCTGTATTAACAATGACATCTCAAGGTTTTAAAATGAATAAAATACATTTCTTCGGAAATGCTTTGATAACATATTTATCATGTTTTTTTGGGAACAAATTCTGCAACACTTTTCTTTAAAAAAAATGTTACTCTGATTTGAAAATAAAACATAAACAAATCGACTTTTTTGGCCGTGAAAATGGGGATGTCATATAGTACGTCAGCGTACACCACATACGCATGGCGTACTCTGAAGACCCAATATTACAACAATGCCACTAGGGCTCTTTTTGCATACTTTCTTCAACTTAGGGACCAAAACGCAATACACCTCAATATAAGAACCAACAGTGGAAGTTCTTCAAAACCAGATGTTACTATTCTCCCCCACTTGAATTATACTTCATCCTTGAAGTATGTTGAAATAACTAGCCCAGGGTAGTGCTTCCACATTTCAACCACAGGTCAATCACACGGGCATCCCCTAGGACCCATTCCAAACTAAAAATCAGCTCATTTAGGTGTCTGCCTACCCATACCGTCTTTGACTTGATAACTTCCATTATTGGAGAAACTATCACCACCCTCACACAATCTGGACATCCACTACCTCAATTGGTTCCTAAGCAAGCATAACCATCTCGGAACGTAGCTGAGACGATATCTCTCACAATCCGAACCATACAGAGCCCTTTCAATCCTGACTTACCTTGTTGAATCCACTGGGGATTCAGGATCCTTGACCATCCTCTAGTGTTAAACCCTCCATGCGAATACAAAGCGGCTCCAAAGACGAGCCCCTACTAAATAACCTCTATACATAGGCACCACCAATGCCCGTAATGTCCATAACCTCCTGGCTGTAACCGAAAGTCTAGTAAGATTCACAAATCCAGGGGCTCTGAAGGCTACAACACTGAATCGATTCTATCAATATGCTTCCTGAGACCTGGAAACCCCTAATCCACGACTGGCATTTACCCATACATTGAATCCACCCTTTTCATAAGAGTATGATCACTACCAACCATGCGAGAAAAGAACCCAACCACATAAATCACGAACTTTCCACTATTCCCCAAAACCATAAGATACACCCAAAATCCTCTAATTACCTCATGACTTCCTGACACGCCATTCCAACCACTACTCCTACGAGTAATGATTAGAATTCCAAGAATTCCATATTTACCTCCATTCCTTAACAACTCAGGTGTACCCCTGTGACATCCCTAAAATCACGGCCAGAAAAGACCGGTTTTGTTTATACTTTATTTCAAAATCAGAGTAATGTTTTAATAAAAGAGTTTCGGAATTTGTCCCAAAACAATATTATGATAAAGATTTATCAAAAGCATTTCCGTAGAAATGTATTTCATTAAAAAGACTCGTGATGTCATGTTCGATACAGTACATAAGTATAAACAATACAACATAGGCCTTACTACATTATTCCGTATTTACAGGCCTAAAATCCATTAATCTCTCATCCCAAGACATCACATCTATGCTCATGCGCCACTACCTGTAATACAAGAAACTGAGTGGGTCAGGCTTGGGAGCCTGGTGAGCACATAGGGTTTTCAACCGACAATAAATAAGTTTATTAACTTTATTAAATTAAACAACCCGATTACCCGTTCCCGTTATCCTCACATTACGTCCCTAAGCATCTATCATAAGGGACCTACCCTAAGGATTATCATCGGGACGGACACTACTGCTAAGGGGATTCCTCAGCAATAAATGTCCTTAAGGCAACCATGTGGGGGATGGAGTACATCTGGTGAGCACACAGTTCAAATAAACACACAGTTCGAATAAACACCTACAGGTTGCGAGCCTGCTAGTGTTCCACTGGACTGTCTAGAATAGTCCGTGGTCGTCATCTATACTCCGCTAGATGACTGGATCATCATTAACATCTATAACGAGGCCTCTCATTATTTTATTTTGTCACACAGCAACTATTACATCTACCCATGTTTTACCCAACACATTTTGTAGATATAAAATACATATACAGTTTAAATCATTGAAAACATGTATAAAACGTTCATCCAGCATAGATTGCAAGTATTCAGATAATATGCACACATAGCAGGTAATTTATATAAAATACTTCATATCTATGTGTAAGCAAAAAGTAACTATGCACTCACTTGAGAAGGTGGTGACTCGGTACTCGGACAACGCTTCGTTTACTTTAAAATAATTTCCTTTGACGAAACCTAGTATTATCACCACTAGATTTTAGTCTAATATTACCGTGACTAATTATTAGTCTTATTATTATTATTATTATTATTATTATTATTATTATTATTATTATTATTATTATTATTATTATTATATAAGTGTTTAAACAATACTTTCCAACCACTATGTACAGACAGGGGCCAGACATAAAACACCGGAGGGCAGGACCATTTTGGCGTATAGCACTTCTGAAATCCAACAACCCTATGCGGCCCTTTAAACCATATTCCCCGTACCGCGAGTAGTTAAAAAGATATTATAACGACACTTATATAAGTCATAATAATAGCTCAAATATTTATTATAAATTTATAATAACAATACTAATTTTAAATATAAACTATATTTAAAATAGGGTAAGCATAACTTACTTACAAGGGGATTTTAGCTAGGAGTCGGGCTCTGCAGGGGCAGAACTTCGTCACTGAATCTTTCTAAGAAAGATTTGTGCAGCGCTTCAGCGCTCACCTTACTATACTAAAACTACAGAAAGAGAAGTCGAATCACGAGGGACCGAAATGCTCGGGGGATAAGGAGAGAAAGACTCTTGAATCAAGAGAATGGTGAAAGAAATATGAGAGCCCAAGCCTCTTATTTATAGTAATTGAATTTACAAAAACTACCCTCCATAATTACTTAATGACCTTATAGTTATATAAACAACTAAACACCCCTTTATAATACTATTTTAAATAGATTTAACGATATTTGCACTAAACTAATGTCGAAAGAACTCAACATTAATCTTATAATGACCGCATCGTCGATACCTTTCTAATGATATATACATATGTATATATATGTGTACGTATATATGATTTATACTTTATTTTAATACGTAAATATGCTATTATAATTTGTAACTCGTTCATACGAACTCCGCTTTTGACGTTATTTATATCCACGCGTAGGTGGAGACGTACTCCACAACTTTCATTTAGACTCCGTCGGCTAATTTTGACTTTATTTTTAAAGTTATATTTTTAACAGGCCGGGACAGGATTGGTCCGTTAAAATCTCATAACTTCTTTATCCGATGTCCATTTTCGTCTGTCTTTTTATCGTTACGCTACTAATAACGAGATCTTCGATTCTCGTTTAGGTTGTGTCGGCTAAAAACCGCTCGATCTAATACTCGAACTTCGGGTTGTACACCGCTAAGCCGAAACTTCGAAAAATCATAACTTCCTCATAAGAAGTCAGATTTGGGCGTTCTTTTTATGGACGCTCTCAGGTTAACATATTCTACGACTTTCATTTAGATTACTAAGGCTAAAAGAAGCTCTATCATAAATTCACTATTTACGTCTCCCGGTGCCGTGCCGGTTTTGCCGTAAAACTTCGACGGACCATAACTTCTTCGTTATAACTCGGATTTCGACGCTCTTTATATGTACGGAAACCTTGTAACATATACTAAAACTTGGTTGAGATTATTTATTCTTAATAATATTTTGTCGAAAAGTCGTTTTCGACCCCTATTGCCTCTAAATTGACTAGCCCGGATCTACGGGCGTTACAACCCCCATCTGGCAATACACACCTGGTATATCAATGAAGGACTTTTTGATTCGAGACTTCATGACCGATTCCCAACCTTGATGATCAACCCCTAAAACAACTTTCGAACAAACGGGAGTGATACTGCAACCATCCGCTGAGACTTTCTGGTATACGACTCATACTCTCAACAACCTTTAACTGTTCCCTTTACGAAAGCCCACTGATTGGCAAGCCTCCTAACTTCCATCAATGTACCAATACCGAAAGTACCATAATCATAAGAAATGAATCAACCATGACTACCGAGCCCACAGCCTATATCTAGAATACTCCTGATATGACCTCGATCATGTTGACATTACCTTATTCACCTGGCAGGGACCTAATCAATTTTCCTCTTAATACGAACCGAGCACAACCAAGCCATAAATATACCATGCCCAATTCCTTTCATAGAACTACCTACTACCAATACAGAGCTCTACGAAATCATGGTCCCCCACGGCCCGAGAACAGGACAACGATCGCACCCATGATCCAATTCAAACACTATCACCCAAAAGAACCATGTGCATACTTCAAACCAAACCCTAATGCTATCTTGTCCAGCCCATATACACAATCAATTACTACAATGCACATCCTTAGGGGACCCATAACTTCATCCCAAAAAGGAAAGATTACTAGAGACCAAAGGAACATAAACATACTAAACTCGATGATATGTTGACACATCCATTGCACTTCAACTGTCACAACTTGAAGCGTTCAGAGAACCTTTGCTATAAGAAGAACGATGCGATCAATAATCGAGGACACATTGCCATGAAATCTAATTAACCCAGACCCTTGCGGAGCTGAACGTGCCTAGTTCTGAAACTGATTCCCTGATTGATCTCTGCCAAGCTTGACTATAATTAGAAATCCATACCAACAACTGACAATTTCCCTCCGCCAGTAATTCTCAACCTGAGCAATCCCAGCGGCTCCTTATCTATTCATTGGCACCCTAAAAAGGAACCAACCACCAACCAACATATAACCAGTCTGTTGGCTCAAGCACATAGCAATAAAACCTCAACCACCAACCAACATATAACCAGTGAACAAACAATCTGACAAATCTTACAGATCACTAAGCATGACATCATCCTATATATACCAGGATATAGATCTAACATACCACTACAACATACCAACATGCAATAAACCAGGATAACAATCCAATGGGCCGGCCATGGTGCCTTTTACCCAAAAGTATAGTGAGGAAAACTCATCTCTCGATATGATCCATAGTTAATGAGGTCTCGACTCCGAATCTCAGCTCCAACCAACACCTATCCATCCAAGTGACTAATATCCATCAAAATCCCAAAATACCAATATACCCAAAATACCCTTGAGGTCAAACTTGGTCAAACTCCATAAGTCAACTGAGTTAACCCAACCGAGTCAACCCAACCGAATCAACTCAACCGAGTCAACCCAACCAAGTCAACTCGAACGATTCAACCCAGGTTGCGGACATGGGGCGTACTCTGGAGGTATGATGGGCGTACACGAAGCGTCGCAGGTTGACCACTATCAGGGTGGTTGACCTCGTACGTAGGGCGTACTTCGAGTACGCGGGGTTTACCCTCGCAAGCCCAAAATACATTTTAAGAGCTTAATGGCTTAAGCTCCTATGTCCGAACTTCAGATCCACGACCAAACTTCTCTTAGGAGTCATAAAGTCTCCAACTTTATGACCTAGCATGTCCAATAAGTGATTAATATAGGGTCTTATTCCATTAAGACATTCTGCAAGATGCATGAAGCAAAACCAACCATTTGGAACCCATTTTTATGACTTAAGACCCCTCCTAAGGTATGAAAAGAGAACTCAAAGGTCAAGAACATGCCATATTCAAGATCTAACATTTTGGGACCCAAAAAGCTCCATAAAACAACCAAAACTACATTTATGAGAAATGTACAAAGTACATCTCACGATGATACCTACAACAATGCATAGGAGGAACGTAGAGAGTTTGAATTACTCAGCAAATAATAGAAGAATACTTAGTCCACCATTCTATTCCTAGAAATTCACAACAAATGTATTTTCTTTGTTTATAATAAAAAAATATTTTTTATGTTTATAAATGATTTGTTAATAATACTATCCATTAACTCGATGATAATTTTCAGAAAAGTCTCAATATTTTGGCTACTGTGTAATTTTCAAAAATGTCAAAGTATTTTGACAAACTAACGAAAAAGACCACGATATCGGCTAAACCTGTGAAACCGACCAAAAATGGTATTTTCAAAGTTTTAGCTGGTATTTTGTGTTTTTTTGTAAACAAATTTTGTTTGAGACTTTTTCATAAATTATACTAAAATATTATAATTTTTCTGGAGATTTCTCTTTTGAAAATTCAAAACCGCACAATTGAATTTTGACTCGTTTCGGTTTATCAGTTTCAATTGATGCAGTTTTTTCGATTATTTTTTCTGTACATTTTGGTTTTTGGTTACCCTTTAGGCTTGTTTAAATTACTATTTTGATTTTAATTATTATGTAATTTATAATTTTTTAGTTTAAATTAATGAAGTTTAAATTATTTTTTTGTTAATCTTATACATTAAATTTCTTAAATATTTATCAAAATACAATTAAAAAGGTGAAATATAGTAAGAAACTAGATTATGACCCGCGTTAAACGCAGGGAATATAAATTAAATACATATCACATTAATAAGTGGTTTTGTCTTTGGTTGAATTTTAATAAAAAAAAATGTTAATCAGATTCATTTTTAGAGTTTTTGAACCAAAATTATTAGATAAAAATATTTAATATTTATATTAGAGCAATTTGGTTTTTTAATATAGTAAATTTTAATATAAATGATCTATGTGATATTTGTTTTATCACAACATAATGCAATTTCTTGATTAAAACATGTTGTGTAGTAGCTTTATGAATTCACTTTGTTCGGTGTACCAACCCCCATTGAGGCTCATATGGCTCTTTTTATATTGACTCTGTAAAACCAAAAGCAACAATAAGTTGTTACATGTACCAGCAACATTAAATTCTGCAAAGATATTCGATAAACATTACAAATAAAGTGAATTGTCATAACCACAAACATCAAATTCAGATATTGTAATTTGGTTGATTTCAAAGTATTTTTTTCCTTATAAAAATTAAAATATGATTTTTCAGGCTACACCCAATCACATATACATATCTTCCGATCAAATAAATTATTATAAAAAGAAACATGTTATGAACAAAAATATAATATTAGTTTCATAATTTGCTAAAGGTTAATACTAATAAATAATAATGAACTTTTACAAATCTTGCATTTTGGTCACTACATCCAACTAACAAATGAAATTCGATTTAGAGGATTGATTCAAGAAGTGCATCCATAACTTCTTGTAGGTGAATTTTGGAAAATGTTAAGGCCTACTGAGATATGAGGGAATGGTCTGTGAGGCTACGGTTGGTTTTAGATGTGACAACCCGAAAAAAAAAAACTTCTCGCATGCAATCTCCAACTCTTTCCAATATTAGACTTATTTTACTATATGGTAGTACCCTTTATTTTACTATACAAGTTGAATACTTATAGTTATTACATCAATCACATGTGATTAATAACTAGAAAACCAATGATTTTATCACTGTTCAAACTGTTTATCAAACTGCTTTACTTCAAAATGTTTTACAAACTCTTTTACTTATCAAATACGTTTATTTAAACTTTATTATACTTCTTATAAATTGCATGTCCATATACGCATAGATATATAAGAAATGTTTAAAAGGCTTAGGAAGGCCATTCGCCCTATTTCCTTTTCCTCGATTTGGATGTGGTCTGGTGGGATGTCGGGTAGCCGTCCGAGGGTCGTTTCAATATTAATTATATGTCATATGTGCATTGATAGACATAAAAGTACTTCCTTATTCATGCGTATCGGTTACATCATTAGTAAGTTATCATCGGGGTAACACAAGATTTCATTTATACTATTGCAAGATCAATGAGTCAGTTCATTCATGAGTCAATACTTATTGCTATGAGAACATATACATTACATTACTATGAGAACATATACATTACATTACCATGAGTACACATACAACTATACTAGAAAGAGAACACATACAACTATACTAGAAAGAGAACATATATAACGATACTAGAACAGGAACAATACATATACATATACATACATACACTTACATAAATGTGATCCATTGTATCGGAGCATGCCTTAAATGTCATGGCCCGAGTTGTAACCAGAGTCTCTTGGAGGGAGAGCGTGAGTTTGCGTATAGATCTATACTGGATTGACTATCCTACACCTTGCTGCTAGCTACAGCCGGACCTGCAGGTATGTGGGTGCCAAACGTCATACCTTTTTAACGACTTACATTTGTCGTTGTTACCCAGTCGATAGTATGGTACAATAAATCACATGATACCTTAATATAAATCCGGTTTAAGGTAGATAGTACAACAGTAGTTATTATAATACAATACTACAAGTACTACAGTAATTTATCCTTTATATATACATTTAGTGACTATTTCACTTAAATAATAATGTATAAACTATATTTTGATAATGATAGTTACACTTGGAAAATTACCCACTTTTACGATAAAAGACATACAAAACAGTTACGCCTTGGGAGAAGGCTACTTTTAATAGAAAATATAGGTTTTTCTGAGAGATTCAAACTTTTACAAACACTTACAAACATATACATATATTTTACAAACCTACAATGGGGACTTGTTCAAACGTTTTGATAACAAACACCGACACTAAAATACTTATGAACTCACCAACTTAATGCTGATAAACTCTTTCAAAATAACTTGTGTTCTCAAGTCATCAGTAGACAGGTACCGAGACCAGCTTTTGAGAAGATGGAGCACATTCAGGACTCATCTCTTTATTTTGACTTACATTATTTTTGGTGTCTATATCTGTACAGAACACACTTGTATTAAAATTATATATTTAATGCAATGGATGATGTTGTTTGCTTGTTTACTTTTTACTGTGTTGCGATACTTTACATGACGTCCTCCACCCCAAAACGTTTCCACCGTTCTCGGTTTTAGGGTGTGACAGATTGGTATCAGAGCATTGTTTATAGTGAATTAAGTATATCAACCCATAAAAGATATACTAAACTATAAACCCATTTGGGATTAAAACACTCTGACCGAGAGTCTATACGTTAAATACCAAAAATATTTAATTAAGTATACTAGACTACATTCATACTAAAATCAGTGTCACAATGATAAGAACAAAAGTATTTCGATTGTTAAATATCACAGGTAAGCTCGGGGATGTATGGTCAGTCTTGGGAATGACATAGCCTGATCAACTATGCTGGTCCGAGGAGTGATTAGCATATGCCCTAGAATGGCTGTGCTGTGTTAACAAGTCTAAAAACTTACCAACAATACCACAAGAAGATCAGTAGAGCCTAAACTTAAAATACTATAGGTGTATTTTGTACTACTAGCTACATATATACGATATTCTTATATCCCTTTTCTCGCGTAGATATCATGGCTGGATTCCATCACGGCGACCCGTACTTTCCAGATGAAGGCAATGCAGGGTGGATCGAAGAAGAAGAGCCCGAAGATAAGCATCCAATCCCTTTGGATGATCACCTCACATAAGGTTTTTCTGATGGGTCTGACTCAGAGCTGGAAGTCAACAATCTACCTCCCATAGGTCAAGCCCCAAACAATGATCCCCGACCAACATTTCCAGGTCCCACTCCTTTGTGGGTAAACAACTTGAATCGCTGGAGCGACGAGCAGGGTCAACCTTTACCTTACTTTGGGGACCGAAGCTTTTACAACCTTAGCGTAGGTGGTTCTGCGGATAGAGCTCTGCCTGTCATGGTCCGTAGAATTGCTCGAAACGTCGAACAAGGTCGAGCAGCCATCGATCGAGTCATGGAAATTGATGCCAACTCAGGCGTTAATACCGTCCGCATTCGACATCTAGAAGAAGCGCTCGAAGGGAAAAGGAGAACCAATGACACACTGCGACAACAATTAACCACCGAAATCGCAGAACTTCGAGTTCACCAAAGAGCTCACGAACGATACCTTCAAGAAGTGGTTCGTCAACTGGAAAATATGAGGATTTGCCCTAGGAGTTCCCGTCGTCGTTAGAAGATGTCTAGTACATCTCTGTCTTTTGGATAAGGAATAGCCTTTAACATCTGTACTCTAAGTAGCACTTGTCTGTAAAATATTCCTAACTCTCAGTACGCTAACTAGGAATCTAGTAACTGTCAAACTTTTCCGTATGGTATGATGTAAGACCTACTGCTAGGTCAATTTTTCCCTGAACCCTTTACATCAATAATACCAGTAATATTGACAGCTAGCTAATTTGTGAGAAAATCTGTGCACTTGCGTTTTCCTACTATTCTTCCCTATTGTGAATTCAATTCGTACACTCATTCAACTGTTGGACTATGGCCATTTAGTCCATGAGTCACTCTCAACTTGCTTACGATTGATTCTTACCATTATATATGTTTTTATAAACTTATAGCTAAAAGATGCCTCCTCGCAAATCTCCCCGGAATAACCCTACACCTCCACCACCTCCTCCTGTCATCGATACCGCGGCTCTAAATGCTGCAGTAGCTGCGGCAGTGGCAACTGCCATGGCTCAATATCACTCAACTAACAATAGCCAAGGTGGAACCCCTGTTGAATCCACTCATGCTGAGATCCATGTGCGCACGAAAGAATGCTCCTACAAGGATTTCACCAACTGTAAGCCGAAGTCCTTTTATGGAACCGGCGGAGTCATTGCCCTCTCGCAATGGTTCGAGAAGACTGAATCAGTCTTCGAAATCTGTTCATGCCCTACTGCGAGCAAAGTTACATATGCCGCATGCACCTTTGAAGGAAAAGCCATAACGTGGTGGAACGGCCACGTTAAAGCTCTAACTCTCGTGGGAGCCAACGACATGGGCTGGGAAAAAATGAAAGACCTCATGATTGAGGAGTATTGCCCGAGGGGCGAAATCCAGAAATTGGAACAGGAACTTTGGAACCTGACCACGAAGGGCACCGACGTGGTCGCCTATACCGCCAGATTTAGTGAACTGGTGGCTCTCTGCCCCAATATGGTTCCCACTGAAGGGAAAAAGATCGAAAGGTACATCTGGGGGTCGGTGCCTCCGTACCAAGGAAATGTTCTATCATCAAACCCCACTACTTTCGACAGTGCCAAGCGGCTGGCACAGCGACTCATCGACCATGGAATTCAATCCCCAACAGCGACAACAACTCAAGCCGTCTCGGAACCCTCCAAACCCGCTGACTCTAAGCGGAAGTTCTGGGATGACAAGAAGAAGCAGCGAGCTGCCAAAAAGCAGCAAATTGTGGCTGTACATGCTGCAATAACCCCTACTGCTGCTACTGCTCCGGTGAAGCAATATGCAGGAAGTTTGCCCAAGTGCAACAAATGCAACTTCCACCACAACGGCCCCTGCCGTGAAATGCAGTGTTCTAACTGCGACAAGAAAGGACACACTGTCCATTTTTGTAGGTCTCCGGCAAGACCGATCACTCAAGTCCCTGGCTCAGGCGCGAGCCCAACCTGCTATGGATGTGGGGAAGCAGGCCACTTCAAGAGGGACTGCCCCAAAGCAAAGAATGCAGGTGGATCGAGGAGAGTACTGGCAATAAGCCAAGGAGAAGCGGTTGCTGACCCGACAGTGGTGACCGGTACGTTCCTCCTCGATAACTCCTATGCATGCATTATGTTCGATAGTGGAGCGGAGCGAAGCTTCGTGAACCATAAATTTGCTCACATACTTAAACATCAACCTCACGCACTTAAAGAACAATTCACGGTATAAATGGCTAATGGGAAAACTGAAAGCACCAAGAGCATATACTTAGGTTGTACCTTAACTCTAGATAACCATTTATTTCCAATCGACCTCATGCCGGTTTCCATTAAAAGCTTCAACGTTATCATCGGCATGGATTGGTTGAGCCTTCATCGCGCCGACATCATGTGCTTCGAGAAAGCAATCCGTTTAAACCACCCGTCTAACGAAACTCTCATAGTCTACGGCGACAAACCCAGTACAAGTCTTCGCATTATCTCCAGTATCCAAGCACAGAAATACCTACGTAAGGAATATCGCGCATTCCTTGCTCACGTTGTCGATACAAGCCTCGAAACGAAAGAACTAAAGAACATCCCAGTAGTGAGCGACTTCCCCGACATTTTCCCAGAAGAGCTACCAGGTTTACCTCCGCATCGACAGGTCGAGTTCAGAATCAACTTAATCCCAGGAGCTACCCCAGTAGCCAAGTCGCCCTACCACTTAGCTCCAGCTGAAATGCAGGAATTATCTGGTCAACTTAGCGAACTGCTCAGCAAGGGCTTCATAAGACCAAGCTTCTCGCCTTGGGGAGCACCAGTCTTGTTTGTTAAGAAGAAAGACGGATCATTCCGTATTTGTATCGACTACAGGGAACTCAAAAAACTGACGGTCAAAAATCGTTACCCTCTGCCTCGCATCGACGATTTATTCGAGCAACTCCAAGGAGCGAATTATTTTTCCAAAATTGATCTGAGATCTGGATATCACCAGTTACGAGTGCTAGAGGAGGATGTTCCGAAGACAGCCTCCCGAACTCGTTACGGACACTTCGAGTTCGTGGTGATGCCGTTCGGATTGACCAATGCGCCTGCAGTTTTCATGGATCTGATGAATTGAGTATGCCGACCTTACTTGGATCAGTTCGTAATTGTATTCATCGATGACATTCTGATCTACTCCCGGAGTAAGGAAGAGCATGGCAATCACCTACGACAGGTCTTAAGAACTTTACGAACGGAGAAGCTCTATGCGAAGTTCTCGAAATGTGAATTTTGGATCCGAAGAGTCAAATTCTTAGGACACGTGGTAAGCGAAGAGGGAATCTACGTGGACCCATCCAAAATTAAAGCCATTAAGAACTGGTCAGCACCGAAGACGCCTACAGAAATTTGTCAATTTCTAGGTCTCGTTGGCTACTACCGCAAGTTCATACAGAACTTCTCCAGTATTGCGAAACCACTTACAACACTGACCCAGAAGGGCGTGGCCTTTGACTGGGAAGAGAAACAAGAGAGAGCATTTCAAAAGCTCAAACGAGCCTTGTGCACCGCGCCAATACTATCCCTACCCGAAGGTATAGAAGACTTCGTGGTCTATAGTGATGCGTCAAACCAAGGGCTCGGTTATGTCCTGATGCAACGGGGTAAAGTCATTGCCTACGCCTCGAGACGGCTAAAGACACACGAAGTTAACTACACAACCCATGATCTTGAACTGGGAGCAGTGGTGTTTGCTCTGAAGATCTGGAGACATTACTTGTACGGGACGAAAAGCACTATCTTTACCGACCACAAGAGTTTACAACACATATTCGATCAGAAGGAGCTCAACATGAGACAACGACGGTGGGTCGAGCTACTCAATGACTACGAATGCGACATTCGTTATCATCCGGGTAAAGCCAACGTAGTAGCAAACGCCCTAAGTCGGAAGGAATATTCTGGTCGAAGGGTCAAGTCGTTGACGATGACTATCCATTCACACTTGTCTAAGAAAATCCAGGTGGCGCAACTTGAAGCCATGAAACCTGAAAAGGTGACGAGTGAATCCCTTAGAGGAATGGATAAGAATTTAGAAGCCAAGGGTGACAGAGCCTTATATTTCATGAACCGGATCTGGACCCCGAAGCACGGTGGTTTCCGAGACTTGGTCATGACCGAGGCGCACAACACTCGATATTCCGTCCACCCAGGTTCAGATAAGATGTATCTGGATCTTAAAAAGCTATATTGGTGGCCTAATATGAAAGCAAAGATTGCTACCTTCGTAAGTAAATGCCTTACTTGCGCAAAGGTCAAGGTCGAGTACCAGAAACCCTCTGGTTTACTGCAACAACCAGAGATCCCTAAATGGAAGTGGGAGCGGATCACTATGGATTTCATAACCAAGTTGCCCAAGACGACGGGTGGACTTGATACTATATGGGTCATCGTCGATAGATTGACCAAGTCTGCACACTTCCTACCTATCAAGGAAACCGATAAGATGGAGAAACTTATGAGAACATACATTAAGGAAATCGTGCGACTTCATGGTGTTCCTATATCCATTATCTCCGATAGAGATAGTAGGTTCACCTCAAGATTCTGGCAATCGTTGCAACATTCCCTAGGAACAAGGCTAGACATGAGCACAGCCTACCATCCACAGACCGACGGACAAAGTGAGAGGACCATCCAAACACTGGAAGATATGTTGAGAGCCTGTGTGATCGAATTTGGAAAGGCATGGGATACTCATTTACCCCTTGTCGAGTTTTCCTATAATAACAGTTATCACACGAGCATCAAGGCTGCTCCATTTGAAGCCCTCTACGGCCGAAAGTGCAGATCCCCTCTGTGTTGGGCTGAGGTGGGTGATACCCAATTAGCTAATGGTCAAGCTTCTGACAATACTCTCACCGGTCCGGAAATCATTCGGGAAACGACGGAGAAGATCGTTCAGATCCGTGAACGATTGAAAGCCTCTAGAGACCGACAGAAGAGCTACGCTGATAAAAGAAGAAAACCTTTGGAATTTCAGGTGGGAGACCGAGTCCTTCTCAAAGTCTCACCCTGGAAGGGCTTGATACGTTTCAGAAAGCGTGGAAAGCTAAATCCAAGGTACATTGGGCCTTTCGAAATTCTCGCAAGAATCGGCCCAGTAGCTTACAAACTCAATCTACCGAACGAACTTCGTAACGTACATTCTACCTTCCATGTTTCCAACTTGAAAAAGTGTCTATCTGACGAGACTCCTGTAATCCCACTCGACGAGATCGAGATCAACGAGAGCCTCAACTTCGTGGAAGAACTCATAGAAGTCATGGACCGTGAGGTCAAACAGACGAAGCAAAGCCGTATCCCGATTGTGAAGGTTCGCTGGAACGCCAAGCGCGGGCCGGAATTCACTTGGGAACGCGAGGATCAGATGAAACTGAAATATCCTCATCTTTTTACTTAGTTATTTGTAATAAGCTAGTAACTTAAACTCAAATTTGGGGACGAAATTCCCTTAACAGGGGGATGATGTGACAACCCGAAAAAAAATACTTCTCGCATGCAATCTTCAACTCTTTCCAATATTAGACTTATTTTACTATATGGTAGTACCCTTTAGAGTCTAATGAAGCGTTCTAAATGTGATATAATCAAGGTAGGAGTGTTAAAAAGGGTTAACTCGAAGTGTAGGAATCAAAATTGGGCCAAACACTCCAACACATGGAGTGTGCGGCCACACACTCTTGTTTGCGGCCTCACACCTTCCCAACCGCACACTCTACATATATATGCCACACTTAGATCATTCTTGAACACTTCCCTCACTTCTTCAAGCATAGAACACGAAAATCCTCTCAAGTATCATCCATTCTCCTTGAAGATCTTCATAAAAGGTACCAAGAACACCAAGAACACCAAGATCTTCATCAGGCCGCACACATGGCAGCACACACCACCTGGCAGCACACTAGGCCGCACACACACATATAGTGTGTATCTTGGCCATACACCCTCTTGTATAGCCTTATAAACCCTCATACAATCATATATGATTATAACACTTCATTATAAGTGTTTACTAGTCCCTAAGATGGTCCCAAAATCATCAATTAGTTTTTCATAACACTAATTAAATCCATATATGTGCCTATATATGCTAAATAGGATTCGAGCGTGTTCTCAAGTCACCACTTGACACCTAGCACCAAATCCAACATTTTCATCAGAACCACTCACTACAGGTGAGTTTATACCCCTTTAATTAACCTTTGAAATACTTTAAAATGTTTTAAATGCTTTTATGGGGGGGGGGGGGAATACAAGTTGAATACTTATAGTTATTACATCAATCACATGTGATTAATAACTAGAAAACCAATGATTTTATCACTGTTCAAACTGTTTATCAAACTGATTTACTTCAAAATGTTTTACAAACTCTTTTACTTATCAAATAAATTTATTTAAACTTTATTATACTTCTTATAAATTGCATGTCCATATACGCATAGATATATAAGAAATGTTTAAAAGGCTTAGGAAGGCCATTCGCCCTATTACCTTTTCCTCGATTTGGATGTGGTCTGGTGGGATGTCGGGTAGCCGTCCAAGGGTCGTTTCAATATTAATTATATGTCATATGTGCATTGATAGACATAAAAGTACTTCCTTATTCATGCGTATCGGTTACATCATTAGTAAGTTACCATCGGGGTAACACAAGATTTCATTTATACTATTGCAAGATCAATGAGTCAGTTCATTCATGAGTCAATACTTATTGCTATGAAAACATATACATTACATTACTATGAGAACATATACATTACATTACTATGAGAACATATACATTACATTACCATGAGTACACATACAACTATACTAGAAAGAGAACACATACAACTATACTAGAAAGAGAACATATACAACGATACTAGAACAGGAACAATACATATACATATACATACATACACTTACATAAATGTGATCCATTGCATCAGAGCATGCCTTAAATGTCATGGCCCGAGTTGTAACCAGAGTCTCTTGGAGGGAGAGCGTGAGTTTGCGTATAGATCTATACTGGATTGACTATCCTACACCTTGCTGCTAGCTACAGCCGGACCTGCAGGTCTGCGGGTGCCAAACGTCATACCTTTTTAACGACTTACATTTGTCGTTGTTACCCAGTCGATAGTATGGTACAATAAATCACATGATACCTTAATATAAATCCGGTTTAAGGTAGATAGTACAACAGTAGTTATTATAATACAATACTACAAGTACTACAGTAATTTATCCTTTATATATACATTTAGTGACTATGTCACTTAAATAATAATGTATAAACTATATTTTGATAATGATAGTTACACTTCGAAAATTACCCACTTTTATGATAAACAGACATACAAAACAGTTACGCCTTGGGAGAAGGCTACTTTTAATAGAAAATATAGGTTTTTCTGAGAGATTCAAACTTTTACAAACACTTACAAACATATACATATATTTTACAAACCTACAATGGAGACTTGTTCAAACGTTTTGATAACAAACACCGACACTAAAATACTTATGAACTCACCAGCTTAATGCTGATAAACTCTTTCAAAATAACTTGTGTTCTTAGGTCATCAGTAGACAGGTACCGAGACCAGCTTTTGAAAAGATGGAGCACATTCAGGACTCATCTCTTTATTTTTACTTACATTATTTTTGGTGTCTATATCTGTACAGAACACACTTGTATTAAAATTATATATTTAATGCAATGGATGATGTTGTTTGCTTGTTTACTTTTTACTGTGTTGTGACACTTTACATGACGTCCTCCACCCCAGAACGTTTCCGCCGTTCTCGGTTTTAGGGTGTGACATTAGAGGGCAATACAAATTCAAAATTAGTAGCACATATCTTTCCTATCTGCTTCAATTATCAAATTTAGATCAAGCTTGTCAAAATCAAATTATATATATATATATATATATATATATATATATATATATATATATATATATGTAACCTAACAATAAAGCAACATATTTTTTATTGAAATAAATATCATAAATCTACAATTTACACTTGATATATTATTCTTAAATTATATATTACCTTTACATCTTTAATGGTCACTAGCACCTCTTTCTGTCTTATTGTCGTGACATGCATCTATATCAAACATAAGAGAAGGAACTATAGAGAAGAATGTTGATAGAGTGATACTTCATTGAAAACGCAACAAAAATTTTCAAAAAGCTGCTAAGATTCTTCTATAGACCGCTAAAAGGTCTATATAGTGACAACCGATGTGGCATCCATGAGAACACACCACTTAAAATAATAGTTTTGATTAATTTAAGTGAAAAAATCATTTAGAATGCTTACCAGTTGTAATTTTTTCCACTTGGATGTGAACATTAACATTATTGTAGAGAAATGGAACTTCAAATGAACCATACATAGCCAAATCAACAAACATGACAACACAAAAAGAAGCCTAACTTGGCATATAACCAAATTTCCAACAAATTTCAATATTTTAAGGTTTTGCTTATCAGAATTTTATTTTATTACAACCTTATATGAGTAATCAAGAATCTAAATAAAGTGAAAGAAGTAATTGTTTATTTAAATCCAGTAGAAAAATTACAATATTATGAAAGTTGCATATAATTTACATGTTTGCTTATTGTCTTGGAGGTACTGACCACTTGGATATGTACTATTATTTTATTAATTAATGCATAAATTACATTATAGAAAATGAAATTTAACGATTGCTCAAATTCATTTACACTTGATTTAACAATAGAAAATAGACAAATTTATAATCATAAAAGTATGCTTAATTCAACAAATTTGTTATCAAAATTAATAGAAAACTTAGTTTCTTGAAGAAACAAATCAAATACATCATGTCAAAAAGGTATGACCAATAATATCTTTTTGGCACTTTTCAATATAGACATGGTTAATCTTTTCTCATCTTCAGAATGATAAGTACAAGTGAGTAGAGAAAACAAATTTATAATCATAAAAATATGCTTAATTCAAAAATTTTGTTATTAAAGTTAATGGAAAGTATTTTTATCGAAATAATCAATTATTAAGTATGTAGGATATTACCACTAATGGATTTTGAGTTTTGCATCATCCTCAAGCTTCAATAAAAACATCAACTAATGCTCATCACTTTCAAGTAAAAATCTCTACAATTTAAACTTAATTATAGTAAATCTAATCAATAATGTTATAGAAAAATGTAAGGTTAAGAATAATTACATAAAGTTATTAAGTTAGATAGTGGGAAATCAAGAAATTGTAATTTAACATGTATGAGACCGATTATTATCTTCAAAATTGAAAGTATTTACTATATTAATAAGAATTAATTACAAGGGGATTATATTTGACCTTGATGAATTTTGGTACAATCGATGTACAATGAGAAAGAAATAGAATAATTAAGAAGATATATCATGTTGATTTGCAAACATATAGGATGGTCGGTGCATAAGTTATAACTTTAAATTTGGGGAGGATTTGAATTTTATTTTAGGGATAACAAAAATTGGTGAAGGTTTGAGTGGAAACATTGATGGACAATGTGTTTGACCAAAAATTAGTCAAGATGACGTAAACAATTTGATCTAAGGATAGAAAAGGTATAAGTGAAACACAATAAAAAATATTTATCGTTTTAGATGATGAAATAAAGTTTCTCTTTTAGACATAGAATTTAATCTTCTATTTTGTAAATGTAAATGTCTTACACTTGGGTTGTGGTGACTTAGTAAGACATGTGGAAGATATGGTGGATAACCTATTGACCTATGTTCAAATCCTGACACTACTCGTCTTTGTGGCCATGGAGATTCGTCTGCAGTGACTCAAGGGCATGAGACATAGCCTCATGTTCGCAACGGGGGATTAGTCGGTGCGCGAAATCTGGGTCAGAAACCCTCGTTAGGGAAGTTCCCTTTCCAAAAAAAATGTAAAAATCTTAGGCCCCGTTTGATAGTTTCTGACTAATAAAGTTCTGACTGAGAAAGTTCTGTTTGGGTAAGAAATCATGAGTGAGTAAGAAACCATGTTGTTTGATTGTACATCTGACTGAATGTACTGACTACTAAAAAATGACCATTTTACCCTGCCACAATCGATCACATACTACATATGAATATTTAACCCAAAAACAAAAGAGATTCTTCGATTTGCATAATATTCAAAACAAATTGTTCAAAAATATAATTTCCAACAAACACCAATTTGTTTCCAACATTCCACACATTAATTGGAATTATGCAAAATAGGGTAACAAATTCAAGAAATGATCTAATATCAACTAGAAATTTTGCATGAGAATTCAAAAAAAAACAAACAAAATAGTTGTTGATTGCATCACATACTTGATGATATCTTGGAAATAAAAGAAGACTTGAACAAGAGGAGCCATGATCGATTATCAGATCGCCATCTCTCACCCCTCATCTTCTTCACCCACCTTGACAACCACCTCTACAGCCACCCTTCTCCATTCCCACCACCTCTACAGCCACTCTTCAGGATACCAAATGTGATTACAAACAATTCAACGGTTACCATAGTTCTATATAATCAATGACAACATAATTTGAAACCTATCATACTTGATCAATATTTAATCATAACATCAATAAGTTTTGGTATTAATTATCAGATTTATACCAACTTTTAGGGAAGAATGATCTTTATTTATTTGACATATTGCTTAAATTCCGACTCTTATTGCTTACGATTATTGCAAAGGAACAAACAGAAAAAAACCTCCCATGGGACTTCAATTAAAAGATTACCTAGTCCTGAAATGTGATCATTCCAATCGATCAAATATCTAAAAAGAAGTGAGACGCTTATGTATTTCATCATTCAATTTGTAATTACACAATGGAAAGGAAACAATTGACATCATTATAAGCATTCAGATTTCAAAATTGTCGACAATTAACAACATTCCGCTACTTTGGAATAGCGGAATTTTCATATCATCTTAAGAGCAAAATCAATTGAACATCAAACATTCAAGAGCAAAAAATCGAAACTTTTAGAGAAAGAATGGCAAAATCGGAACTTTTAATGATAAAATTGGAACTTTAGATATAAAATTGGAACTTAATTGCAGAACGTACCTGATTAGATGAAGAATGAGCTTCGATCGGTGGCTGGAAGATGAAGGATGGGTCGACGATGGTTGTTGGTTACAGGAGAAAGAAAACAGCCGCTGGAAAGAGAAGAAGAAAGGAGGCGTTGTAAGATACGTTAGGGAAATGGGTACGATTGGAATTCTTTTTCCTTTCTCAGTCAGTCGGCTTCCAAGATCTTTCCCAATCAGATGTTTATTTCCGAGTCAGACGTGTAATATGTGTTTATCAAACAGCATTAGCTGACCGAGTCAGCCAAAAAGGTCTGACTAGACTCAGTCAGACCAATATCAAACAGGGCCTTAGTCTTCGCCTCTTTTTAGCATCATTATAATGAGATTTATTATTTAAATCTGTAAAATTGTGGATATCATTAATATCTAAAAAGTAATAATATTTCAATGGTAAATTTTTACTGATAAATTTATCAATAAATTCATAAGGAACTATAAATAATTGCTTTAGAACGGTTAAAAGGTTTATAAAGTTTATAATTTCATAAAAAGTTGTAGTTTGCTAATTTTTATATTGAAGTTGTAATGAATAACATTGTAACAATGTTGATAAATACACATTCAAACGAAATAATAGAGTAAAAAATGATTAAAATTCTAAATTCATATGAGTTGAAACCCAAAAGGCAAATAGATGAACATTTCATAAAACCAAAAATGTATTTAAATGATCAAAATTCTAACCCAAAAACCGATTAGTATGAAACAAAATAATCAAAAACCAAACCCAAAAACCAAATAGTATGTAAACATAATATGAAATCAACCATACTCAAATCACCAAACTACTTATATAAAATCATGAAAATCATATATTGTTTTTTTTTCTTTGGAATTAACAATTTTGACTTGTCTTCTCTAAAAGTACGATATGTCATTGATGTTAATGATCGTTTGGTTAAGGACATTGTTTCCACATTATCAACATCGTAAACATCTTCCAAGTTGTGTTTTAATTTTTCATGTCTAAACACTTTTT
Source organism: Lactuca serriola (assembly GCF_051521515.1). Taxonomy (NCBI): domain Eukaryota; kingdom Viridiplantae; phylum Streptophyta; class Magnoliopsida; order Asterales; family Asteraceae; genus Lactuca; species Lactuca serriola. The sequence continues at coordinate 138,004,842 of NC_136411.1, forward strand.
TAAAGGATGTCCAATAAGTTAGTGGACTTGTTGCAATACTTTTATCAATATTCGAAGTGGGTGCGATGTTATCACCAGTATACAAAACTGCATCCTAAATATAGAAAATAAATTCATATGTCAATCTAAAAGTTAATAATATTTTAAAGTATTTAAAATATTAGATTTAGTTATATTATATTTAAAACCTTTAAATTTAATGTGTCTTGACATCCGAATCTCTCCGATAAAATGTTAAATGAATCGGATTACGGTGCCTATATTTGTAGTATATAGAAATATGTTATTTGATCAACTAAAATATAAAAAACAAATCTAATAAGTGTAGTGGTGGTAGTATGTTTCATAAAATAATGTTACATGTTCGATGTTAATTTTTTTTTCCAATTCAACAGTGATTTTATTATCAACATTAAAGTTTGAGATTGCATAACCATCAACATTGTTATTCATTTATAATGAGAAATTTGAATTTTGAACGCCAACTTTTTATCCAAAAGTAATTTTAAAGCAGACGGATAAATCTTCATAATACCCTCCTAAAAATGAAAAAAATTAATGGTTATAAAATAGACAGACAAAAAAGTAAAAATTAGTTTTATGTAAATAAAGTTAATATTGATAACATCATTAAACTTTTGAAGCAACTCTTATGTATTTTTTTCAAGAAGTTTCTTTACATCACGATCAAATAACGTAAATGACACCACGTCAGTATAGTCTTGTACTATAATGGTGATTTGATATTAAAATCATTGATATAAACAAATTCAATAATATAAAAGTAGAAAATTTAATCGAAGATTATAATAATATGTATAAAAGAGTTATTGAAAACTTTGGAACAACAGATACGTCTTGTTCATGCAAATTAGAGTGTAACAATAAAAAAATTATTTATCCTGCTTTTGGTCCGTTCCACTAGCTTTGTCATCGTTCATTAAAACGACTTTTATGGCTTTCTCTTGACAAGCACAGGTCAACACATTAAAAAATCGATATAAAGGGTATAATTTTATTTCTGTAACTAAATTAATGAAACTAATATGCTTAAAGTAGATTGACTAATTTTTTTTCATGACCTCTCAACAAGAACACAATAATAACAAATGATAAGAAAATAGTAAATGCAAGAAATTGAAGAAGAATAAGGAGAACAAAGTAAAGCAAGAGCTTGGAAAAAAGAATTGGAGAAGAAGATTGCTCAAGAACACTGTAAATCATAGGAGTCAATTCAAAATCGTAAGAAAAACCACTTCAGTGTAATCGTATATATAAGATGTTTTTGAATAAGAAAATCATTATCTTCTAAAAAAGTTAAGATCTTAAGATATCATTTTGGAGATTTTCGGCTATTCATCTGGAAAAAAAGAAAGATATCAACTATATTAATTCAAAACTTCAAACTAATTGGCTTTCTTATTTAATCAGTTTTAGAATTCAAACAATTACTCAAATTGATTCATTTTATGTGGGATATATTGAGATATAAATTATGAATAATATTGCCTTTAATTTTGACAAGTAAATATTTTGTTGATTTAATGAGATTATATTAGATTTATAGTTTAATAACTTAATTATTGATATGTTTGTTTAATGAGTTTCAAAAAATAATAAATAAATATTAAAATATAAACGGGTTTGATTTTGAAAATCAAAAGCTATAAATAAGGGAGTTAAATTATGAACAATATTAATTAGAGAAACTGATATAATGTATATAAATAGAATGATATGTTTCAATTAATAAAATAATTACTGAATTTAAAGATTCTATAATTATTAGAGATTCTATAATTAAATGTAATTGTGTTTAAATTTTATTTGGGAAAGATGATGTCAGTAATTTGATCTAAGGGTAGAGAATATAAGATTAAAACACAATCAAAGACCGTGATTGGTTCATTGATGAATTAAGGGTTATCATTTAATAATATTTAAAGATTACCATTTATGTTCTCTTGCCTCTGGAGTATTAAAATTAATGAAAGCGTATCATTCATTTCCTAAAAAAACACTAGATATTTTTTTTTTCATTCTGATGCATCTTAATCATTTTATTTCCATCGTTAAAAAAACTCTAGAAGAAGTGATACGTGATTCGCTAGCTCAAATGGACCGTAGGAAATGTTCGAAAACTCAAATATATATATATATATATATATATATATATATATATATATATATATATATATATATATATATATATCATTTTATTTCCATCGTTAAAAAAACTCTAGAAGAAGTGATACGTGATTCGCTAGCTCAAATGGACCGTAGGAAATGTTCGAAAACTCAAATATATATATATATATATATATATATATATATATATATATATATATATATATATATATATATATATATATATATATATCATTTTATTTCCATCGTTAAAAAAACTCTAGAAGAAGTGATACGTGATTCGCTAGCTCAAATGGACCGTAGGAAATGTTCGAAAACTCAAATATATATATATATATATATATATATATATATATATATATATATATATATATATATATATATATATATATATATATATGGTTAGGTTCATGTGAGACGGCCTAATTTTGTGAAACCGTGAGACGCATTTTTTTTTTTTTTTTTTAGTTAATTCAAGTTCCGAAAATAATATTTAAAAAAAGAATTTTTTGATTTTTCCATTTATTTTGCATTTTAAAATTATTTTTAGAATATGTACAGTGTAATATTCTATTTAGAATATTTCACGTATTTTTCAAAAAAAAAAACGGGATTTTTTTTTTATTTTTTTTATTTTTTTTAGTTAATTCAAGTTCCGAAAATAATATTTAAAAAAGAATTTTTGGATTTTTCCATTTATTTTGCATTTTAAAATTATTTTTAGATTTGTTCTCACGGTCTCACAAAATTAGAATGGTCTCAAATGAACCTGAACCTATATATATATATATATATATATATATATATATATATATATATATATATATATATATATATATATATGGGGATAGGAATATACATTACAGCCCCACCTAAGCTTAGGTACTAAACCTCTACAATATGTCGTTTTAACTTGCTAAATATACCCGGTTTGGTTTCACTTGGTAAATATATCATTCACCATAACATTTCTTTCTTTCATTATCGTTTTATCATCTCCGTTTTCTTTCCTCAATTATCGTTTATTACTTCATCCAAGTGAACATTACTAAACCCTAAACCTAAACCTAAACCCTAAATTTAAACCCTAAATACTAAACCCTAAACCCTAAACCCTAAACTCTAAACTCTAAACCCTAAACCCTATTGTGTCGATCTTGAATTTACATCTTGAAGTATTAATCGTGAATCCATTAACCGTAATCTTTATATGGTAAAAGAATGTATTTTCAGGAGGTTTACTACCTAAGCTTAGGTGGGGTTGTAATGTATATTCCCTTTTCCCTATATATATATATATATAGGAGGGTTCAATTGAGAAAAAAAAAAGTTGAGAATGAGGGAATCATTCTGAGCCATATATTTATTTTGTCGCAAAACACTTAAGCGTACCGTCGGAAATGGATAACGGATAAACATGTGTTTTCCAACCAAACATGCTTCATTAAACTATGCTAATCATTACCTTAATATACACAAAAACATACTTTTTTTCGTTTTTTTTTATTTTCAAAAAGTCATTATTATCGAAAAATTATTTTAAATATTTCAAAATTCATAATTTTTTATTCTCTATAAATAGATATCCATATTGATATACTTTTAAGATAAAATAAAAAAATTAAGTTTCAGCTCTCGTTATTCATAAGTGAATAAAAAAATCTATCAGATTCTTATTACAGTATAATCATTATTCACTTATGAATAAAACGTATGCGTAACTTTTTTTTATAGTTTAAGTATCGTTCATATATGAATATGACACGCAATAAAGTTTTCTTACTTAAAATATAGTTTTTAAATCATCTTTCATCATATATTATATTTATATATGAATAAAACGTGTATTAGTTGTCATCATATTTTATATTCATATATGAATAAAACATTTATTAGATTTTTGTTACAGTTAATTTGTTATTCATATATGAATAAGTAGTATAAATGATACTTAAACTGTAAAAAAAAATTAATTATATATTTTTAGTCATAAGTGAATAACGAATGTACTGTAGCAAAAATCTGATGTATTTTTATTCACTTATGAATAACGATAGCTGAAAATATAAAAAAATTTATTTTATTTTAAAAGTATATCAATATGGATATCTATTTGTAGAGAATAAAAAATCATGAATTTTGGTATATTTAAAATCATTTTTCGATGTAAATAGTTCTTTAAAAATTAAAAAAACAAAAAAAACTATGTTTTTGTATATATTAATGTAATGATTAACATAGTTTAAGGAAACATGTTTTGTTGGAAACACATGTGTATTCCTTATCCATTTCCGTTGGTATAACAAAGGCTTTTACGGCAAAAATAAATGAGTGGCTGAGAACGATTCCCCCATTCTCAACATTTTTTATTTTCTCAATTGAACTTACCTCTCATTTTCTCAACATATATATATATATATATATATATATATATATATATATATATATATATACACCTGAATAAGCATTTAGCATGTTTTGCTATATATATATATATATATATATATATATATATATATATATATATATATATATATACACACCTTAATAAGCATTTAGCATGTTTTGCTGAATTTTAAGAGGTACAACCCTTAAAACAACATTTACAACAACTTTATGCATTCCCAAAAATCATATCTTATCCACCGGCCATTGAAAAAGTCAAATTAAATAATACCAGATTACCTAGGTTCTTGGTCAATGGCAGCTGTTCATCATCCCTCAATCTTCGTTCATCTCTAATTTAATTGAAATTTTGAATTGAGCTCTCTTCAACAATCTATTTAAAAACCCTAGCGCTCATTTCAACTTTCATTGCCTCTTCTTCTTTTTCTCTCCTGTCATCCACGTATTCTCTCCAAACTCTAGGCAAGGGCAAGTGCAACGACAAATCTTACATCCTAGAGCTTCCATCGGTAAATTGATGTCCCTTCCCCGTTTCTGTTCTTGAATCCGTGTGTGTTTCTTTTGTTTCGTTTGAGTTTTGGGTCTGTTACTACTTATAAACCATGGTTACTGATGTTATTGCCACCTACATAACTTCCACAAAGACTGACCTATTTTGTGTTTTGGGGTTCTTTGAAGACTATCGTCGACCACTACCACTCCATTTCTAAGGAAGCATAACAACCACTACCAGTCTCTGCCACTGTCACCATTGATGTCTTCCAGCCATCGGTTCTACGTAAGAGCAAAAATATCAACCTTTATCCTTTCCTACTCTTATTCTCCAGACGCCCCTCTCCAATCTATTAAAGTTATCAACAAAGGCATTTCGAACTTTCAATCACATACTACACTCACAATGGGATTCAAATTTTGAAATTGGATTTCATTCTCTTAAACACATATTCAAATTTGAAATTTTGAAATATGATTTCATGTAATTCTCTATTTATCTCTAAATCTCTTTAATGTAGTCGCTGACCTTCTAGGGTTTGCTATCCCCTCCTTCAGTTTCTCTGTGATAGAAGATGAAGAGGATCATCACGCTACTCCGCCACTCACCCACTCGCTCTGTACATGCACATACACCACGACAATTCACTATTTCTCTTTGTTTTGATTAATGGCAAGTTAGACAGACTTTGGATCACTAGATGACGACCAACGCTTCTTTCCCTCAGAACCCACGCTTACCAATGTTTCTTTCATTTGACTGTGATTCATAATCACTACAAGAATACCACCGTTTACACCCATCAATATTTCTTTTGACTGTGATTAATCTCAGACCTCCACACACAAATCTGCCAACAACATCTTTGCTTCCTAGAAAAAGATTTCCAGGTGGCCTTTAAACAATGTTTTTGCAGTAATTTTGAATTCCATTTCCGGATTCTTTATAGGTAAGTTTGAATGGTTTTGGGTTTTCTGAATTTTAAAATTATTTATTTATGGTTATCACTCTTTTCTTCTCTGTTTAAAAAAATCCTACATATGCTTATTCGTGGATATGGGGATAGGTAAAATGATTTCATTATGTTTTTGGGGTTTATGGAAAGGCTATGAAGAAATGGAGTAACCAGTCTTCAAATAAGAAAAGCATGTGGTTCTGCATCATATAAGTAAGTTTTGTGATCTCTATACATCGTTTTAGTTTGATACTTAGTCATATATATCTACAACAAAGGATTACAACGAAGAAAAAACAATACATGTTGGAGGTGTTCTTCAATTTGTCGCTATGACTATCATTTTCAACACGGATTGGAAGCCAAAGGTAATAAATACATATATAGTTGAAATAACTCTTATTATATAGTAAAATTGAATATATCATGCTAAATGGTATTATGTTTATCCCAGATGGTTAGGCTGATCTGCAAGCACAACCTACAACTCATAGAACTGGTCAGAACCAGGAGGTAATGGTTCTTTGGTTATAAATGGTAGGTTGCCCTTTCACGACTTAGTCATCTTTAAGGTTTAATATGCTTGCATTGAAAGTAAATTACATATATCTTCTTAAACTTTTAGTTATGTTGATGTAAGCTGGGAGGGAAAAGATCTCTACAAATTTGTAAGTTTAATTACTGTACAATGCATTAAATGGCATACACCCCTTGATTTCTTATTTTCTTTCACAAGATCAACATATCCTTTCAAACTCAGGCAAAGCTTGGTTCTGGTCAGGCCTGGCCTGAAGGCTTAGTTGTTTTCATTACCAAAGGTTATAGTAACACATGTAAGTTGTGGGTTTTTTCAAGCTTTTGAATGGGAGTTTTATTGAAACAGGGAAAGAATGGATGTTTTCATTAAAAAAGATTTTACTAGCCATCCTTGTAATTTCTAACATAATTCAATTACTATGGTAAGAACATTTTTAATTATGGATTGAAATTGATATTTGTTATTTTCTTGTGCACAGTGTCTATATATTGGAAGTGAGTGCTTTTACATAAGAGAGGCTCTATGTAGTAGATGTTATAGCCAAGACATAAGAATCATTCAGTTGATTTTACCACACCAATCGTTTTTTTGAACTCACTAGGTAAACACAATGGAAAATTTAATAACAATGTCTTTATTTTATTTTATTTCAATTCGTGTTAGTTGTTTATGGATTTAATGGGATCGGTAAGGCCATGTTTGTAGGTAAAGCTATATATAAAGATGTTGAGAACTTAAACTTAGCTTCAAAAATTGTTGATTGTTTGATATTTTTACAGTATCTCAACCAGAATAATTTTTTTTTTTGAAATCTTTAAGTTTTCTGGGCTTCAAACTAATTTTTGACCGATAATATATCTCTATTAATGTGGTAGTTATAACATGAACTTGATATAAGTAAAGAGGAATGGGATATGATGCAGGCCTAAAGAGAGAAAGGAAGAGGCTTCCATTTGCTGTAAAGGTATAGTTTTGTTGATTTCATTTTGATGCTTCAGTTTTCGTCCCTTCCAAAAGTTATCTTATGTTGCTTCAAAAATATACGTTTGATTTTCTGGTTTGATTTTGTCTTTTGAAGTTCTACTTTTCATTTTTGAAATTTTCATTTTATATCTTGGATCAATGATAGGTATGAAATTACTTATATTCGTTGATGTTCATCTAAGATACTTGACTTCTCTTACATATGGTTTAAACTGAGTATAGTCAGATATTTGGTGATGGATGGTCAAATCCCGGACATATATATATATATATATATATATATATATATATATATATATATATATATATATATATATAGAAACAGGATCGGATGATGACTCATTTAAAGTGATGACTTGTGAGGACACTTTAAAAAATTGAAAAAAAAAATCTAAAAAAATACAAATCACAAAATCGAGCATAGATCTATGTCCGGGAGAAAAAAAATTGGATCATTAAAATTGAATCATAGATCATAGTGATAATTTGTATGCTCGATTTTATGATTTGCATTTTTTTTAGATTTTTTTTCATTTTTTTTAAAGTGTACTCACGAGTCCTCGCTTTAAAATGAGTCCTCTCAGGAACCAGACTCTCTCTCTCTCTCTCTCTGTATATATATATATATATATATATATATATATATACATATATATATATATATATATATATATATATATATATATATATATATATATATGAACATTAGGTGAAATCTCGCGTGTTGCGCTAATATAATTTTTTTAATTAAAATAATAAAATTTTACAAATTGTTATTTAGTATTTATACATGCAAAAACCAATGTTGGTAGCAAAATAATACATATAGTTAACATATTAGTTTTATTAACTGTAAGTTTATATCATTGGTTATATTTACTATTAATTGAATGTAGTGGAAAATAAAAAAAGCATGACTAATTACATTAAATTTGGATTCAAACTACATTTAAAATAGAAACCTTTTAAGTTGTAATAGGAGTTCCAAACACTTGAGTTGTATACAATGATGTAATATAAATATTAACAATTATATGTTATAATACCAATTATTGGAATTTTTCATTTATTTTAATGATTTTTACACTAAATTGTAACTAATTTTATAATTATTTTAAGTATACAATAAGATAGATATAATATGTTGTGTTTGAATTGAATTAAATAAAGTTTTTAAATTTAATAATAATTATAGGTAATTTTAAAGGATTTCAAAATAATTATTTAAATATTTTTATTTCATTTATTATTATTATTAGTATTATTATTTAAAATAAAAATAATTTTTTAATATAATATAATCTATTTTGTAGTTTTACTTTATTTTAAACTATTATCTTCTTTACTTAATTAAAAACTATTTGTTTTAAAAAAATTCATTATCATATTTAAAAAAGTTATCGTACCTCAGTATTGTACTTTTACTTTTGTCCTTAAAGCTATGAAATATTGGAAGAGAATGAAGGTCCAAATAAAATAGTGATTTGAAATTCGTATAGTAATTGTTAAGTATTAAAACCAATCTTTAAAAAAAAGCATGTTAAGAGTGGGTTAGGGAGTGAGGAGTGTTACACGCAAAGTATATTTTTATTACTTATATTTTCTTATAAAAGTATTTTCTTTATTTTTACTTTAACTTTATGGTGAAGAACGAATAGGAAAAAAGAAATTGACTAATGTAATAAGATATAATTAAGTACATATTTTTATTACTATTAAAACATTTAAAAAATGGATGCATACATATAAATTTTGCGACAACATAATGAATGTATTTTTATAATACATAAATAATCTTTGGTTTTCAACAATAAAACAATATCATATTTAAAATCATTTGTTCTAATTCGTCATTATCACCAACAATTTAGAATAATAATTGTAAACTCCTTTTAACGAAATCAATTATCAGAAGTTCCGTTGATGTTATTTACAACAAAATAAACGATAGAAACTAACATAATATATAACTAATAGCATAAAATACATGTTGAATAATGTTCTTTTTGATAGAAAAATGAATTGTCTTAACATAAAAAAGAAAGACGACATAAAGATACATACATGTTAACAAAGTTAATTGCTCTAACTAATAAATAGCTTAAATGTTGGTTTACCAAAAGCTTATGAGAATTAATTATTAGTCTTATTTCATCGTCTTGTGATTATAAAAATATCCATAACACATAAAATTAAAAAAAATGTCTCAAATATACCTTTACACATACACCCAAATTTGAAGCTTGGTTAATATATAAAACTATACATGCGCCAAATTTGCATTTACTTGCATTTACATTTGGAAAAGTTGTAATTGCTCTATTACATCCATAAAACCACTCGCATAACTCTTCAAACTTTACCAATATACTCTATCATTTTGTGTTGACACACATGCAATATGCAAGCTACAATGTTCTTATATAAACTAAATATTTCATTTAAACCATCAATTAAATAGCATGATTTGGAGAGTTTTGGAAGATACAAATCACAACATTTCAATTAATCATAAATTAAATTATATAAGTTAAATAGTCTTGGGAGTTTCAAATGCATGAGGTTCAAGAAAAAATATTAGCTTTATAAGATATTATGCGAATATCCGCACGTTGCACAGAAACACCTATATAGTTGAATACTTAATTTACAAACATATGTTTTCTTAAATATAACAATAATACTGTTGTTAGATCTGATATAATAATTCGTATACTAAGTTGATACAATATATTGATTATTTTGAATTATATGATAATATATATATATATATATATATATATATATATATATATATATATATATATATATATATTAAAACTACACAATCACAATCGTTTGAATGACCTCTACCCACGGGTTACTCAAGAATGAAAATAAAAAATAATATATGGTTTCATGTTATATAGTTGCTGTTATTGTTATTTACTTTTTTAAAATTTATTACCTTAACGTTTTAATTTCTATCATTGTAATTATTTAAAACATCAAACATTGCTTTTTGTTTTCAAAGGTAATAATATAATCATTTATATATAGTTATTTTTAACTATTGTTATTGTATATTATTTTAAGCTGCTTATTTGAAAACTTTTATAACATCCCAAAAATTTCATAAAATTTAAACTTTTCAAAATAACTCTTTTTCTATATAAGTATTTACAAAAACAGGTATTCCCAAAACATTATTTAAAAATCAGAATCTCTTTCAACATAGTTTCCAAAACGTTTACATTATCAGAGTTTCCCAAAAATCAGAAGTCCAAAACGCGAGGATGTGTACGGTCACGGCTTCACCTAGCCACGATCTACTGAAATACCTGAAATCATAAACCAAAACTATAAGCACAAAGCTTAGTGAGTTCCCCCAAAGTACCAACACCCAAATAAATAACATATACAAATAAGAACATACTATTGGTCCAATTAACCATCGAGTTGGAACACCCTAGACCCTCAAGCATTGGGTTGGAATGCCTATATAATTTGGGTCCTATCAACCATCGGGATGGAATACCCCAGGACCTCAACCATTGGGTTGGAATGCCAACATACTATGGGTCCAATCAACCATCGAGTTGGAATACCCTCGGCCCCCAACCATCGGGTTGGAATGCCAACATACTATGGGTCCAATCATCCTCGGGATCGAATACCCTCGACCCTCAACCATCGGGTTGGAATGCCCCGGCCTATTAGCTTATGCACAAAGCAGAGAAGCCTCAGCCACCAATCAAACATGTGCATATATAATACATAATCATATCACGGTCTACAGCCAACCAAACAGATCTAACATATCACTAAGCATAACATCATCCTATCTACTAAGATACCGATCTAACAGATCACTAAGCATATCATCATCCTATCTACCACGATACCGATCTAACAGATCATAGTAGCATAACAACATCCTATCTACCAGGACATTGATCTCACAGACCACTACAGCGTAGAAGCATATGATAAACCAGAATAATTAATCCAAAGGGCTGGCCTTGGTGCCTTCAACCCATAAGTACAGTGAGGAAAACTCACCTCGAATGCAAAAGCTCCCCGAAAGAAATCCCTAGCTGTTGCCCTACCGGTTTCCCGAGCTATCAATACCAATCAACACACCCAATTAGCAATTGGGTTCCATGCCATAATCCATAATCATACTTGGGGTAAAATGATCATTCTAACCCTGACCCAACATACACCAAAATTGAGGCCCAAAACCAAAAGATCTACAAAGGCCTACTAATAGCCTAATTTTCCAAATTGGGCCCAACCCCATATGGGCCTTATCATAAGCCTATATTTTCCTCAAATCCAAATCAGGTTACCTCAAACACCCCTTGGGACAAACTTGGTCAAATACATAAGTCAAATCTTAAAGTCAACAGTCCAAGTTGACCCAACTCGCGAGTTGTCCTTCAACTCGTCGAGTTTCTCCATCAATCTACACAGATCGAGAAAACCTAAGTCAACTCGCCGAGTTTACTCACCAACTCTTCGAGTTCCTCTACTAATCTGAAAATATCGGGGAAAACCGAGTCAACTCGTCGAGTTCGCTCAAAGTCCAGCAGCTTAATTCATTAAGCACCTAATGTATATAGGCATGGCCACAAAACATAGATCTGGCTTCCTTGAGCTGGAAAACCACGTAAAGTTACCAATTTTACATTCATGCATGTCTAAATGAAGCTCATAAGCCTCAAATGAACTTAACACTCGACTTAATGCATGCATGCCATCAAGATCTTCCTAAAGTTTGCACCTTTAAGCTCAAGGGTAGAAAAACAAACTCATATCTAAAAGGATGAAACTTTAACCCACTTAATTTATCCATAAACTCAAAAAGGAGGCCGAAATCACAATAAAACCCAAATGAGAAGATCTAATCATCTACCAATCAAGGTTTGAAATTGATACCTCAAAATGGCTGCAAGAAATGGAGTGATTCTGCATCCATGGCTTCCTTCTCCAAGCTTGAAACTTCAATATCTTCTGCTCCCCTTCACAAGGCACAAAACGGATACCAAACTCTTCTCCAAGGTCCAAACGCTTGATAGTGGAAGCTAAAATTCGATTTAGGATTTTAGGAAACAGTGGACGCTCATAAGGAGGCCAAAAGAAAGACTTGAGGCCTTTAAATAGGGTGCAAGACCCTAAAAATTAGGGTTTCTCAAACAACATCCAACTCGTCGAGTTGCCTTCACTAACTCGCCGAGTTGGTCCTTAGGAATGCACGTGCCAAAGACAACTAACACGTCGAGTCCCCCCCCCCCCCCAAGAACTCAACGAGTTGGCCCTTAGAAAAGAGGATTTATTTCCATAATTGACCTTCTACATTCCGGATGTTACAACTTTTAATTATTATAACTTTAGCAAATATTTTAGTTAAACTGAAATTACAATTTAGTTTTTGCATTTAGCACTACTCTTTATCACTTTTTAACTATTCACAAAATATTTTTGGGTTTTTAAAATGGCACTAAAATTTATATTTAAGTTAACCATGTAATATTATATTTAAATTAACAATTTAAGTATTTTATCCAAACTGTTCAAAATTTGTAGCTTTAAAATAATTATGGTTTACATACAATGTCACACCCCGAAACCGGAACGGCAGAAACATTCTGGGGCAGAGGACGGCATGTACAATATCACAACAAAGCATAATAGTAAACAAGCAACAACATCATCCATTACATTAATAATAATATTTAATACAAGTGCGTTATGTATAGTTTATAAGACACCAAAAATCTGATTTCAAAATAAAAGATGAGTCTTGAATGTGCTCCATCTTCTCAAAACCTGGCATCGGTACCTGTCTACTGATGACCTGAGAATACAAGTTATTTTGAAAGAGTTGATCAGATTTAAAGCCGGTGAATTCATAAGCATTTTAATGTCATGTTTTGTATGAAAATGTTTGTAAGTGTTTGATGTATAAGTTTGTAAAAGTTTGTAGTTTGTTTCTACTAAAAGTAGCCTTCTAAAAGTAGCCTTCTACCAAGGCATCAAATGTTTTGTATGTTTGTTTCTTGTAAAACTGTGTATTTTCCCAAGTGTGACTGTCATTAAAAAAAATATAGTTTATACATTATCGTTTATGTGAGAAGATCACAATATGAATATAATGGGAAAATAACACAGTACTATAGTGTTGTATTATAGTGACTACTGCTATACTAACTACCTTAAGCCAATTGTTAATTAAGGTATCATATTGTCACACCCCAAAACCATGAACGACGGAAACGTTCTGGGGCGGAGGACGTCATGTAATGTATCACAACAATGTAAAGTAGTAAAAAAGCAACAACATCATCCATTGCATTAATAGTATAATTTTGATTACAAGTGTTCTTTCATAGTATAAGACAACATCATGAATAATCAAAGTAAAAGAGGAGTCTTGACTGCTCCGTCTTCACAAAAACTGGTCGTTGTACCTGTCTATTTGTGACATGAGAATACAAGTTATTTTGAAAGCGAGTATCAGCCAAAAAGCTGGTGAATTCATAAGTATTAATGTGTCTTTGATTTGTAAAAACTTGTAATGAGAGACTTGAAAATGTGTTGAAAGAACGTTCGCATAAGTATGAAAATGTTTGTAAGTAGTTGCAAGCGTTTGAAAAACCCTAGAAATCCCTATGATTTCCTATTAGTATAACAAGTAGTCTTCTACCAAGACCCGAATGTTTTGAAAGTAGCCTTCTACCAAGACCTAACTGTTTTGAAAGTAGCCTTCTAGCAAGACCTAACTGTTTTGAAATTAGTCTTCTACCATGACCCGAATGTACAACTATTATGAGAAATTGTATCCCTTGATACTAGGACACACAATTATAATTCACCTCATCGGTTATGTGAATGATTCACAAGATAAAGGTAATAATATAAATAACTGAAGTACTATCCTTTTGTATTAGGATAACTAACAGTGTTAACTTAAGACATTCGTAGATGTACATTTACCTCTGTAGCTAACAGCTGGGTGTAGGAATAGTTAGTCCCTTAAAGTATACCTATAATGGTATCAGCCGAAGACATCCGTAGACATGCATTTACCTCTGTAGCTAATAGAGGTTCTAGGAATGGTTAATCCCACAAAGTATCCTTTAGAACGAGGATATAAAGTCCAATCTATCTCGTCGATTATGTGATTGTATCACAAAATAAAGATAAGAAGGAGAATTATATAACAGTATCTACACATATAATATGTAACAGTAACTCATCATATAATATCTATGTAACAGTATCCATGTAAAAGTATTCATGTAAACGTACTCATGTAAGCGTATCCATGTAAAGACTCATGAATGAACTGACCCTTGTGTGATTCCTTGTACTTGGAATGGTAAGTAGTATCTCCTAACTATACCTATAAAAGTTACTAATGGTGTACATGTATAAGTGAAAGTATGCATTTGCTACTCACAAGTACTGAACTGACTGGAGGACTTTTATGTCTATATATGTATACATAATATAAAAGCATAAAAGAAGTTTTGTAAAACCTTTGAAAGTTAAATACTAAGAAACGATGACTTGATATCAGTTTATAAAATGATTTGAAAGTATTTTGTCTGATAAGACAGCTTGATAACGAGTTTTGTAAACAGTTTGAACAGTAAGAAAACCATTGGTTTGGTAGTTATTATTCACATGTGATTGATATAATAACTATAAGTATTCAACTTGTATCCCCCCCCTATAAAAGCATTTAAAATAATTTAAACCATTCATTAAGGGGGTATGAACTCACCTGTAGAGAGTGGTATGGATGAACTTATGAAACCGGGTTGCTAGGTGTCAAGTGAAGACTTGAACACACTCTATGATCCTAGTTAACATATAATACCACATATATGTATCCAATTAGTCTTTAAACAACTAATAAGCAAAGTTAAGACACCCTAGGACATGCTAAACAGCTTAAACAAGTGTTATAAGTCCCAAGGATTGTATCTAAGTGTTGTAGGGAATGGCTAGTGTGCTTGGGGTTCAAAGAAAACTCCATTAGGGAGTTTATGGTTTTGTGGACACAACCAAAAGAGTTTACAGTCGTAAACCCTTGAGTTTACGGCCCTAAGCTCACACACTTTTGACCATTTGTTGTTTGAATCCTTAAAAGTCCCTAGAAGCTTTTCTACTTGAAGTATGCGACTAAGGAAGGAACTAGGGCACCATTTCACTCCTATTTGGAGTTTACGGTCCCTAAACCATTTTCCTTTGAGTTTACTACCATAAACTCATAAGGTTTATGGTATTTTGGGGGTTTTCAAGTCCTTAGCTCATCAAAGAATGGATCCATGCTAGCTACTAAGGCATAAGAAGGAATATGGGGCATTTATACATACTTTGGGGTGTTTACAGTTTTGGGAGCTCCGCAAACCGTAAACACCTATAAATAAGGGATTTTTGTTCTTTTGATGTGATAAACACATTAAGGAAGAATTTAGACATGTCCCTAAGGCATTGTGAAGGACTAAGGCACCCTTTGGCACCTTTACTTAGTGTTTACGGTTCAAGGACTTCTTGAACCGTGAACACCTTGTTCTTGGTGTTCTTGGGACATTTTCTTGATGTAAAGATGTATACTAAGCAATATGATACTCTAGGATAGAAACACTTACAGTATAGAAGCTTGAAATGAGCCAAAAGTCCAAGAACACTAGTGTGTGTTCTTGGTGTTCTTGGTGAACTTGAAGAATCAACCCTTTTGGAACATTTAGACGAATGGATGTGTGTTAAAACACTAGATTAAGTGATATACTAACTCGAAAGAGCTAGAAACACTCACTAGATTGAAGATCTCGAAGAAAACCAGGATGACACTTGAGAGAGTTTGGGAGTTTACTCTTGGAAAGGTGGAAAAATGCTAAAAATGTCTAAGTGCCACTTTTATACCCCTCCCCTTTAGGGTTTACGGCCGTAAACACCAAATTTAGGCCGTAAACTCTAAACTTTTGATGTGTCGGGACTTTATTGTTGCACAATAAACCCTAGGGCATCCTCTCTCCTGATATCTCCTAAAGTGTTAATCCTAAAATACTCAAACTTATTCCAAAAAGTCTTAAAATTAACAGTAACTGTTCTGACTTCTATTGACTTGTTATGTTATACAGAATGGAAATTTCGGGTTGTCACATCATCCCCTCCTTAGAAGGAATTTCGTCCCGAAATTAGAATTTAGGTAAGGAAGTAGGCATGAAAAAAAACAAGTCAAGAAGTGGGGATACTTCCTAATTGATTGATTCTCGCGCTCCCATGTGAATTCAGGTCCTTGGTTGGCATCCAAGCGGACCTTCACAAAAAGGGAACGACTATGAATCGATCACATGACCTCTTGGTCCATGGTCACTACGGTTCTTCCACGTAGGTGAGGCTCTTGTGGGACTCGATCTCTTCGAGTGGGATTTCAAGAGTCTCGTCGGATCGATACTTTTTACAAGTTCGAGACGTCAAGGGTAGAATGTACGTTACTGAGTTCGCGATGTAGGTTGGGTTTATGAGTTACAGGGCCGATTCGAGTAAGAATCTCGGAGGTCCTAACTCTCTTGGATTTAGCTCTCCATGCTTTCTAAAGCGTATCAAGCCTTCCCGGGGTGAGGCTTCCAAAAGGATTTTGTCTCACTTGGGATTCCAATGTTTCTTTTCCTTGTTTATCTTCCCAGTCAGGGGCCATCCCCTGTTGGGTCAAAGTCGTAAGGGTTTCTGTAATTGGCGAGGAGTTCTGAATGGACTCCTGACAGTAAGTCGGCGAGACCTATCATTTGGCGAATTTCGTAAGTGTCTTCAGCGTTGAAAATTTCTCAACGGTTTTGATAAATTGATAGAGTACTAAAGAATTTCCACATCACTAATAGTGCGTCTTAGGAATTTGACTCTTCAATTCCAAAACTCGTGTTTAGAGAACTTCGCGAAGAGTTTCTCTGAGGGTAATGTTTCCATGGTTTTTCTTCTTACTACGAGAGTGGATAAGTAAATCATTTATAAAGAGAATGACGAACTGATCCTAGTAAGAATGGCATACCCTATTCATTAAGCTCATGAATACTACGGGCGTATTGGTCCTATCCGAGGGGTATCACTACGGACTCGAAGTGTCCGCATCGAGTTCAGAAAGGTAGTCTTCGAGACATCTTTCGCTAACACTCGAAACTGGTGATATTCGGATCTCAGGTCCATTTCTGAAAGGTGATTCGTTCCTTGCGTTTGCTCAACCAAATTATCTATGTGAGGCAGAGATAACGATTTCTAATGGAAATCTTGTCGAGGCCTCTGAAGATGAGGGACTTACGAAGCAATCTGTCTATCTTCTTGAAGAATAAGGCCGAAGCTCTCTAGGATGAGAAGCTTGGTCTTCTATTCTAGTGTTGAGTAGTTCGTTAAGTTGTCTGGGCTATTCTTGTCTCACTGCGGGTGTTTAAACTGTAGGGCAGTCTGGTTACAGGAGTCGTATTGAGTTCTAAGTTTGTTTGCATGACGATGCGATCACTCGTAGTCTTGGGCAATCTTCGTTCTGAAGTTCATATTAGAAGTCATACATGGTTCATCAATCGCAGTCTCGTGAATACGAGTCGTATACCATCCTTACGTATACATTCTTCAACGATAGATCGACCGTATGGATCTTTGGATTGAACTTGACGTACTGTATGAGTGGTACTTCGGGGAGATTTGCTGAAGTTTCTTCGGAAGGGATAAGAAACATGCGGTACTCTAAGCAGGAGTACTTCCAAGTTCTGAAATGACGGCTTCGTTAACAAGACGTCTTCGGAGAAGGAGATGTACTTATGAAGCTGGTATAGTGCGGATCAAATTGAATCTAGTTGTATGATAATGTCGGAATCATAAGGAAATTTTAAGACATTAGATTTGAACATAAGGCGTTACAGACCAAAACACAACAGTTCCCTCGTTAACAGAGTTACAGTACTTCTAGATTTACTACAAGACTATTGTTGCGAACAAGGTATACTACAAAAGACAAGTATACGCAGCACGAGCATCCCTTTACTAACGGGGCCTCACAAAAGATACGACTCCAGTTGCACTAGTTTTAAATAGTTTATAAGTCTGTTACAACAAAATGCCTTAATTACTTTAACGTGGGTCCAGAGTAGTTTCTCCTGCGGCAGTGATCCTTAGAATTATGCCGTCTGCGCCGAAATTCTTTTTTATTGGACAATCCTTCTTGAGGTGTCCAATCTCACCGCACTGGTGACATATCTGGCTAGTACTAGCATTGGTGGTGGAAGTGAAGTGTCGAGTTGGAGTTATGTGGACACGGTTGCTTTCATTGATCTTCATTTTTGGACAATTCCTCTTGTAGTGCCCAGCTTCACCACAACCATAGAAAACTGGGTTGATTCCGTTGGTAGGGTTGGTTTTACAAACGCGAGCAGTGTGCCCCGTTTTGTTGTAAGTGATGCATTGCAACATTCTGCAAGCTCCCTTGTGGTGATAGGTACACTTGTTACACTTCGGAAGCGTTCCCTTATAACACTTAACCGATGTTGAGGTGGCAAGAGTCGCCACTGGTTGTTGTCGCATGGAAAGCCTTTGAAGGCGCTTGCCTTTTGTTTGGGCTTGATGCTTCCGTTTCTTGAACTCTGAGTTGTTGTTCTGGGTGTTAACGACTAATAACATTTGTCGGCTTCCCGGATCGGTACAACGATCGAAATTTTCAACCCCATCGTCAGCATTGCTTGCGTTGATATCGTTTCAGTTTGCAAGGATAGTTGTCACGGCAGCCATCACAGCAGCTGTAACCGCGGCTTGGAAAGTAGCGGTGTCCATAGGAAAGGCAGGGGCTTCGTTGTTCGGCTAACTGTTTCCGGACGACGACATGATTCTATAACACGAAAGAGAAGGATTTTTGTGAGCGATTTAGGGTTGACCCTAGATGTACTTCGATCGCTCAAGTAAAGAGTAAGAGTATGTTCTCGAAAGTTTGACCTACATCCCTATGATGCAGTCTTAGTAAAGAGTGGAAGTATGTTCATAGAATGGTCTCAAGACGTTTGTTTGTTCAAGCTGAAAAATTATCGGTTGGTGATAACATGATCCAACCTTTGAAAGAGGCTTGAAAATGATTTTGGAGTTAAATTACTATAGTCTAAAGACTTGACTAAAGCAAGTTTCAGATAGACTCCTATGAAGGTATGATGAAAGTTTTCGAACAGAGGGTGACACAAAAGTTAGCCGACTGTCAATATCTTTGATATTCATGACGTAAAAGTTTGGGAAAAATGACCTTGTAAAAGGTCTTACATCATATCTAGAGTAGAAAGTCCTTGACAACTTAAATACCTAACTAAAGTACTTATAGTACCAGATAGTTTCATAGAAAATGCCACATCGGGCATAGACAGAAAAAATGATTCCTTTTAACAAGCAAAAATAAAGTAAAGCATCTACTACTGGCGACGGTCATCCCTTTGGTGAACTCTCAGTTCAGCCAGTTGGCGTTCCACATCAAGTAGGTGTCTTTCATACACCATCTGGCGTACTCTGAGCTCTATGACTTCGGCTCGTGATTCAGCTAGTGCTTGCAGAAGGGTTTCATGGTCTCTCTCAGATCTCTCACAAGCATCTTCCAGGCGAATGGTGCGGAGGATTTGCATTCTCGCATTGGCGACAACTTCTGTCATCTGATGTAGGGTTGTCCTGCCTTGAATCTCATTTCGATCCACTCTGCGGACTAGGATTGGCAACATTCTGTCTGCTGAGCCCCCATTGCTCAGGTCATAAAATCTTCGGTCACCATTAAATGGCATGGGCTGATCTTGCCCTTGGCTCCATGTTTCCAAGCATTCTACCCAAGGAGGCGTCGGGCCATGAAAAGCCAGACGAGGGTTAGGATTTGGAAAGGGAGCTTCCTGGGGTAGGTTCTCAACCTCAGGTTCGGAGTTAGCACCATCCGAAAGGTCTTCATCATGGTGATCATTCAAAGGGATTGGATGATCATTCTCTAGTTCTTCTCCAAACCATCCAGCAATGACTTCGTTCGGAAGGTACGGGTTGTCGTGGGGATGGAGTCCAGCCATGTTATCTATGCGAGAATTGGGGTAAGAAAATAATTATTAGATGAACTATCTAGATAATTAATTAGAAAATCTTCATTAGTTACATCACTATTTGTGAAGTGCATACCGGTTATATGTAATCAAAACAGGATAGGCCTTCGAATAAGTGACCTTAACTCCAAATTCACAAAGAACAGGGGTAAAGCAAAAATTTCACAGATTCTAAGTCTATAACATCCTAGTTACATATCGCCTTAGTGTATCCACTTAGCAACTATCAACTTAGTAATGAAGATCCTTCTTTAGTTCTCAAGTATAAAGTACTTATAGTAACACCAAATACCTCTATGGTATTTCATTGTGGTAGTGTTGGTAAGTTTTTAGACTTGTTGCCATATCACAACCATTCTTGGGCATACGCTAATCGCTCCTCGGACCAGCATAGTTGATCAGGCTATGCCACTCCCAAGATTGACCATACATCCCCGAGCTTACCTGTGATATTCAACAATCGTAATACTTTTACTCTTGTCATTGTGACACGGATTTTAGTATGAATGCAGGCATGTATACTTAATCAAATATCTTATTATTTAAAGTATAAACTCTTGGTCAGAGTATTTTTAATCCAATTGTATTTATAGTTAGTATATCTTTTATGGGTTGATATACTCAATTCACTATAAACAATGCTCTGATACCAATCTGTCACACCCCAAAACCATGAATGGCGGAAACGTTCTGGGGCGGAGGACGTCATGTAATGTATCACAACAATGTAAAGTAGTAAACAAGCAACAACATCATCCATTGCATTAATAGTATAATTTTGATTACAAGTGTTCTTTCATAGTATAAGACAACATCATGAATAATCAAAGTAAAAGAGGAGTCCTGACTGCTCCATCTTCACAAAAATTGGTCGTCGTACCTGTCTATTTGTGACCTGAGAATACAAGTTATTTTGAAAGCGAGTATCAGCCAAAAAGCTAGTGAATTCATAAGTATTAATGTGTCTTTGATTTATAAAAACTTGTATTGAGAGACTTGAAATTTTTTTGAAAGAACTTTCGCATAAGTATGAAAATGTTTGTAAGTAGTTGCAAGCGTTTGAAAAACCCTAGAAATCCCTATGATTTCCTATTAGTATAACAAGTAGTCTTCTACCAAGACCCGAATGTTTTGAAAGTAGCCTTCTACCAAGACCTAACTGTTTTGAAAGTAGCCTTCTACCAAGACCCGAATATACAACTATTATGAGAAATTGTATCCCTTGATACTAGGACACACAATTATAATTCACCACATCGGTTATGTGAATGATTCACAAGATAAAGGTAATAATATAAATAACATAAGTACTATCCTTTTGTATTAGGATAACTAACAGTGTTAACTTAAGACATCCGTAGATGTACATTTACCTCTGTAGCTAACAGTTGGGTGTAAGAATAGTTAGTCCCTTAAAGTATACCTATAATGGTATCAACCGAAGACATCCGTAGACATGCATTTACCTCTGTAGCTAACAGAGGTTCTAGGAATGGTTAATCCCGCAAAGTATCCTTTAGAACGAAGATATAAAGTCCAATCTATCTCGTCGATTATGTGATTGTATCACAAAATAAAGATAAGAAGGGGAATTATATAACAGTATCTACACATGTAATATGTAACAGTAACTCGTCATATAATATCTATGTAGCAGTATCCATGTAAAAGTATTCATGTAAACGTACTCATGTAAGCGTAATCATGTAAAGACTCATGAATGAACTGAACCTTGTGTAATTCCTTGTACTTGGAATGGTAAGTAGTATCTCCTAACTATACCTATAATAGTTACTAATGGTGTACATGTATAAGTGAAAGTATGCCTTCGCTACTCAAAGGTACTGAATTGACTGGAGGACTTTTATGTCTATATAGGTATACATAATATAAAAGCATAAAAGAAGTTTTGTAAAACCTTTGAAAGTTAAATACTAAGAAACGATGACTTGATGTCAGTTTATAAAATGATTTGAAAGTATTTTGTCTGATAAGATAGCTTGATAACGAGTTTTGTAAACAGTTTGAACGGTAAGAAAACCATTGGTTTGGTAGTTATTAATCACATGTGATTGATAGAATAACTATAAGTATTCAACTTGCATTCCCCCCCCCCCTATAAAAGCATTTCAAATCATTTAAACCATTCATTAAGGGGGTATGAACTCACCTGTAGAGAGTGGTATGGATGAACTTATGAAACCGGGTTGCTAGGTGTCAAGTGAAGACTTGAACACACTCTATGATCCTAGTTAACATATAATACCACATATTTGTATCCAATTAGTCTTTAAACAACTAATAAACAAATTTAAGACACCCTAGGACATGCTAAACACCTTAAAAAAGTGTTATAAGTCCCAAGGATTGCATCTAAGTGTTGTAGGGAATGGCTAGTGTGCTTAGGGTTCAAAGAAAACTCCATTAGGGAGTTTACGGTTTTGTGGACACAACCAAAAGAGTTTACGGTCGTAAACCCTTGAGTTTACAGCCGTAAGCTCACACACTTTTGACCATTTGTTTTTTGAAGCCTTAAAAGTCCCTATAAGCTTTTCTACTTGAAGTATACGACTAAGGAAGGAACTAGGGCACCATTTCACTCTTATTTGGAGTTTACGGTCCCTAAACCATTTTCCTTTGAGTTTACTACCGTAAACTCATAAGGTTTATGGTATTTTGGGGGTTTTCAAGTCCTTAGCTCATCAAAGAATGGATCCATGCTAGCTACTAAGGCATAAGAAGGAATATGGGGCATTTATACATACTTTGGGGTGTTTACGGTTTTGGGAGCTCCCCAAACCATAAACACCTATAAATGAGGGATTTTTGTGCTTTTGATGTGATAAACACATCAAGGAAGGAGTTAGACATGTCCCTAAGGCATTGTGAAGGACTAAGGCACCCTAAGGCACCCTTTGGCACCTTTACTTGGTGTTTACGGTTCAAGGACTTCTTGAACCGTGAACACCTTGTTCTTGGTGTACTCATATATAACCTAAATGTCAATATTAAAATAATATCTTTATTAGAAAGAAAAGAAAAGTCATGGGAGTTCAAATGAATGTGGCGAAAGAAAAAATGCATCATTTATAAGTATACTAGGTGAATGTCCGCGCGTTGCGCAGAAACACCTATATAGTTGAAATCTTTATAAATATATGTTTTTTTAATATAACAATAACGTTGCTGTTAAATTTGATATAATAATTCGTATAATAAGTTGATATGACATATTGATTAGTTTGAATTGTATGATAATATTCATATATCAAAATTGCATAATCTCAATTCTTTGAATGACCTCTACGTGCAGGTTATTCATTAATACAATTAAATATAATATATGGTTTAATGTTATTTATAGTTGTTGTTATTGTTAATTAATTTTTAAAATTTATTTGCTAAACGTTTTAATTTCTATCATTGTAATTATTTAAAAAATTAAACATTGTTTTTTTGATTTTAGAGGTAACAATATAATCATTTATATTGACTTATTTTCAACTATTATTATTATAAGTTATGTTAAGCTATTTATTTGAAAACTTTTAACGATTATAAAAATATCTTTAGGAAATATTTTAGTTAAATTGAGATTACAATTTAGTTTTTGCAATTAGCACTACAATTTATCACTTTTAACTATTCACAAAATATTTTTTGGGTTTTTAAGTGGAACTGAAATTTATATTTAAGTTGATCCTGTAAGGTTATAATTAAATTAACAATTTAAATATTTTTCCAAAATGTTAAAAAGTTTTAGCTTTAAACTGATAATAGTTACATACAACTACATATTAAATCTAATAAATTAAGTATAATATGTTAAAAGTTAAAGACATAACTTTATAAGTAGAAGTAGAGATATTATTTTAATATTAAAATTTAGTTTTTTTATGATTACACTTTAGGTTTGATATTTATTTAACCTTATTAACCAACTTATAATCATTATTAGAAAGATATTACAATTTATCACTTTTAACTATTTACAATATATATTATTTGGGTTGTTTAAGTTGAATTAAAAATTATATTTAAGTTAGCCTTATAATGTTATATTGAACTTAACAATTTAAGTAATTTATACAAATTGTTCAAAAGTTGTAGCTTTAAAATGATAATGGTTTACATAAAAACAACATATTAAAACTAATAAATTAATTATAATATGTTAAAAGTTAATAACATAAATTTATAAGTAGAAGTAAAGATATTCTTTTAATATTGAAATTTAGTTTATATATGATTTGTTTGATATTTATTTAACCTTATAACAAACTTATAAATTATTATTAGAAAGAAATTGAAAAATTAAAACTTTTGGTAATTTTATGTTATTGAAAATTTTATGTCATTTATATTAACTATAAAATAATAATTATTACATTTAGTTTATATAAAATTATAATTAATTTGAATAATACATAAAATAACGCTTATTAAAATCAAATAATTTAATGGTCTCTACTTTTGTTTTATGTGTGTATAACATTAGTTATATTTGTCAACTATTTTAATTTACTACTTTTATGTTTATTAATTTAAAAAAAAAAATAACGGTGTTTTAATTTCATCGTGATGATTATTTAAATTATCAACAATTATTTGTAATCTAACATAATTTAATTTCTAAGTTTCTATTATTTTTAACTATTATTATTATAAATTAATTTAAAAACTATTGAATTGATATTTAGTTATTATAAAATATAGTTTTCATACACCTTTTAGTTAATTTGATTGATAAATTTAGGTTCTTTTATATTTATTATATTTAATGTTTTACCTTTAACTATTAAAAAATATATATTGATTTTTAAAAAAACATTATTTGATATTTTACTTTAAGTTTTAAATTTTACACTAAATTTTTAAGATTATTTGATATATTAATGTAGGTTATTTATTTAATAGAAGCTAACAAATTAAATATATCATATTGACAAGTCAAAAAGTCTTCCATTAATGATAATGTTTACAACTAAAAACATATTTAAGTTAATGAATTAAATATATTATATGGAAATATGAAGAGTATGGAATTTCAAATGAATGTTGTGAAAAAAAATATTTCTTTTATAATATAGTGTGATACTAGGTGTGAAACCCGTATACTATATAGGTAGACTAAAAAAAGTTAAATACATAAATTTATTGTATATTCCTAAAAATCTCGATATTATAATTTAGCATTGTGTAATAATATATTTAAAGTAAGATACATATTTTTTGGCATTTATTATCACATTTAATACAATGAATACATTCTATATATAAATTAGTTTCTTTTAAGAAAATAAAAAAAAAAAAAACAATAAATTGACATGTGGATTTAATTTAATTCAAAAATAGCACAAAATGTCATGTAGCATATTGAATAAGAATATGACAAGTGGTAAAAACATTTTTATTTATTAGGGTATATATATATATATATATATATATATATATATATATATATATATATATATAACTTACCTATATATTAATCTATATATACCTTTTATTTTATTTTTATCAAATCTCACTCAATTGTCTTCTATCTTTTACCAAATTTACTTCAAAAAATTAGCAAAATGTCTACTTCCAACAACCCAAACAATCAAAAAACACCCATTAAAAACACAACTTCAAGACTTATGATGGATGAACCGATTTATTCACCCTCGTTTCATTACTATGATGATATGCAACCATATTTTGACAACAATTTTCACAACCACAACGACCAACACAACCACAAACACAAAGAGCACCACAATCTGATCCAGATTTTATTTCGTTTGAGTTTTTGTACCAACCTGAGTTTCTTCAACAAACATAATCACAACCACAAACACCCATTTTTTTTATTTCGAACCAGAATTTGTTCAAGAAACTTAACTCACTCGAGCACCAACTAAAAAAAGGTGTGGGTTAAAGGATGGGAATATGAAGAATGTTTAGTATTGGCACAATAATGGATCGATATCTCTAAAGATGCAAAGACGGGCAAAGACCAAAAACACGATTTTTTTTATGCGAGTTAGACATAGGTTCCACAAAGGAATGAACATTCCCAAGTATCGTTCAGAACACCAAGTTTACTTGAAATGGTGGAAGATAAACAAGGAACTCATGTTGTTTAGCGATTTGTATAAAAACATGAAACGACAATGGAGAAGTGGCGAAAGCAATAACGTGATTTTGCAGAAAGCTTTAAAAGTCTACCAAAAAGAAAACAAAAAGTCTTTCAAGTTTTTTGAAGTTTGGAATCTCGTCAAAGACAACAAAAAATGGCAATTGAACAAAACATACGAAGACCATATCGAGAGTGGTTCAAAACGGTCAAGAACATCCAAATCTGAGCACATAACATCCAATGCTCGTATTGGTTTCGACCTCAATGAAGATGAGTCTATTCACATTTCACCACCTTCCCGACCAATGGGAAGGGACAAAACAAAAACAAACCTAAATGCAAATGCAAAGCATCCGATTCGGATGATATGAAAGACATCGGGGATGAAATGAGTGAATAAAAGATAGAATGGACAAAATTTTGCAGCTTGCTTCCGAAAGAGAGCTTTGGAAACAAAATGAATGTGACTTGAAAATACTAACGATGGACACGTCGAACTTGATAGTGGAGGAGCTAGAAATTGCTAGGACGATGAAAGCCAACCTCAAAAAAACGTTATGCTAAATAAGATTTTTTTTTTAAATCGTTTGGTGTTTGTGTGTTTTTTTTATAGGTTTAAGATTTGTAGTTTTTTTTCTAAGTTTATAGGATTTTTTTTAATGTGATATGTTTTTTTCTCAAGTAATGCAATGTAATGAGTTTTATTTTAATTAATGAAATATTATGTTTTTAACTAAAAGTTTTTATTTATTAGGAAAAAAAATTAAAAAAAAAAATAAAAAATATATCTGTCACCACTCCTTGGATACAACAAGAAACCATATTTTTGTGATAAAATATAACGTGACACCTACATCAAGAAAATATGACATCACTCCTCTGGTCTTAAGAGTATAGGCAACTTTATTTTCCTTTTGGGTCGGTGTCACGAGCAATTGAGCATAGTGGTCCACTTTCACTCATTTATTATCAGCATTATAATTTCAAATAATATACCATATAATTAAATGTCGTATTCGTAAATGTGTCAATTTATATGTCGAAACATTCTAACATAATAGATAAATAATTTAATAAATATATACTTGTAGTACAATTGAAACAGTTGCTTGTCAAATTAGATAATTATAACATACTTGTTAATAAAAATCACGGAAAAAAACCTTTTTGTGTAAGGAGAATGATAATAAGTTGTATAACTAACATTTTTCTATCTCAAAATAAATACAATAACCAGTTATATGTTATTTTGGTATCCAAATATATGTACCATATCTAATATGCAAAAGAAACGGCAGCACTTATACCACGTCGCTGACTTTTAGCACTGCAACCGCTAAATCCACTCCTTCTATATCGCGTATCTGTTTTGCATACATATTACTATTATATTACTGTTAGTTTATAACTCGTGAAAATCATACTTATAAAATTTATTAAACTATTATAGTAAAAACTTAAAATTATTTTAAATATATTATTAATTAAAATATTTTTTAGTTATATAAAATTATAATCATTGATTTAAATAAATATGTGAAATTATATCATTTTATAATTTGTATTAATTTTTATTCTATTGTTATTAATTTAATTTAATTAGGGTGAAAATTTTAAATTTTGAAATTTGAAATTAAAAATCAATATGTTGACAAGTGACATGCATTAATTAATTATGAGTAATAATATGATGACACATGTTAAAAAGTGAATAAAATATGCATTAATTAAGAAGTTTCATTTTTGACATTAATGTCAAAAGGAAAATAAAACTATTCTTTTATTAGAATAGGGATAATATATATTTATAAATTATGGTTTGAAGCCGATGCGTTCATCAAAAGTTTAAACAAAATGTATTTACCAAAATTGAATGTGTTGAAGTGAGAATGTTTGGCAAAAACAAAAATATCAATGTATTTTCTGTTTTTTGCCACATACATACACATCCATATTTACACGAGAAAGTCACACACACACAAACGGAGTCACATGTCACATGCAAGCACACATAGTCACACGCACAACAACAAACACATACATAGTTATAACAATGAACTTTGAAAACCACACCAACTAAATCAAGACATAATTTATAGTACAATTACAAATAATTATAATTAAAAATGCATATTGGTTTGTGAAAATCAATATTTAAAAGAAACTAAATTTTATATGTTTTCAAAATTTACTTACATGAAAAAGAATGGAAAACAAATTAAGAAAAAAAAAACTTTTAGAAATGAAAATTCTAAATAAAATATACATAATATATATATATATATATATATATATATATATATATATATATATATATATATATATATATGTTTTCACAACTTTCTTACATGTCCCGAATCGTTTCCCATTTGGGTGTGGGTGACGTAATTTAGATGATCCGGGTGGTTAATTTGTGTTTTTGGGAGTCAATGGGTTTTTTGGTAAAGTGTCAGCTCGGACTTTTATGGAAATTGGATTTTTGTTCGGAAAATTTTGAGGCAAGTATGAGTTTATAAAAGCGTAGAGCTTCTCGTTACATTTTCATGGATATAAGGATCATTGAAATCGGACTTGTAATGGAAAAGTTATGGCCTTCGGAAGAAATTGGGGTTTAAGAATAACCCTAGTACGCGGGGCGTACATAGGGAGTAGCAGAGCGTACTAGTGTGAGGTCCAGTATGTTGGGCGTACACTGGCATACGTTGAGTGTATTAAGCAGATGTGGTCGCGGATGAGAGGCCTCATACGATGGGTGTAAGAGGGTTACGCTTGGCGTACAAGGAGATTGAGAAACCCTAATTTTAGGGTGTTGCACCCTATTTAAGGACCTTAAGTCCCTAGGGATGGCCTCTTTACCAGCCTCTAAACCTCCTAAACCTTAAATCTCGACCCTTAGCCTCCATTGTTATGTCTTTGAGCTTTTGAGAAGAAGTTGACCCTCATTTTGCTCATTTTGAAAGGGTTGAAGAAAATTGAAGGTGCATTGCTTTATGGGAAGCGTAGAGATCCAGAATCATCAATCATTTTGCAAGTCTTTTGAGGTATCAAGTTCATACCTTGTCTTCTCCTTATTTAGATCTCTTCATGACTTGGTTTGTTATGTTTTTGGTCCCTTTTGGGTTAGCTTGATGGGTTAAGTCGTTTGTGGGGCTTATTCTTCTAGATCTGAGCATATTATGAGCTTCCTAGACATAAAGTTAGCAACTTTATGGTATTTATGGTCTCATGCATGCATTAAGTCTTCTATTAAGTCCTTTTGAGCTTTAAGAGCTTCATTAAGTCATGCATGCACGTAAATTTAGCAACATTACATGATAAATCAGTCCAAGGAAGTCAGATCAAGGTTTTGGAGCAAAGTGCTTATGGAATAAGAACTGAAAATGGATTATGGCTGAATGCGAGGGTATGTTGGGCGTACAAGCAGGTTCGCTTAGTGTACAATCCCTAAGGTAAGTACAATGTGCGTATGCCCCGCGTACTCAGCAGAGTGGGCCTCGGATCTTGTGGTCTTCGGTTTGGGCCACGGTTTAGGCTTAGATGTTTAGGGCGTTGTTAGGCCATCTGAATTCTTGTGTTTTGGGCTGGGAATATTATTGGGCATTGGGTTAAAGCCATGGAAGGGATTTGGGCCCAATTTGGAAAAATTGGGCCATGTTTGGCATTGTATGATTATTTGGTAATTAGGCCTTTCGGATTATAGGTTTGGGCCTAAGCCTTGGTCCAAACTAGGTATGGGGTAAAATGACCATTTACCCTAATTATGGTCTGATAGTTATGGATTGGAATCCAGTTATAAATTGGATGTTATTTGATATTGATAGCTCGAGGATTTTTCGGACCAACAGTCAGGGATTTATCAATGTGATTCAGTAGTTCGAGGTGAGTTTCCTCACTATGTTTAGCAGGTCGAAGGCACCAATGTCGACCTGTGGTTTGTTATGCTTAGTATGCTTGTTATCTGCGTGACTCTTTCATGTGTTATGTGTTTTATGTTAAAGATCTAGTATGCTCAAGGGTCATATTAAAATGATACTGTTAAATAACATATGATCCTAATGGTCACACTAACAACAACTTGATACAATTGATTATTTATTAGAAATTGATTTTAATAAATATTCATAAACTCTTATAACAAATTAGGTAAATATTTATTTCAAGGAAATAATTATTTTACAATACAAGTAACACATTATTTCATAAGGTATGAATTAATAAGTCGTGTATAATATTTTGGACTTAGATAGCCTTTTTGTCTTTTAGCAAAAGACAAAGTTTAAATCTTATAAACTTTAAGTTTATAAAATATAAACTCTTCTTTTTCTTTTTTTACTCCATGGCCGCCCATGCATGAGGAAAAAGCGAAACATGGCTTTTTTTATTTTTTTAATCAAAAAAATTCAAAGTATGGTGCCTGCTTGGGGACAAGGTTGTCTAAAGTGCTTAATGGTTAAGGACTCTTGGATTAACATTCTACTTTAAATAAAGCAGAGTAGATTCAATCTTGGTCATTCCTTTCCTATGAAATACGAGAGCTCTTCTTTCCCTCTCCATATTCTCTCAAGTCTTGCAATTTGAAGATAATTGTTGGTAGCATCCTCTCTTTAACTCATAATCTTGTTTTGACTTAAAGCTTAAGAGTTGTAACTAGCATTACATCAATTTGGAGCATTGTTGGTGTCTCAAGGGTTCATCCTCTCTCCACCAACGTTCAAGCATCCCTTAGAGGACCCAAAGTTCATCAAAGGTTGTTGCTTCTTCTTCCTTTTGATGGTTGTGCTTAAAATCTTTCTTCTACTTGCAAGATGATCCTTGGTGGGTAATAAAATGTTTATGTTATTTATAAAACTCAAGTCTTCCGTTAACCATTATTTGTAGTTTTTGTAACTAGTTTATTAAATAAAACCCAACATTATGTTTACCGAGTGGGGCTCGATGTCGGGTGGGGCTTGATGAGTATTTTGTATGCTAGTTATCTGTATGTGTTTTTATGATTACCGAGTATGACCCGATGTCGGGCGAGGCCCGATGACCATTCTGTATGCTATGTATCTTTGTGATTATTGTATGTGTTAAGTGTTCATATTTTATAAGTTTTATATGTATATTGGGCGGGGCCCGATGACTAATAGATTATTGTATGTGTTATGTGTTCATATGTTTATATGTTTTATATGTATATTGTGATTATTGTATATGTTATGTGTTCACATATAATTGTTATTTTATGTGACAAAAACTTACATGCATTTTTTGTCACTTAAAGTTGTCTTAGAAAAACAAAGGTTGCTTTATGTTTATATGTATTTTAGAGTGCATAAACAAGCCTTGGACCATTTGTGTTATTGTTTGTGTGATTTGGTTGAAAATTGTTTGTAATATTCTTTTGTTCATAAAGTATATAATAAAAGTAACTAGTTTTATTCTTGTTTTTTTTATGTAATAGATTAGTTTTAGACTAGATTTATTTTATGAAAAATGTAACAAGATGAAGATGATGGCCATTTCTTGAAGAACCATGGAGACCCTAGGTTTTATAAACATTTTATAAAAGTTCCTAACTTTTATAAAGTTTTTATAAAATTGCAACAAAGTTGATTGTCATTGCAAGTGGGAGCTTGAAGATCACATTAAGAACAACTTGTAATATTTGGTCCCTTTGCCCCTTAAGAAGGACTTAACACTTTTGTGTTGACTCACAAAAGTGTTATATAGTTTAAGGCTTGTTTATGTCAAATGCATGTTTGTGTTGTATATTTTTCAAATAAATATTTTGTGTGGTTGAGAATTTAGTTTTTCACAAACCCAAACTATTTTGGGACAAAATAAACATCACATGGAGTTTAGAGGTCAAAATATAAAATATGGACATTGGATGTAACATATTCTAGCCATGAAATAAAAACCGGTTTTATAAAATTGTTAATTAGGACAATTTTTTGAAATATTGAATTATAAGTGTAAAAATCATGTTTTTATAACTTATTCAAACTCCAAAGTATTATTTAATAAAATGAAGTTTAATTAAACAATATTAAAAGGTTCTACATGGCTCAAACACAAACTCAATACTAGGTAGTAATTTTAAAATTGAACCAAGCCGAAATATAAAAACCGGCTTTTTTATAAGAACCTTAAAAGTGATTTTTTAGAAAAAGTGATACCATGATATATTGGATGCATGCAATTGTCATCATATCACATGTTTTAAATAGAATAATGAAACATTTAAATCCCTTTTTTCAAAATGCAAGTCTATGCCATCCAACTTTAGAAACAATTTGCACATCACTTGTATAATGTTAGTGGGATAAAGGATACCTAACCATTAGTATCATCTTTTAGTGGCCAAAGTATTTTTACGATTTCTATAACCAAGTTATAGGCCAATTATACAAGTTTCTCTAATTGGATGACTTGATTGGAAACCTCTTGTGATAAAGGTCACCTAAGCATTAGTGTTCCAAGCCATAGATGAGACCAAACATGTCAAATTAACAAATGGATTGTTAAAGGTCTCATACATCTACGAATTACAAATGGTGTAATTCATACGAGTTATTTACCTTGTTAAAATTTAGTAAATGGGATAAAGGATACCCAACCGTTTATTTGACTTGTAACTTGGATCCTAGACTTCAACTAAATAATTTTTTTGGAAACTAAAGGGTTTTTTTAAAGAATTAAATACTAAATGAAAACTTTGTTAAAGTTTTGTAGATGGCTCCACCAACTACTGTAACACACCACCACCCAATGAACATTCGATCAATTCTTGACAAGGAAAAACTCAACCACTCCAACTTTTTGGATTGGCACAGAAATTTAAGAATCGTTTTGAAACAAGAAAAGAAAGACCATCCTTGAAAAACAAACCCCAAATGAACCACCTACTCTCCCAAAGGCGGCACATGATGCATGGCTAAAGAATATAGATGATTCACTTAATGTTTCATGTCTTATGCTTGCCTCTATGGTTCCTGATCTTTAGCAGGATCTGGAACTCTTTACTTCCTTTGACATGATTGAACATCTCAAGTAGATGTTTGGTCAGCAAGCTATAGCTGAAATGTTTGAAATTGTGAGAGCACTCCATGGCATGAAAATGGAGGAGAATAAAAATGTGAGCACACATGTTCTCAAGATGAAAATCTCTTTGGATCAATCGGAGAGATTGGGCTCTCCATATCCACAAGACTTGACTACATGCTTAATTTTGAACTCATTACCAAAGTCTTATGATACCTTCATCATGAACTACAACATGAATGGGTGGGAGAAACCTATCTCTAAGTTTCAAGGCATGCTAAAAACTATAGAGAAGAATATCCCAAGGAAAACCCCCCAAGTGCTCATGATTAGGGAAAGAAAAGTCAAGAAGAACCAAGGCAAGAACTTTAAGGGAAAGCCACAATATGGCAAGGGCAAAGGGAAGAAAGCTCCCCAAAACCCACCACCAAAGAAGAAAGAGAAGGTTGCCAAAGATGACACATGCTTTGAGTGTGGTATCGTGGGGCATTGGAAAAGGAATTATCCTAAGTACCTTATTGAGTTGAAGAACAAGAAGGTTGAGGAAGGCCCTTAAGGTATATCCATTTTCATGATTGAAATGGGACTATTTACTCTTTCATATAACACTTGGGTATTTGATACTGGTTGTGGAACTCATATTTGTAATTCGTTGCAAAGATTCAAAAAGAGTAGGGAACTGAAGACATATGAGATAGTATTGCATGTGGGCAACGGGGCGGGGTTGCAGTCCAAGTAATAGGACATTTTGATTTATAATTACCATTTGGTATGTACTTAACATTAAATAATGTGTGTTTGATTACCTCTATTACTAGAAATATTGTACCAGTTTCCCGTTTAAGAAAATCTGGTTTTAATATTCAATTTGTTGATGATAATATTCATTCCTTCTTGGATGGAATATTCTATTTTGCGGCTAGACCGATAATTGGAATTTATGAATTAAATGTGACAACCCCAAATCTATTCCCGTTACAAATCCCGTTTTCACTAACGGAACGTGTCACTATACGTTATATTATGTAATATTTGGGATCGTCAATATCCGAATATCTAAACTTATGCATGGCTTGATATTATCATAAGAAATATAACTCGTATGTGTTAACCCCGTTTAACCTAATAGAGTTGTATTACCTTTCCAACCACTTCACCCGGGTAAAAAGTTTTAACCCTGTTAACTTTAAGCATCGGGTAGCCGTGTGTCGGGTGCGATACCCGAGACATATGAAATGAGTGTGCACAACATTTGAACACTCTTTTACCACACATTCACTCTCTCTCACTACTTTCTCTCTCTAGACCCGAAATCGACCCCAATTCCGCTAATTTCCGACTTCCAAACGTAAGTACTCATCCCCTATCTTAATCTAGACATAATTTACTGAATTTAGAAGCCAAAATCATAGAAATCAAGGACCAAAAAGGAGTTTACGGCCTAAGAAGCTCCTTAGGCCGTAAACCCCCAAAATCATGCCAAAGATCAAGTTTTTCCTCCTTTTAAGCTAGTATACTAATTAAGGAATATACCTAGAAGAGTTTGGACACTAAAACACAAGGATTTGATGCTTAAAAAGGAGTTTACGGCCCAAGCTTGTGCTTAGGCCGTAAACACCTTAAACACCCCAAAAATCTTGGATTTAAGTCCCAAAAACTCATTTAGGGTGTTTAGTATTTTAGCCTTGACACTAGTAAACGTTTAAGTACATCAAACAACTCCATTTGAGGACAAAATGAGGAGTTTACGGCCTAGCTTAAGCTTGGGCCGTAAACACCCAAAAATTTGTGTCAAACAAGTCCCTAAACCACTCAAATGCATGTAAGGAATTTAGCTAAGGCCTTTGGAGGTGTGTTGTACCATTAAACTTCACATTTGGATGCAAAATGAAGAGTTTACGGCCAAGGATATTCTTGGGCCGTAAACTCCCCAATTTTCATGCCAAAATTGTTCCAAAACTCATTTCTAGGCCTTATAGGATTTATCTAAGGTGTATGAGACCATGTTGTACCATTAAAACAACCATTTGGATGGATTAAATGGAGTTTACGGCCTAAGAAAAAGTCTTGGCCGTAAACTCCCCAAAAATGTCACAAATTATGATGTTTAATCCCTCCCTCTTAGTCCAAAACACATACCATTAAATTAAGGAAGTGAGATAAGGCCCTAAACATACACTTTGGAGTACCACATGAGTTTACGGCCAAGCCTAGGGGGCTTACGGCCGTAAACTCCCAAAGGAAGGCCTTTTAGGCCATAAACTCCAAGGGAGTGAGCTCATGGACCCTCCCGTAAATCATTCATGGCCTTGTACCACTCCCGGGAACCCTTTCTAGGCCCTAAAACCCCGAAAACGATGCTAGAATGCCCAAATACTATAATGAAAAGCATAAGATGATTAAATTCTTGTAAAATACATATTTCATATGACATTAGGGTCCTAAAAGGTGCTCAAGTGGTTATTTGGTACCAAACGCTCAATCGACACTTTTACCCGATTCACCCGATTTCCGCGATTTCAGGTGAGTTCATACCCCTTTAATGAACCTTTCAAATGTTTTAAGGGGGAGATACAAGTTGCTTATAAATGTTTATGTAAAGTTTTACAGAATGATTTCCGCGTTTCAAGGATTAATCACATGTGATTCACTACCTTTATTTCAAATCACATGTGATTTGTCCCTATGCCTTATAAACGGGTTTTACTCTTTTCAAACTATTTTTAAACAGTGAGTCAGATTTTAAATGTTCTTTTGGAAAAATACTTTTATTTAATCAATTTACTTATAAAATGTAACCACTCTGATATATTTATATAAGTAAGACTTGGAGGACTTAGGACCGATATCTCGCCTTATTTCCTGTTCTTGTTTGATTGTGGGCTTAGGGTAGTAGTTATCCGTCCGACTGTCGTTGATTTCTTAGTTATATAATTTGTATATCAGTGTGGGATACGAATGTTACCGTGTTCACTTAATACTAAAGTCACTAACATGCCAAGAACCGTCCTCACTAAGATAACTATAATAGGTATAGTTACGGTTGCTACAGCTACTACTCGCTAAAGTCATTTCTATCTACACTATAATACTCACTATTACTAGACGATACACTAGTAAGAGAATACACTATGATCAATACCAAAAGATTACTACACTATAACATTAGAGAAAACACTAAACAAACAATAATACACTAACCCGCTACGAGATACTCTATTCGCTATCCACTACGCCCGGAGTTTCCAGCAGGGAGACGACTCTACATGTATAGATCTATACGGGGCAGACGCTATTACATCCCGACTGTTTATTTCAGTCCGCGCCGTGCAGGCCCAGGGATGCCACTACTTCACTATACTGTGCATGACCGGGAAGGTCATGGGATCCTCTATTATCCTCACTATTAGCAATATGCAAGGAATACACTACAACTACTCTAAAATACTACACTAAATGCTAAACTACATCCCGAAGTAAGTAAGTATCTATCACTAAAGAAAGCTTGCACCTCTATCACTGATTTCAGGCTTAACCCAATTTATCACATTTACTATTTGGAGATTTGCTAATATACTTTTACAATAAACTGTTTCAAGAAAATGAAGAATGCATACTTTTCACAGATTTTCACTTACAATGTATTTTCTGGAAGATATGAGATTTTCTAAGTTTCTACTACCTATGAATACAAATGACACATTATTCGTACTAATGTTTTGTATACAAAAATCTCACACTAAACTCTTATGAACTCACCAGCTTTATGCTGATATTCGTTTTCAAAATAACTTGTATCTTCAGGTCAAAGATAGACAGGTATAGGCGCAACATTTTTGGAGAAGGTGGAGCACACAAGACCCATCTCTTATATTTTGAATTACTTTTGGGTGATTGTTAAACATTACAAAACACACTTGTAATTAAATTCACTATGTAAATGCAATGGTTGTATGTTTCTTGTTTTTACTATTATGCAATTGTGATGATACCGTACACTACGTCATCCACCCCGAAACGTATTCCGCCGTTATCGGTTTTGGGGTGTGACAGATTGGTATCAGAGCATTGTTTATAGTGAATCAAGTATATCAACCTATAAAAGATATACGAACTATAAACACTTCGGGACTAAAACACTCTGACTAAAAATATATACTGTTAAGTATCTAAAAGATCTAACTAAGTATATATATACACACATCACTATGAAACACAGGAATCAGTATCATCCTAGAACAAAACGAAAGTATTAAGATTGTTGGGCAGCACAATCGGGTTTAGAGACATATAGTCACATTCAGGATGATGTAGCCTGATCAACTACGTTTTCCTGAGGGTGACTAGCATGTGCCTAAGTTTGGTTGTGATGTTGCAACAAGTCTAAAACTTACCAACAATACCACAATAACGCTAACATAAGAATACTATAGGAGTATTCTGTATCTCTAGATTATACGTATGTGTTAACAAAAAGGGTCGTTACTAGTAGGACAATAGTTGCTAAGTGGATACACCACGATTACATGTGATTAGGGCGCTATAGACTCAGAATCTGCAGCCTTTGCTTCATTCCCTGTTCTTGTTTGATTGGGGGTCTGTAGTTAGGGTGGTTTATTCGAAGGACTATCTTGCTTTGGTTACATGTAATCGGTATGCACTATGCAAGTATTGGGTCAACTAGTAATGATTCTTCCTATAAGTACCTTAGGGTAGTATGTCTATCAATCTTCTTTTCCCCCCTTTCTCGCGTAGATAGCATGGCTGGCTTCCACCTACCCGGTGATCCGTACTTTCCGAACCAGGGCAATGGAGGATGGCTCGAAGAGGAGTCAGACGACGATCACCCTATTCCTTTGGATGACCATCATGTTGAAGGCTTCTCGGATAGCTCGAGCTCCGAGCCAGAAGTCAACAACCAACCTCCTGAAGCCCCGAACCCTAACCCCCGACCGGCATTTCAGGGCCCCACTCCTATGTGGGTAATATCCTTGCATCGATGGAGCGAGGAGCAGGGTCAGCCCTTGCCTTACAATGGAGACCGAAGCTTCTACAACATAAGCGAAGGAGGATCGGCGGATCGGGTTCTGCCCATCATGATCCGAAGGATTTCCAGGAATGTTAAGCAAGGTCAAGCCGCTATTGGTCGAGTTGTAGAAGTGGATGCCCACTCAAACCTCAACACTGTTCGCATCCGCCAACTCGAAGAAGCCATGGACAGGACAAGGAGGACCAACGAGGCTCTGCAGCATCAGTTGGCTGCATCTCAAGCGGAAGTTAGGGAACTCCGAGCACGCCAAAGAACTCATGATCGACACCTTCAAGAAGTTATGCGTCAACTAGCGGATCTGAGGATTCGCCCAACAAGCAACCGTCGCCAGTAGAAGACATCTAGTTACCTCACTCTTTTGTTTAAAGGACTAGCCTTCTATCTCTATGTTCCGTAGGCCTCTTGTCTGTAAACTTTCCTAG
Organism: Lactuca serriola; assembly: GCF_051521515.1. NCBI lineage: Eukaryota > Viridiplantae > Streptophyta > Magnoliopsida > Asterales > Asteraceae > Lactuca > Lactuca serriola. Next base: position 138,044,082 of record NC_136411.1, read on the forward strand.
TTTAAAAGTACTCTAGTTGAACCTCTAAACTGCCAACATTTTCTCTATGGTATGATGTAAGACCTACTGCTAGGTCAATTTTCATGAACTTCTGTTGCATCATTAATACCAGTATATTGGCAGATGATTTCTCTATTGCTATAACTCTTACCCTGATCTTGGATTATGTTGATTTAATCCACGAAACGCTCTATTCATATTCGCAATAGGCTCTTACTATTGCTATCATTTCTATGATCTTCCAGTGAAGGATGCCTCCACGAAAGCGTCCCAGCAGAGGAAGACCTGAAACTCAAACCCCTCCTCCACCACCTCCTCCTCCGCAGTTCGATCCGGTGTTGTTCCAAACGGCTGTGACTGCGGCTGTAACAGCGGTCATGGCCCAAATGAACTCGGGTGATGCGAGCGGTGGAAATTCTAGATTTGGTGAAGTCCACCAGCGAGTGCAGGGATGCACTTATAAGGACTTCATGAATTGTAAACCTGCTTTCTTCGATGGTACCGGAGGAATTCTGGCATTGTCTGAATGGTTCGAAAGAACCGAAGCTGTATTCGAGATGTGCTCTTGTCCCGAAGAGAGCAAAATCAAGTTCGCTACTGCTACCCTCACTAACAGGGCCTTGTCATGGTGGAACGGCCATGTCAGTGCACTCTCCTTGGTCACAGCCAATGCCATGGGCTGGGACACTCTAAAGGACCTCATGAGAGGAGAGTATTGCCCTAGGGGCGAAGTTCAGAAGCTTGAGGAAGAACTCTGGAACCTCAAAATGAAGGGGACTGACATAGCAGCTTACACTGCCAGGTTTTGCGACTTAGCAGCTATGTGTCCCAATATGATCCCGTCCGAAAGCAAGAAAATTGAACGGTACATCTGGGGTTTAGTGCCCCCATATCGAGGAAATGTTCTGGCTTCACGCCCTACTACTTTCGACAGCGCCAAGGAATTGGCCCAGAGTCTGATCAATCACGAAATCTCCTCCACTCCAGCAACAACAACCACAACAACCACTGCACCATCCGGATCATCTGACAGAAAAAGGAAACGATGGGATAAGAAGAAAGGCAAGAAGACTCAAACCAACTCCAAGGATCAGCAAATTATGGCGGTCCATGCTGCCACCATCCCAGCCACACCAGCTGCTCCAGCCCCGCCAAAGGCTTATAGTGGAAACTTGCCTAAGTGTCCCAAGTGCCCTTTTCACCACAACGGTCCTTGCCGTGAATTGCAGTGTTCCAACTGCGGACGAAAGGGCCATACTGTCCGATTTTGCAAGGCCCCTCCCAAACCTATCACACAGGTTCCCAGTACGGGAGTGACCCCAACTTGTTATGGTTGCGGTGAAGCGGGCCATTTTAAGAAGAACTGTCCGAAGGCTGCAAATGCTGGGGGAACTGGAAGGTTACTTGCTATCGGTCACAATGAAGCGGTAGCTGATCCCACGGTGGTCACGGGTACGTTTCTTCTCAACAACTCTTATGCCTGTGTCTTATTCGATAGTGGTGCAGAAAGAAGCTTCATAAATACAAACTTTAAACACTTACTCAAACAAACCCCTCAACCACTAAAAGAAATATTCGTCGTAGAAATGGCTAATGGGAAGACAGAAAGCTCTAATGAAATCTATATAGGTTGTACTCTCACGTTAGATGATCACCCCTTTTTAATCGACCTTATACCAGTCTCAATCAAAAATTTCGATGTCATTGTTGGTATGGATTGGCTAAGCCTTCACTACGCCGACATCCTATGCTCCGAGAAAGCCATTCGCCTGAACTTTCCGAATCGAGAGACCCTATTGATATACGGAGATAAGCCAAGTACAAACCTTCGTATCATCTCTAGTATTCAGGCTCAGAAATACTTGCGCAAGGAATATCGCGCCTTTCTTACTCACGTCGTCGACACTAACCAGAAATCGAAAGATCCAAAAGACATTCCTGTAGTATGCGATTTTCCTGATGTCTTTCCGGAGGATCTTCCAGGCCTACCTCCCAAACGACAGGTTGAATTCAGAATCGACCTAATCCCAGGAGCTACTCCCGTAGCTAAGTCGCCCTACCGTCTAGCGCCCGCCGAAATGCAAGAACTATCCGGTCAACTCAACGAACTTCTCAGCAAGGGCTTTATAAGACCGAGCTTCTCACCTTGGGGAGCTCCGGTCTTGTTCGTGAAGAAAAAGGATGGGTCGTTTCGGATGTGCATCGATTATAGGGAACTCAATAAACTCACGATCAAAAATCGCTATCCTCTCCCTCGTATCGACGATCTATTCGACCAACTCCAAGGAGCAAGTTACTTCTCTAAGATCGATCTTAGATCGGGGTACCATCAGTTACGGGTGCTCGAGGAAGATGTTCCAAAGACAGCTTTCCGAACCCGCTACGGGAATTTTGAGTTCGTAGTGATGCCCTTTGGACTGACTAACGCCCCCGCAGTATTCATGGACTTGATGAATAGGGTATGTCGTCCATATCTAGACCAGTTTGTCATCGTCTTTATTGACGACATACTCGTCTACTCTCGAAGCGAGGAAGAGCACAGAAATCATTTACGATTAGTCCTGGAAACCCTGCGACCCGAGAAGTTGTATGCGAAGTTCTCTAAGTGCGAGTTTTGGATCCGGAGTGTTGAATTCTTAGGGCACGTGGTCAGTGAAGACGGAATCCACGTGGACCCCTCCAAAATCAAAGCTATTGAGAACTGGTCAGCACCAAAGACGCCTACGGAAATTCGTCAATTTCTAGACCTCGCTGGCTACTACCGTCGATTCATCCAAAATTTCTCTCGGATTGCGAAACCTCTCACCATGCTAACACAGAAGGGTGTATCATTCGACTGGGAAGAGAAACAGGAGAAGGCATTTCAGACCCTGAAGCGAGCCCTATGCACCGCACCGGTATTATCCCTTCCCGAAGGGACAGAAGATTTCGTCGTATACTGTGATGCATCCAATCAGGGGCTCGGTTGTGTCTTGATGCAACGAGGCAAGGTTATCGCCTATGCCTCGAGACAGCTAAAGAACCATGAAGTGAACTACACTACTCACGACCTTGAGTTAGGAGCGGTCGTCTTCGCACTAAAAATCTAGAGACACTACTTGTATGGGACGAAGAGCGTGGTGTACACTGATCATAAAAGCCTCCAACATATACTGAACCAAAAAGAACTCAACATGAGACAGCGTCGATGGGTCGAGTTACTTAACGATTACGACTGTGAAATTAGATATCATCCGGGGAAAGCCAACGTAGTAGCTGACGCCCTGAGCAGAAAGGAATATTCCGGACGAAGGACCAAGTCGTTGACAATGACTATACATTCACATCTATCCACGCAGATCAAAGAGGCTCAGCTGGAAGCTTTAAAGCCTGGAAACGTGACGGGAGAATCCCTGCGCGGAATGGATAAAAATCTGGAGGTTAAGGGTGACGGAGCCTATTACTTTATGGACCGAATCTGGACTCCACGCCATGGAGGTTTCAGAGATTTGGTTATGAGGGAAGCACACAACACTCGTTACTCCGTCCACCCGGGTTCAGATAAGATGTATCTGGATCTCAAAAAGCTATACTGGTGGCCGAACATGAAAGCGGAGATCGCTACCTTTGTAAGTAAGTGCCTTACTTGCGCGAAGGTCAAAGTCGAATGTCAAAAGCCATCAGGACTCCTCCAACAACCGGAAATACCAGAATGGAAGTGGGAGCGAATCACAATGGAATTTATCACCAAGCTGCCCAAGACAACAGGTGGATTAGATACCATTTGGGTCATCGTTGACAGGCTGACCAAGTCTGCCCACTTTCTACCCATCAAGGAGACGGACAAGATGGAAAAGCTCACTAGGACTTATATAAAAGAAATAGTGTGATTGCATGGCGTCCCTATATCTATTATATCAGACAGAGATAGTAGATTCACCTCTAGGTTTTGGCAATCATTGCAAAAGGCATTAGGAACGAGGCTAGACATGAGTACAGCCTACCATCCGCAGACTGACGGACAAAGTGAGAGGACGATCCAAACCTTAGAAGACATGCTGCGAGCTTGTGTAATCGACTTCGGGAAATCATGGGATACACACTTCCCTCTTGTGGAGTTTTCCTACAACAATAGTTATCACACAAGCATCAAGGCAGCTCCATTCGAAGCCCTCTACGGCCGGAAGTGCAGATCCCCTTTGTGCTGGGCTGAAGTGGGAGACACTCAGCTAGCTAAAGGACGAGTTCCTGACAGCTCCCTCACTGGTCCGGAGATCATTCGAGAGACGACCGAGAAGATTGTACAGATACGTGAACGATTAAAAGCCGCTAGGGATCGACAGAAAAGCTACGCCGACAAACGAAGAAAACCCTTGGAATTCCAGGTGGGAGACCGGGTTCTTCTGAAGGTCTCGCCCTGTAAAGGCACGATACGCTTCGGGAAGCGTGGAAAGTTAAACCCAAGGTACATAGGGCCTTTTGAGATTCTTGCCAGAATCGGCCCTGTAGCTTACAAACTAAACTTACCCCGCGAACTAAGTAACATACATCCTACCTTCCACGTCTCAAACTTGAAGAAATATCTATCTGATGAGACTCTCGTGATTCCCCTCGACGAGATCGAGATCAATGAGAGCCTCAACTTCGTGGAAGAACCTGCGGAGGTCTTGGATCGTGAAGTAAAACGGACGAAACAAAGCCGCATCCCAATTGTGAAGGTTCGGTGGAACGCCAAGCGAGGACCGGAATTCACTTGGGAGCGCGAGGATCAAATGAAACTCAAATACCCTCATCTCTTCACTTAGTAGTATTGTAATAACCTATCTATTTGAATTCTAAATTTCGGGACGAAATTCCCCTAACGGGGGGATGATGTGACAACCCCAAATCTATTCTCGTTACAAATCCCGTTTTCACTAACGGAACGTGTCACTATACGTTATATTATGTAATATTTGGGATCGTCAATATCCGAATATCTAAACTTATGCATGGCTTGATATTATCATAAGAAATATAACTCGTATGTGTTAACCCCTTTTAACCTAATAGAGTTGTATTACCTTTCCAACCACTTCACCCGGGTAAAATTTTTTAACCCTGTTAACTTTAAGTATCGGGTAGCCGTGTGTCGGGTGCGATACCCGAGACATATGAAATGAGTGTGCACAACATTTGAACACTCTTTTACCACACATTCACTCTCTCTCACTACTTTCTCTCTCTAGACCCGAAATCGACCCCAATTCCGCTAATTTCCGACTTCCAAACGTAAGTACTCATCCCCTATCTTAATCTAGACATAATTTACTGAATTTAGAAGCCAAAATCATAGAAATCAAGGACCAAAAAGGAGTTTACGGCCTAAGAAGCTCCTTAGGCCGTAAACCCCCAAAATCATGCCAAAGATCAAGTTTTTCCTCCTTTTAAGCTAGTATACTAATTAAGGAATATACCTAGAAGAGTTTGGACACTAAAACACAAGGATTTGATGCTTAAAAAGGAGTTTACGGCCCAAGCTTGTGCTTAGGCCGTAAACACCTTAAACACCCCAAAAATCTTGGATTTAAGTCCCAAAAACTCATTTAGGGTGTTTAGTATTTTAGCCTTGACACTAGTAAACGTTTAAGTACATCAAACAACTCCATTTGAGGACAAAATGAGGAGTTTACGGCCTAGCTTAAGCTTGGGCCGTAAACACCCAAAAATTTGTGTCAAACAAGTCCCTAAACCACTCAAATGCATGTAAGGAATTTAGCTAAGGCCTTTGGAGGTGTGTTGTACCATTAAACTTCACATTTGGATGCAAAATGAAGAGTTTACGGCCAAGGATATTCTTGGGCCGTAAACTCCCCAATTTTCATGCCAAAATTGTTCCAAAACTCATTTCTAGGCCTTATAGGATTTATCTAAGGTGTATGAGACCATGTTGTACCATTAAAACAACCATTTGGATGGATTAAATGGAGTTTACGGCCTAAGAACAAGTCTTGGCCATAAACTCCCCAAAAATGTCACAAATTATGATGTTTAATCCCTCCCTCTTAGTCCAAAACACATACCATTAAATTAAGGAAGTGAGATAAGGCCCTAAACATACACTTTGGAGTACCACATGAGTTTACGGCCAAGCCTAGGGGGCTTACGGCCGTAAACTCCCAAAGGAAGGCCTTTTAGGCCATAAACTCCAAGGGAGTGAGCTCATGGACCCTCCTGTAAATCATTCATGGCCTTGTACCACTCCCGGGAACCCTTTCTAGGTCCTAAAACCCCGAAAACGATGCTAGAATGCCCAAATACTATAATGAAAAGCATAAGATGATTAACTTCTTGTAAAATACATATTTCATATGACATTAGGGTCCTAAAAGGTGCTCAAGTGGTTATTTGGTACCAAACGCTCAATCGACACTTTTACCCGATTCACCCGATTTCCGCGATTTCAGGTGAGTTCATACCCCTTTAATGAACCTTTCAAATGTTTTAAATGTTTTAGGGGGGAGATACAAGTTGCTTATAAATTTTTATGTAAAGTTTTACAGAACGATTTCCGCGTTTCAAGGATTAATCACATGTGATTCACTACCTTTATTTCAAATCACATGTGATTTGTCCCTATGCCTTATAAACGGGTTTTACTCTTTTCAAACTATTTTTAAACAGTGAGTCAGATTTTAAATGTTCTTTTGGAAAAATACTTTTATTTAATCAATTTACTTATAAAATGTAACCACTCTGATATATTTATATAAGTAAGACTTGGAGGACTTAGGACCGATATCTCGCCTTATTTCCTGTTCTTGTTTGATTGTGGGCTTAGGGTAGTAGTTATCCGTCCGACTGTCGTTGATTTCTTAGTTATATAATTTGTATATCAGTGTGGGATACGAATGTTACCGTGTTCACTTAATACTAAAGTCACTAACATGCCAAGAACCGTCCTCACTAAGATAACTATAATAGGTATAGTTACGGTTGCTACAGCTACTACTCGCTAAAGTCATTTCTATCTACACTATAATACTCACTATTACTAGACGATACACTAGTAAGAGAATACACTATGATCAATACCAAAAGATTACTACACTATAACATTAGAGAAAACACTAAACAAACAATAATACACTAACCCGCTACGAGATACTCTATTCGCTATCCACTACGCCCGGAGTTTCCAGCAGGGAGACGACTCTACATGTATAGATCTATACGGGGCAGACGCTATTACATCCCGACTGTTTATTTCAGTCCGCGCCGTGCAGGCCCAGGGATGCCACTACTTCACTATACTGTGCATGACCGGGAAGGTCATGGGATCCTCTATTATCCTCACTATTAGCAATATGCAAGGAATACACTACAACTACTCTAAAATACTACACTAAATGCTAAACTACATCCCGAAGTAAGTAAGTATCTATCACTAAAGAAAGCTTGCACCTCTATCACTGATTTCAGGCTTAACCCAATTTATCACATTTACTATTTGGAGATTTGCTAATATACTTTTACAATAAACTGTTTCAAGAAAATGAAGAATGCATACTTTTCACAGATTTTCACTTACAATGTATTTTCTGGAAGATATGAGATTTTCTAAGTTTCTACTACCTATGAATACAAATGACACATTATTCGTACTAATGTTTTGTATACAAAAATCTCACACTAAACTCTTATGAACTCACCAGCTTTATGCTGATATTCGTTTTCAAAATAACTTGTATCTTCAGGTCAAAGATAGACAGGTACAGGCGCAACATTTTTGGAGAAGGTGGAGCACACAAGACCCATCTCTTATATTTTGAATTACTTTTGGGTGATTGTTAAACATTACAAAACACACTTGTAATTAAATTCACTATGTAAATGCAATGGTTGTATGTTTCTTGTTTTTACTATTATGCAATTGTGATGATACCGTACACTACGTCATCCACCCCGAAACGTATTCCGCCGTTATCGGTTTTGGGGTGTGACATTAAACCTATATGACACCTCAAACAATAAGTCCCTTTATCATGTTAACACCAACAGACTCAAACAAGATTTGAACCAAACATATCTATCGCATTGTCACCTTGGACACATAAACAAGAAGCACATATCTCAAATCCAAAAGAGTAGAATTTGGGGGGCAAATAACACTGAGTCATTTGACATATGTGAATCTTGTTTATGTGGCAAGATGACAAAATCCCCTTTCCTTGGAACAAATGAAAGGTCGAGTGTTTTATTGGGCATCATACACATTAGTGTATGTGATCCCTTCAAAACAATGTCTAGATATGGTGAAAGATATTACATCACCTTCATTGATGACTTTAGTCGTTTTGGTTATGTGTATTTGATGAAACATAAACATGAAGCATTTGAAAAAGTTTAAATTGTTTCAAAGTGAGGCTGAAAATCAACTTGACAAAACAATCAAAATCCTTCGTTCGGATAAAGGAGGCGAGTGCTTAAGCCAAGAGTTCCAAGGCCATCTAAGGAGTCATGGGATTATCTCACAACTCACTCCACCTAGAACACCATAGCTTAATGGTGGTTCTGAGAGGAGAAATCGTACCTTACTTGATATGGTTCGATCTATGATGAGTCGAAGTACTATTCATTTATCATTTTGGAGTTATGATGTACTTACTATTGGATAAGTTGTCTAAGTCCATAACTTATTTAGTATATACTTGACCTGACCCGGCATGGTCCATTTGGGTTGCACTTCACCCAAACTATTTATGGATAATTTTATGAGAGTTATACACATATGTTTACTAATATATTATAAGTTATAATATATTAATATGAATTCATGTTATTTAATTAGTCTTAGTCTTAAATTAATTATGAATTAATTTAGAGATTAAAAGGAAGACTAATTAAATTGTGGGCTATTGTTTTATATGGTGCGGGCTAACACTCATTTGTTAATGGGCTAGGCTTATATGGAAGTCCATGGATGATCCATGGAGCTTTTAACCCATGGATCTTTGGAAAAGGAAAGGTCATGGGTTATTAGGGTTTCACCCTAATCATGTACACTATATAAGCATGCTTATGTTGCATGAAATAGCCACTAGTGTGGTTTTGTGTGTGTGGCCGATTTTCTATGTGGGTATACACTCTCTCAAAGGTTTCCAAGTGTTTGTGGTGATTTGTGATTCCATTTGAGGCATTCACACTATTAGTGCTTGGCCCTCAAACTCCTTAGGAATCAAACTCATCATCAAAAGGTATGTAATCTCATCTAATTCTTTTATGTTTAAAATTACCCCATGCCATGTTAGATAGGTTATGAACCTTGGAAAAGTTATTATTTTGCATGTATTTAGACAAACATAGATCCAAGCAGGTTTATTAGGGTTGCATGCACACTTAGGAAGTGTTAGATTGCTCAAAACCCAACAGTGGTATCAGAGCCTAGGCTTGCTTGTTTGATACTTGATGCAAAATAGTGAAAAAAAGTTGAAATTGTTGTTGTCTGGCTGATGGACTCGCCGAGTCCATGGGAGGACTCGCCGATTTCAAGGCAAAATTCATCCTACTCGGCGAGTAGAATGAACAGAATGCAGAATTTCGACTTTTACTGCTGGAAATGGACTAGAAACATTACCCTAAACTGTTTTGGTGTTTTAAAACTTGTTTTAGTTGGTGTAATGGTTGTTCTAATCCATTTACAATAGCATATATCAAAATTCCATGATTTTTATGTGTTCATATAATTCTTGAAATTTTGATGATCATGTTCATGTTCTTATGAATTTAGAAGATGATAGGAATTATTTGTTGAATTGTTTAGAATTAATTCTTGATCATTTATGTGTTTTAATGGAGTCCATAATTTGTCCTCAAGTTATGGATATCCAAAGGTCACTTTTCTTTAACACACATTTAAACACATAAGTTACATGAAAATGAAGAGTCTTCATTTTTATGAACCTTTAATTCATAAGTTATGAAATGAAAAGTTTTGGATAGTTACAAAACTTGCCCTCAAGTTTTGGAATTTGTAAAGTTTCACACACTTTAATAAACTTTAATTCCAACCCTTAGAAGTTTTAAAAGTTAAAATTCTACCCTTATACTATTATAATATTAATGGTTAATTGTTATATATATGTATAAGAACAAGTCGTTTTACCGTTAGTATGCCTCATTCACGAAGCCGGTCTATAAGGTGGGTATAAGGTTGTTGCCTATAAAATGGCAACTTAATGGGTGTCCACTCTCACCCACCGCTTGCTTGACTGGTGGAGGGTCGTTAGCCGAACGGGTAGGACAATGAATTTAAATTCTCATTAAAAGTATAATGATTATTATAAAGTAACTAAATATTTTTTTTAATTCCCAATCTTAGTTACTTTAGGAAAAATGTGAATTTGGTGTTAGCCCATGGAATTCACACTTTGTACCTTACCAAGTCGTTGGTGGAGCGTGTGTGGTTAACCGGCACACTAACTTGGACTAGTAAGGATCACGAAGGGTAACTTAATGTTTGTCATAGATCAATGGAGCGTGTGTGGTTAACCGGCACATTGATTAGGTGATAATATTAAGGGTACCAAGTGAATTGGTATGGTTATTCACACCTTGTTTTGTGATCCTCGGCATCCCAGTCACAAAATTTGAGAGGGCACACTCGAGATTGAAACATGTCATTGAAAAGTTCAATGAATCTCAAAAGATCTAGGAATTTCAAATCCAATTAAAACCTAATAAATTATTTCGTTTTTCATGGTGGAAATTGGTGAATCGTCATTCGCCTACCTTCAAATATTTTATAGCTTGGATTACGGCACCCCTCTTCCAAATTATAAAATATTGTGTTGGGTCCTAGCCTTAATATTTCATATTGGGTGTTATATTAAGGATTTTGAATCAACTAACTTGATTTTCTACCATTATAGATGTCTGGTTCAGACAACTATGATCTTCCCAAATCTCTTGAAGATGATGTCCCTCAACATCATGCTTCACTTCCTCCACCTCCTCCAATTATTCTCCCTCACCCACAAGTTCTTGAAAAGTTTAAGGTCACTCAATCCCTATTGGCAAGCATAGTCTATGTGTGCTCACATCTTGGAGATAAAGTCACATATTGACAAGCCGGGAGAGTTGGGTGTCAAAGTCTCGTGAAAGTTGGATGTTCAATCACTTTCTTAGTAACATAGTGAGTCTCTTTGGGACTACTATGAGACAGACTGTGACACGACCCTTAATGATGTTATCTATTTGCTTGGTGTTGTGGAATCAACAATGATTTGGAACACTAGTAGAGCAAATTTGATTAAAAGAACAACTTCCCAAGTCTTAAATGGACATTGACAATGGTAGCATTGGATATCTAGAAAAAGATTTCTCTTCCCAATGGAAAGGGATCGGCCATAGTCAACTCGGTTGACCAAATGGTAAAGAGAAAGGCTAAGTCTGAGATAGTCTCATGTGCCATTACCAAAGGTTCCATGTGTTTTGTTGCCAAAGGAAGGGGCATTGGTTGCGAAGCTGCCCTATTCACCTGTAAGGTTGACCAAGTCAAGAGGTTTGACTCTACTTCGGGTAAAGTCCACTGTCTAACTCTATTAAGTTCATATTTGGAGATTCTTATTACATAATGTGAATGGGTCACATGCTGATGGTTTTGAGAATCAAAGAAAAGATAGGAAGCTTAAAGTAAGTATATGTTGATTCTGATTGTGAAGGTGGGTTTCGATCGCATGGTTCGGTAATCAGAATTTTGAGTTGTTGCTTAAATATATTACTTATGAATAGATAACAACAAAGTTTTCATGTGGATTGTAAGGATAAGTTTTTCCGCAAAGTTTTAAAATAAAAGAAAAAAAAGGGGTTTTAATTTTATTTATTTTAAAAATATCCTTACAATGGCATCTGTGGAAAATTGTTGCTTATATGTTTCCAGTAATAGCAATATTGGAAAGTGGATTTGATTCCTTCATTTGTGGTAGTGTCTGAATTTACCGAATGAAGAAAGTTTTCATCACCCAAGTTTCAATTGGATAGAAACTTGGAATCATACAAGTAGTATTGTATGATGAATGAGAATTTTCATCTTTGAAAATTGAGACTAATTCTTTGATCACATGTATATGTGAGTCAATTGAAGGACTAAGGAATTAGGTACACTGGGTGTGCGCTGGTCAAGGTCCACCACAAAGATTGATTTGTCATGATTTAGTAAAGATTAGTAAATATGATTATACTTATAAGGTTAAGTATAATTCTGTAACATTGGAAAGGTTACAATGTATGACAAAACAAATGAGAAGAATCAAATTAGGCAGAAAGATAAAAGTTTCTCAAATCTGAAAGGATGGGAGAGTACTTTAGTATCGTATTTCATGATCATCTTAATGATTATGAAACCATATCACAAATTCAGACTCTAAGGACGTCTTAGTGCATTGTTATGGCTAAGAAGAGAGGTCATGAGTTGTTGGATTGGTTAAGATCGAGAAGATGAGTCATACTTCGTTCCAAAACAATTCTTAGAGTCATACTCCAAGATTGTAACTTTGAGTGACATAAAGGAAGATTTATTAACACTAGTCAAATGTAAGAGTAAAATGTTTTCTACTCTTGTACATTTGAGATTGGTAAGTTGTGATGTCTTGGATGAGACAAAGACCAACTAAGACCAATTGTGTGAAGTGTTAGTCTTGATAAGAATCCGCACTATCCCTTGAATATTTGTTTTGTCAAGGAATGGTTCTTGACTGGGGAAAACTTATATGTCAAGGGGACAGTGGGAGCCTTAAAGATCCTGAAAGAGTTTCAAGATTTAATCAAGAGTAAAACATGTAATTTATCACTAGCACACGACTTAAGGTTTGCAACCTATCGTGTTGACATAATTCTTATTTCTGTACCTACTTCAAATAAGTTGAATTTGCATGTAAGTTATCAGAGTTCAACTTGGAAGCATTGGTGGGCCTTGTGCCACCAAGGTGACAAGAAACTAAGATTGAACAAGTTTAATCCATTTAAGGCTGAATTTGTCACTAACCTTATCTTGTGATTATGGTTTTGACAAATTCACATGGATAGGAACTCATACACTATAAAATCCAAGTGTCATAAGGTTTCTCTCCGATTCATGAAAATGATGGTGAGGAAACGCTTTCACTAAGTAGATTTTACATAGATATCAATTGTGTTATTTGCATTTTCAAAAGTCGTTAGTGGAGCGCGTGTGGTTAACCGGCACACTAACATGGACTTGTGAGAAATGGAAACGGTCTAAACAATTAAGACTATGATTACGGTATCCCTTTTCATAGTTCTGAAAATTGTTTAGACACACATGTGAGCTATCTAAGAAAGGGTGTATGAATCTAAATTTCAGAAGTCCAGCAAATTTCTAGAAATATGTCAGAGCTAGTGGGAGCATAAGTGTTATGCTGATAATCATCATGTTAGTGGGAGCATGATTATTACGTTTGGTGTTGCAAGTTAGCAATGTTAATTATAGAAAACAAAGTTTCAATTCGTGAAGTTGCAGGGGTTGAAAAGTTGTTTTGCTATAATTAAGGGAGAGGAAATTATACTTCATTTCAATTCTAAAGCTTAGATTGAGATTTTAATCATCTTTAGTCAAGAATATATGTATGAATTTTATGTTGGAATGGTTCAACTTGAAGATTTGCTATATATATTGCGTTTTCAAAATTCGATTATGATTACGGCATCCCTCTTCATAGTTAAATTTTGAAAAACATGGCAAATAAAAAATATTGTAGCAAAAGACTGGTCTAGTATCATGTCTTTATGTCAAACATCATGAATCGTGTCCCATATGCTTCGGATATAGGATTGCATGTGCTATAATATTCATCTTTTCTAAATTTTCCAAATGCTTAAGGCATTGAGAAGGGAAAAGTCTAGAACTGGATATGACTAAAGTTATTAAGCAATTGTCGAGGACAAATCTGAGGTTCGCCAAAGGTTGGTTGCTCAGGGAAAGTTGGAAGTATGATGTAAGTTGTCGAAAAGGACCATATTGACATATTCTGAAAAGAAGTAACTCTTGTTCGGAAGTGATAGTCAAAATGGGACTATGGAAATGTCTCCACAGGTGGAAATTATTCAATCTATGTAAGATTAGAAAACCTTAATGCAAGAAGGATGTTCAAAGCAATGTACTTTGAATATGAGACTTCCGTTCCATAGAAGTTGACCTTCTTTGGAATACTCTATAATGACTGGTGACAAGGTTTTGGTGACTTTGTGCATAATCATTACAAGAGGAACATTGCATAAAAGTTTAAAATCTAACAGTTTTTTTTGGTAAATGATAGGAATCGGGGATTCTCACATTTACAATAAGGATTTGGGATTGTGAAATGAGTATCATTGGAATCATGTTCAATTGATCTACATCACAATGTAAGGATCATAGACAAACATAGTGTGCATACTTGGAGTATGGCATAACTATTGTTTAGAAAAACAAAGTGTACATGCTAGGAGCATGGGACGACTGTTGTTTTTTATTCAAGTCTTAAGTTGATTGTTTGAAACATTATACAATGAATAATGTGTAATCAATATGGTGATAAATAAAAGGTGGTTCTATTTATATTCAAAAGGGTTCTGAGACTATATTGGATTCGATTATTATTGTGTTTCACTTTGCATGTTTTGACTTCCAAAATAGCTAGGTTATTCTTTCCGAATGACTAAGTTATTTAAACACTCCACAGTCGTTCATATGTTGGAAGTAGGTATGAATCAAGACTGTCATGAATCGAGTTTGTAGATGGCTAAATGGGTTTAGTCATAGCAATGGTTGCTACAACATTCATGAGTGCTCATAAGTTATGAGTATTGGAATAAACCCACGCTCACTTGTATCACTTCATGGAATTTATCTCGAGTGATCGTGAGACGGTAATATCATATAAATCTTCAAACCCAGAGATACGAGTTGTTACCTATGAGTTGGTTGTGCATTGATTGCACGTAAACGCATCAGTAACTTGATGTTATAAAACGTGCCTTTGTGTACAATTCAAAAAGTAGTAGAACAAGCATATGAGTCTAAGTTTATATGTTCCTTCTAGAAATAGAAGCGATATCTGGGCCCCTCAATGATTTTGTTGTGACCTATGTACCGGCCGGTCAGAACTAAATTGATGTGTTCGATTAAGTTCTTTGTCAAACAAATCGGAAATCGGGAAACAAACTGATGGACAATAAGTACGACATTGTTCCATGTATTTGTCCGGCTGATATCATGAGAACAGAGGATTATATGATCACTTATCTAAAATGGCGCTTCATAGTTCAACAGAGTTTTCGAGAGCTACGATTGCTGGTTGGTTCCTGAAGTAACATACGCAAATATAGTTATTAGACTTATCCAAGTGGGAGTCTGTTGGATAAGGTGTCTAAGTCCATAACTTATTTGGTATATACTTGACCCGACCCGGCATGGTCCATTTGGGTTGCACTTCACCCAAACTATTTATGGATAATTTTATGAGAGTTATGCACATATGTTTATTAATATATTATAAGTTATAATATATTAATATGAAGTCATGTTATTTAATTAGTCTTAGTCTTAAATTAATTATGAATTAATTTAGAGATTAAAAGGAAGACTAATTAAATTGTGGGCTATTGTTTTATATGGTGCGGGCTAACACTCATTTGTTAATGGGCTAGGCTTATATGGAAGTCCATGGATGATCCATGGAGCTTTTAACCCATGGATCCTTGGAAAAGGAAAGGTCATGGGTTATTAGGGTTTCACCCTAATCATGTACACTATATAAGCATGCTTATGTTGCATGAAATAGCCACTAGTGTGGTTTTGTGTGTGTGGCCGATTTTCTATGTGGGTATACACTCTCTCAAAGTTTTCCAAGTGTTTGTGGTGATTTGTGATTCCATTTGAGGCATTCACACTATTGGTGCTTGGCCCTCAAACTCCTTAGGAATCAAACTCATCATTAAAAGGTATGTAATCTCATCTAATTCTTTTATGTTTAAAAGTACCCCATGCCATGTTAGATAGGTTATGAACCTTGGAAAAATTATTATTTTGCATGTATTTAGACAAACATAGATCCAAGGTTTATTAGGGTTGCATGCACACTTAGGAAGTGTTAGATTGCTCAAAACCCAACACTTACCGCAACCCGTATCTTAAATATGGTACCAACTAAAAAGGTAGAGAAAACACCTTATGAGATGTGGTATGGAAAGGCTCCATCCTTATCTTATATGAAAGTTTGGGGTTGTGAAGCTTATGCTAGACAAGAGACTTCAAGAAAACTTGAGCCTAGATCTACCAAATGAAACATTGTAGGATATCCTAAAGATTGTTTAGGATATTACTTCTACATTCCTAGTGAGAATAAGATCTTTGTCTCACGAAAAGTTGAATTCTTAGAAAGCAAGTTTCTAATGGATGAGGCAAGTGGGAGGCGCATGGAACTTGAAGAAGATCAAGAACCTTAACCCGATGCAGCTTTAGTTGGCACTAGTACTGAACAAGAGGTTGTTATAGATGAAGAGATCATTATCCTTCAACCTGTTGAAACACAAGGCGTTCACAAATCCGGTAGAACTCATCATGAACAGAAGAGATATGGATTTCTCATTGACGAGTGCTTCATGATGATGAATGTTGATGAGCCCATCAACTACCGATATGTGATGTTAGATCCCAAATCTGACAAATGGCTTGAAGCCATGAATGCAGAGATGCAATCCATGAGAGAAAATCAAGTCTGGGATTTTGTTGAACTTCCTCCCAATAGCAAGATTGTTGCAAGTAAGTGGGTCTTCAAGAAGAATACTGACATGGATGGCAATTTACACACATTCAAAGCAAGACATGTTGCTAAAGGATTCACTCAAACTCATGGGGTTGATTATGATGACACCTTTTCACCAGTCACTATGATTAAATCTATTAGGACACTACTTGCAATAGCTTCATATTATGACTATACGATATGGCAAATGGATGTCAAAACCGCTTTTCTAAAGGTTTTATCGACCAAAAGCATCCTAATAAAGTGTGTAAGCTCAAGAGATACATTTATGAGTTAAAACAAGTATCTCGTAACTGGAATCATCGTTTTGATGATGAAATCACAAAGTGTGGTTTTATTAGAAATGAAGATGAATCTTGTGTTTACATGAAAACTAGTGGGATCTCGGTGACATTCTTGGTCCTATATGTAGATGACATATTAATCATGGGAAATCACATTCCAACTTTAGAAGGTGTAAAGACTTGGCTTGGAATGTGCTTCTCAATGAAGGACCTAGGTGAGGCACAATACATTCTTGGAATCAAAATCTATAGAGATAGATCAAAACGATTAATAGGTTTAAGCCAAGGTAGATACATTGAGAAAGTGTTGAAACGGTTCAATATGCAAAACTCTAAGAGAGGATTTGTACCTATGGCGCATGGCACTGTACTAAGTTCATCTCAATGTCTTAGCACAAAGATGAGCTAGACAAGATGAAGGATGTTCCATATGCTTCTACAATTGGATCCATCATGTATGCCATGAACTGTACAAGACCTGATCTTGCTTATGGTATGAGCATGGTAAGAAAATTCCAACAAAAACCAGGGGAGAGTCGTTGGACATCTGTCACACCCCCAAACCAAGGATGGCGGAAACGTCCGAGGGTGGAGGACTTCATGTGTAGTATCATAACAACAATGGTAATAGTGATGAAAGTAAACACAACCAACATATGTATAATTGAATGAGTTACATCATTGTATGAATTACATGTTTCAAAATCAATTACAATATGTTGTCAAAATATGATAAGTTTGACGCCTCAACGCCCCATCCTCAAAAGTACTTTGTTACCTGTTTAGCGATTTCCTGAGAATACAAGTAGTTTGAGAAAGTGTCAACACAATGGTTGGTGAGTTCATAAGTTTTTGTATATAATTATAAAAAAAAGCTCGTCTTGTAATTGTATAGTTATTCCAGAAAAATCCGATATTTTCCTTACAGAAGTTATGTAGTCCTAAATACCAGGACCGAAAATGAACAGCTATTTGTCATACTTAAAGATATAAAAGTGGTTTTAAATCGGCGTAAAACCCTTTCTGATGTGAGAAAATCCCGTAATGAATGATGGGTAGTCTTAAATACCAAGACCGAAAGTATACAATAAAGTAGGTAATTGTTAAAGTAAGAGGTGATTTTAAATCGACATAAAACCCTTTTTGATATGAAGGCGTATAAGTATTTTTCCATACTTAAAGTAATTTCAGTGAGCTAAATAGACATAACTCGCTAATTTAAAGTTAGAACCCATAAATCTTATGATTGTTAATACCACATGTGAGCTATTATAACCATACTTGACATAGACGGCCTCTTAATGCGACGTTCTTCGGCGTCGCCGTTAAATGACACTTGTCACCACAGACCTGCCGGTCTAGCTGTTGCAAGCAGCTCTGGTGTGGGTTTGTCAAACCCAATATAGATCTATACACAACTATCACGTTCTCCCTACAAGAGACTCTGGTTACAATTTACAGGACTTTTTGACTTTGTTACTTTGGAAGTAACCCGAAGGGAATGACTCACAAATTTATTCATTAACAGATTTACGTGAACTAAACGGAAAACCTTTGGTAAATAAGTTTGAGAAGTAAATGATACATAAACTATACCTATTATAGTTTATCCAAAACGTTTGTAATGTATAAGAATTCTTTTATGAATGCTTTAATGCTATGAATCCATAAACTATGCTCATTATAGCTTAATATACGTGTTCTAAATGAATGAATTATCTTATCATGAATGACTATATGTCAGTTTATGATGATAAACTAACATGGAAACACATTCAATATTTGGAACTTATCGTTATACACTTTGCTCAACATAATACAAAGTGTTATGAAAGTTATAAGCTGTTAACAAATTTTCAACCTTTCTACACTGTTTTTGAAAATTCATAGAAAAATCATACGAAGCTGAAAACTAAATCCGTAAATTCTGAGAGTTCCCAAAATGTGTCTAGTTTACTCATAATTTTTATCATGATTTTTAATGACCCCCAACTTGTGTGAAAAAGTCCATAATCACAGACTGGTCCGGATTGGTGTTTGAAATGATAGGCAGTTTTGTAAAAATCACCATAAATTGTAGAAAAATCGCATGGAGATGTGCAAGTAGTCATTTTAAAGCTAAGAACTGGAACTACTTACACCTAAAACAGTTTTGAAAACTAAAATGCTTAAGTTGTCCAAAACAGTCCGTGAATGGAGTTGAACTTTTCTGATGAAGGCTGTTAGAAAAGTGTAGTTATGTTCTTGGTGTTTTAACTTGTATTCCCCCCCTAAAAACTTGAGAAAACATGAAAATATAGGGGTATGAACTCACCTTAAGTGTTTTCAGTAGATGATTGTTGAAGAATGGAGGTATTTAACTCAAGAACACTTGGAGATGCCTTGAAGATTTTTGAAAATCTAGCATCATAGTTATGGAGTTTGTATAAGCTATCAATGATTTGAGTAGGATGAAGTGTAAAAAAAAAATCACAAGGAGGATGAATTACACTTACCAAGAGTGGAAGAACACTTGATGATCAGCCTTGGGATCTTGAATTAGAGAGAAAAGTTTGAGAGAAAATTGGAGTTGGATCTTTGGTGGAATGAGAGTGATTGAAAGAAAATGAGGAGAGAGGTTGAATGACCAGCCCTAGAACGTGGGGATGGCTTGTGAGAGGGGTAAAAAGTACAAGGAAGTGACAAGGTATGGTGGGGAGGAGTGTGGGTTAATCATGGAGTGGGTATGGGGTTGCTTGTGTCATAAAATAAGGTAAAATCAACACTCTACCTTTGTACTTTACCTACTCTCTTTTGGATAAGGTTTTATCCTTAAAATATGATTAAATCATTAATTTAGGGGTCTTATATTTTAAAATAAAGTTTTGGGTGAAAATCCCATGTTAAAACAATTAAAAACGGGCTTAAAACGCGAATTTAATTGAAAACCGGGAGAAAAAGGCTTCCCAGCGAGACCTCTCGGTCCTAGGCCGAGGTTCGGTCCTTGCTGGTGCTGAGTCGGAAGCGAGAGGCGCGAGCCAGAAGCGAGAAGCGAAGGGCGAGGGTCCGTCCGAAGAGAAGTCAGAACCGAATGAACTGTAGTGAACAGTACCTTCGGGTTCGGTTCTTCCTTTTAAGCGAGGTTCGGTTGGTAGTGAACAGTACCTTCGGTTCGGTTCCTCTTCATCAGAAGGTTCGGTTAGTAGTGAACAGTACCTTCGGTTCGGTTCCTCTTCATCAGAAGGTTCGGTTCCTAAGAGGGGTTTCGGTTCCTAAGGTCCGTTTTTCGCGTAGACTTCCGTTTTTGGGCTGTTTTCGCCAAATTCGAGGGTCGGGATGCCCCGATTGATTATAGAAAGTTGGGAGAGATTTCGAGAGAGATTTGAGAGAGATTCCACATACTCAGAGAGATTTGGGAGAGATTTGACATACTTGGAGAGAGTTCACATACAAAGAGATATTTGGGAGAGATTTCATATACTTAGAGAGATTTGGGAGAGATTTGACATACTTGGAGAGATTTCACATACAAAGAGATATTTGGGAGAGATTTCACATACTTAGAGAGATTTGGGAGAGATTTGACATACTTGGAGAGATTTCACATACAAAGAGATATTTGGGAGAGATTTCACATACTTAGAGAGATTTGGGAGAGATTTGACATTCTTGGATAGATTTCACATACAAAGAGATATTTGGGAGAGATTTCATATTCTTAGAGAGATTTGGGAGAGATTTGACATACTTGGAGAGATTTCACATACAAAGAGATATTTGGGAGAGATTTCACATACTTAGAGAGATTTGGGAGAGATTTGACATACTTGGAGAGATTTCACATACAAAGAGATATTTGGGAGAGATTTCACATACTTAGAGAGATTTGGGAGAGATTTGACATTCTTGGAGAGATTTCACATACAAAGAGATATTTGGGAGAGATTTCATATTCTTAGAGAGATTTGGGAGAGATTCTCGATAAGAAGAGATAGAGTGAAAACGATTGAGAGCGTTTTCGTGTGTGATGAATGTGAGTGTCCGGCTTCGAAATGCAAGGTCAGTAGACCCCGTTATGCCATGTTTTAGGATCTTACACACTACCTATGAGTATGCAACATTGTTTTATTGTTCTTGTTTATTGTTTAGCACTAAAGTTAAAGAAATTTAAACACACGAACTTTCCAAGTGATGTTTTCTCATTAAGATAGTGAGTAATGCAGAAATTACATAATACAAACCCTATTATACAAGGTTTAATTAAGTTGACCGGTTTGATTTGTTGACCTTGTCCGGCTTAGACGTGACCCGAATTTGACTATTGTCACATCATCCCCCCGTTAGAGGGAATTTCGTCCCGAAATTTACGCTTTGGCCGGGACTTTAAGAGTTTAGGAAAAGATGCGGGTACTTTTGTTTCATTTGATCTTCGCGCTCCCAGGTGAACTCAGGTCCTCGTTTAGCGTTCCATCGAACCTTCACGATGGGAATACGACTTTGTTTCGTTCTTTTGACCTCCCGATCCATAATCTCTACTGGCTCCTTTACGAAGTGGAGATTTTCATTAACTTCGATCTCGTCGAGAGGTATTACAAGTGTCTCGTCGGACAGACACTTCTTCAGGTTCGATACGTGAAAGGTGGGATGCACCTTATCGAGTTCTTGAGGTAATCGAAGTTTGTACGCCACAGGACCAATCCTGGCGAGGATTTCGAACGGTCCAATGTACCTCGGGTTTAGTTTCCCACATTTACCGAAACATATCATTCCTTTCCAAAGGGAAACTTTTAGTAACACTCGATCACCAACCTGGAATTCCAAAGGTTTGTGTTGCTTATCCGCGTAACTCTTTTGCCGATCTCGGGAGGCCTTCAGCCTTTCTCGGATTTGAACAATCTTTTCTGTGGTCTCCCTTATGATTTCAGGACCAGTGAGGGTGCTATTAGGGACTTGCCCCCTAGCTATCTGAGTATCCCCCACTTCAGCCCAACATAGGGGTGATCTGCACTTGCGACC
Source organism: Lactuca serriola (assembly GCF_051521515.1). NCBI lineage: Eukaryota > Viridiplantae > Streptophyta > Magnoliopsida > Asterales > Asteraceae > Lactuca > Lactuca serriola. The sequence continues at coordinate 138,066,145 of NC_136411.1, forward strand.
GTAAAGGGCTTCGAATGGAGCGACTTTAATGCTGGTGTGATAGCTGTTATTGTAGGAGAATTCAATCAGCGGCAAATGGGTATCCCACGCTTTACCAAAGTCTATCACACAGGCTCTCAACATGTCTTCTAAGGTTTGTATAGTGCGCTCGCTCTGCCCGTCGGTTTGTGGATGGTAGGCCGTACTCATGTCTAGCCTAGTTCCCAAGGATTTCTGCAGGGACTGCCAAAATCTCGAAGTGAACCTACTATCTCGGTCTGAGATAATAGATATTAGTACACCATGCAGTCGCACAATCTCCTTGATGTATATCCTGGTTAACTTCTCCATCTTGTCGGTTTCCTTTATTGGCAGGAAGTGCGCAGACTTGGTCAATCTGTCTACGATTACCCATATAGTGTCAAACCCGCCCGAAGTCTTAGGCAGCTTGGTTATGAAGTCCATGGTTATCCGTTCCCACTTCCATTCCGGTATATCAGGCTGTTGTAGTAGTCCTGAGGGTTTCTGGTATTCCACCTTGACCTTGGCGCAAGTCAGACACTTGCCCACATATGTAGCAATCTCGGCTTTCATATTCGGCCACCAGTATAACTTTTTGAGGTCTAGATACATCTTGTCTGACCCTGGATGGATCGAGTATCAAGTCTTGTGTGCTTCATTCATGACCACGTCTCGGATCCCACCGAACTTCGGTGTCCAGATTCGGTTACTGAGATAACGAGTTCCGTCATCCTTGACTTCTAAGTTCTTATCCATTCCCCTTAATGCCTCACCTGCCACATTCTCTGGTTTCAAGGCTTCTAGTCGAGCTTCCCTGATTTGCGTGGCCAGGTGGGAATGGATGGTCATGGTTAAGGATCTTACTCGACGGCCCGAATATTCCTTCCTGCTTAGGGCATCAGCCACTACATTGGCCTTGCCCAGGTGGTAGCGAATTTCGCACTCGTAGTCGTTTAGCAGTTCAACCCATCTCCGTTGCCGCATGTTGAGCTCTTTCTGATTGAGGATATGCTGAAGACTTTTGTGATCGGTGAAGATGGTGCATTTTGTGTCGTAGAGGTAGTGTCTCCAGATCTTTAAGGCGAACACTACCGGCCCCAGTTCAAGGTCATGGGTAGTGTAATTAACTTCGTGTGTTTTAAGTTGCCTTGACGCGTAGGCGATGACTTTCCCTCTCTGCATGAGCACGCATCCGAGGCCTTGATTTGAAGCATCGCAATATACCACGAAGTCATCAGTTCCTTCTGGAAGAGACAAAACTGGTGCGCTGCATAGGGCTTGTTTTAATGTCTGGAAAACGGCTTCTTGTTTATCTCCCCACTTAAATACCACACCTTTTTGAGTCAGGGTGGTGAGTGGTTTGGCGATCTTCGAGAAGTTTTGTATGAATCTTCGGTAGTAGCCGGCGAGCCCTAAAAATTGTCGAATTTCCGTCGGCGTTGTAGGTGCTGACCAGTTTTTGATAGCTTTGATTTTAGCGGGATCCACGTGTATCCCCTTCTCGCTAACCACATGGCCAAGAAAATTCACTTCTCTAATCCAGAATTCGCATTTAGAGAATTTGGCGTAAAGCTTCTCAGCCCTCAGTGTTTCCAAGATTAGCCAGAGATGTTGACAGTGCTCTTCCTTGCTTCGGGAGTAGATCAAAATATCGTCGATGAATACAATCACAAATTTGTCTAAGTAGGGTCGACACACTCAATTCATCAGGTCCATAAATACTGCCGGTGCGTTCGTTAATCCGAAGGGCATTACCACAAACTCATAGTGCCCGTAGCGAGTTCTGAACGCATTCTTGGGAATATCCTCTTCTTGGACTCGTAGTTGATGATAACCCGACCTCAGGTCGATTTTTGAAAAGTAGCTTGCTCCTTGGAGTTGGTCGAAGAGGTCATCGATTCGGGGTAAGGGATATCGGTTCTTGATAGTGAGTTTGTTTAGCTCCCGGTAGTCTATGCACATGCGAAAAGATCCGTCCTTCTTCTTTACAAACAGGACCGGTGCTCCCCAGGGTGAGAAGCTTGGCCTGATAAATCCTTTGCTCAACAGTTCATTTAACTGGCTGGAAAGTTCTTGCATTTCTGCCGGTGCTAAGCAGTATGGAGCCTTGGCAACGGGGGTAGCTCCTGGGATTAAGTCGATCCGGAATTCGACTTGTCGTGCGAAGGGTACACCTGGAAGATCTTCGGGGAATACATCGGGATAGTTGCACACCTCGGGAATGTCGTTGATATCCTTCACCTCTTGTTTCGTATCTACTACGTGGGCTAGAAATGCGTGGTACTCCTTTCGGAGATACTTTTGGGCCTTGACGCAAGAGATGACTTGCAAATTTGAATTGGGTTTGTCGCCATAGATGAAGAGGGTTTCGCCATTCGGCAGATTAAGGCGAACGGCCCTTTCGTAACATAGAATGTCGGCACGATGGGAACTTAACCAATCCATACCGATGATTATGTCAAAGCATTTTATTGTGACCGGCATCAGGTCTACTTTAAACGAATGGTTGTCTAGAGTGAGGGTACACCCTGAGTATATATCATTAATGTGCTCTTCTTTCCCATTAGCCATTTCTACTACGTATGTATCTTTTAATGAATGAGGGGTTTGTTTTAGTAATTGTTTGAATTCATGGCTCACAAAACTCCTCTCTGCTCTACTATCAAATAGTACGCATGCATATGTGTTATTGAGGAGAAACGTACCAGAAACCACCGAGGGATCCTTGATTGCTTCTCCGTGTCCCATCGTCAGGACTTTCCCTACACCTCCAGCATTGGTGTTTCGTGCTTTTGGGCAGTTTCTTTTGAAGTGCCCTGCCTCTCCACATCCGTAACAGGTTTGACTTGCTCCAGTGTTAGCGGTTGGGGCGACTTGAGGGGCGGATTGGGCTGGCACTTTACAAAATCGAGCAGTGTGCCCCTTTCGGTTGCAATTTCTGCAGTGCATCTCCCGACAAGCACCGGTATGGTGGAAGTTGCACTTGTTGCACTTGGGAAGAGTTCCTGCGTATTGCTTTGGTGGTGCTGGAGTAGGAGCAGTAGTGGCTGCACGGACAGCAACAGTCTGTTGCTTCTTTGTGGGGTCCTGCACCGGTTGTTTCTTTTTACTGTTCCAGAACTTCCTCTTGTTGTTCCCTCCTTTCGTTTGGTTGGTGGTGGCAACCATGGTGCCACGGCTGGCCCTATGATCGATAAGTTGTTGTGCCAATTCCTTGGCACTTTCAAAGGTAGTAGGTTTCGAGGCCAAAACACTATCATGAATCTGGGATGATAGCCCCCAAAGGTATCGTTCTACCTTTTTCTCCTCTGGGGTGACCATTGCCGGACAGAGGAGTGCTAGGTCATTGAATCGGGCAGTATAAGCTTCGAGATCCGTCCCCGACATCTTGAGATTCCAGAGTTCCTCGTCGAGTTTTTGTATTTCTCCCCTCGGGCAATACTCCTTTAACATCAACACTTTTAAGTTTTCCCAGCCTATGGAGTTTGCCACTGCAGGAGTAAGTGACTTAACTCGGCCATTCCACCAAGTAAGAGCTTTTCTTGTGAAAGTGAATGCCGCATACTTGACTTTGCTCGCTTCGGGACAAGCACAGATTTCGAAGACTGCTTCGGTCCTTTCGAACCATTGCATCAGCGCTATGACGCCCCCGCTTCTGTCGAAAGGATCGGGTTTGCCATTAGTGAAGTCTTTGTACGAACACTCCTTAGTGCGCCCCGTACTGTCCCCCTGATTCGAGTTAGTATTCCCGGATTCGGAACCGCCGGAACCATTTGTACCCATTTGCGACATTGCTGCCGCCACGGCTGCTGTTACTGCAGCCTGAAACATCACAGGATCAAACTCCGGAGGTGGCGGCGGAGGGGGTGGTGCTGAGTTTCCGGAAGGTCTTGGTCTTTTCCTTGGTGTCATGGTTCTGACATAAGAAAGTAAAAAAGAAAGACTTGTCGGTAAGACTTCAATGGTGATAACGAGTCGAGCGTTACTTGTTTCATCTCAATTGTATTTTGTCCGAGTTTATTAATTTAGAAGGTAATTCATCGCAAAGTTTATGCAATTAAACTTATGAATTAAATAGTGTTGTGTCACACCCCCAAACCTGAACGGCGGAAACGTTCGGGGGCGGATGACTTCATGTGGTAGCGTAACAAATGAATACATAGTAAAGAAAGCAATACAACCATCATATATATAATTGAAAGTTTACATTTGTCAAAAGTTACATGTTCAAAACTCAATTACAATATGATGTCAAAAATACGAGATTAAACTGGCGCCGCAGCATCCCTTCATCAAAAGCGAAATGAATACCTGAAATTACTGATTTCCTGGGACATACAAGTAATTTTGAAAGAGTAGATCAGCATTTATGCTGGTGAATTCCATAAGTATTTAAGTGACAATGTTTGAATGAAATGAAATGTTTTATCTTTGTTTGTTTGTGTTTAGAAAATCCTATATTTTCTACTAGTATAAAAGTAGCCTTCACTCAAGACAAATGTTTGTTTCCAAAATGTATGTAAATGTAAAATAACCAATGAGTTTGAAAACCTTGTAAATCAATGCATTTTTGATACCCCTTGTGAGTTTTATAACCATACTATTGACTCTGAATGCCTATACACAACGTTCTTCAGGCGTTGGAATGTTATGACGTTTGTCACCCCAAACGGTGGACTGCAGCTAACAGTCAGGGCGCGGGTTGTCAAGCCCGTATAGATCTATACACAAACACCATGCTCCCCCTCCAAGGGATTCTGGTATATAATACAGGACTTGAAATGTGTACTCGAACGTACATGAAGTTAGTGTCTCACAAATCCGTGGTATAAAAACAGATCTACTTGTTAAAATGTTACGTTTGTTCTTGTATACGAAAGTAAACTTCTTGAAATATGTGTTTCTAGTACATAAGAGTTAGAAATCTGTTCGTAAAACTATACCTATTATAGTTTCCAAAAAGCGTGTCTTGTTTGTTTAGAAATATTGAGAAAAGGAATCACTTGTTTATGAAAGTATAGATTTTTGGTGTAGAGTCTAGGATAGACAAGAAAAATCAAAGAACAGTTTAGTTTATACATGCATTACAACAACATTATATTTTAAAAGGTAAAATGCTATTGTGACATATGTTATATATATATATATATATATATATATATATATATATATATATATATATAAAAGTTCCTTTAAATGTTTATAAATCGCATGTGATTTGAATATATAACAGTATATAAAAGAGTTTCTTTATGTAACACACGATAATACTCGTGTGTTTTACTTGTAATCCCCCCCTTGAAAGCATATAAAAGTATTTAGAATAATTAAAAAGGTTGATTAAGGGGTATGAAACTCACTTGAAAGTTTTGGAGATAGCGAGATGGAAAACCAGGCAGAGTTTCGTCTCGGGAAACGGATTTTCCTCGGGATTCTCGGGAATCTCGGGAGTAAAATCGACCTTCGGGACTTGAGCCAAAAATACCAGAGCTTCGGGTTTGAACGGACACGGAAAACGAGGCAAAGTTGAGAGAGAGAGAAGAGAAATGAACCCTTTCTTTGGAAACCCTCGCATCCTATTTATAGTAAGGCTGGTCTGCCTCGGTACGCGGGGCGTACGCTCGTACGCAGCGCGTACGCGTACATCATGCATGACCGAAGCCTCGACTGCCTCGGTTCGGATGGGACGGGTTGCTGGGTACGCGGGTCGGATGGGACGTCGGGTCGGACGGGTCGGGGCTTCGGACGGGTCGGATGGGTCGGTTTCTTCGGATAGCGCGACGTGGACGATCAGACGCCAATCCTCTCGGTTACGCGGGGCGTACAGGGGTACGCAGCGCATACCTCAGAGGAGGATGCTGACTCCCCTTCGGATAATATCCGAATTTTGAATTTAATAAATAATTAATTTATTTAATAAACTTCAAAAATTCATATCTTCTTCATACGAACTCCGTTTTCGATGGTCTTTATATCCTCGCGTAGGTGAGACTACGCTCTACAACTTTCGTTTAGACTCCATCGGCAAATTCCAAAATTTTTTTTATTATTTATTAAAAATCCATCGTGTTTAAGGAATTTCTTAGAAAATTCATAACTTCTTTATCTGATGTCGGTTTTTGCCAGACTTTTTACCGCTGGAATACCATTGTCGAGACCTTCGATTCTCGTTTAGGTCATTCCGGCCAAAAGTCGCTCGATTTCCGATTCGAGTTTTTAGCTGTCTGTTGCTAAGCCGAACTTGGAAAAATCATAACTTCGCTATATGAAGTCGGATTTGGGCGTTCTTTTCATGTACGATCATGGTTCAAAGACATTTAATCATAGAAGGAATTTAAGTAGAACTTATTTATACATTTTATTATGAAAGTAACTTTTTATTATTCAGAAGTGGTTACAATACTTGACCCATTTTGGTCGTTACAAAGAGTTGAAATATCGGGTTGTCACATGTTGACCCAAGCAGAGTCATGTGCTTGGTTCGTGTCAGCATCCAAGGAAGTAAAATACATGCCACATTCATTGATAATTTGTTAGTACATATTGTTTTGAGGAATTTGACCTCATAAGGGTCTACATTACATCATAATAAAAGATAAAGTTTTGGCAGTACAAAAGCCCCTTTGACTAGTGTGATCACTTAGTCGCGAGGTCAACCTATTCGCAATAAAGAGTAGCACCAACTCATACTCGAAATCCTAGATTTATAACAAAATATAAGTAGCGCGAACACTACTCGTGGCGGGTAGCATCTGGCCCATGGTGGCCCTGGGATGAGGTCGAGGCTCCCTGAAGCTCCGCAATCCGGCGTTCGGCCGCGATCACTCTCTCCTAGAGAGCTGCGTGCCTCTCCTGGTACTCCCTTACCTCCGCTCGAGCAGCGGTAAGGTCCTTGATGATTTGGTCCAATGGATAGAAGTCCCTCTCCAAATCCCGGGTGCGTGCATCGGTGGCTGCCGTAATAGCGCTGAGATTTCGAACCTGGTCTGCCATTTCCCTACTCTGGTTCCCCAAGTTCGTGATGTGTTGGGTCATAACGGGGAGAGCTCTGTCAGCCGGTCCCCCGTGACTGAGGTCATAGTAACATCATTGGTCGCCATAGGGTGACCTCTGGCGTTGTTGCTGACTCCACCTCTCCATCACGGTTGCCCAACGGGGCTCAGGACCGTTGTGCCCCCAGCGGTTTGCAGGTACCCTCGCAATGTAAGGAGGGTTGAAGACTTCCTCCTCTGGCTCTTCTTCACCTTCATCCTCATCCATGTCCACCTCGTCGTCTTCCTCTTCTTCTTCTTCTTCTTCGTCTACCTCCTCTTCTTCTTCTTCGGGTTCTTCTTCGGGATCCTCTTCAATCAGCTCTTCGGGCTCTTCCTCAATCCAGCCGGCATTTCCCTGGTTGGGAAAGTATGGGTCTCCTGGTAGGTGAAATCCTGCCATGTCGTCTGCACGAGAATAGAGGGGTAAGAAGCAGATAGCGGTAGATATTAATAATATTGCGATATAGCAACATACAAATACTCCTATAGTATTTTAAATGTTTAGATTTGGTTCTTATAACACTCTTTGTAGGGTGAAGTTAGGTTATTAGACTTGTTGCCCTCCTACGACTATCCCCCGATATGAGTAAGTCACTTCCCGGACTAATATAGTTGATCAGGCTATATCCTTCCCAAAACTGATTACTCATACCAAGGCATACTCGTAGCGTTCAACTCCTCTTCTTTTAGTTTATGTTCTTCTAGTTATGACACTACGCGAGTATGCAATGCATGTAGGTATACTTTTAAACAAGAACTATTCGTTTTCAAAAAGTATAACCGGTTAGAATGTTTTAAAATCAGAGACTCTTAGTCCCAAATGTGTTTATAGTTTGTATATCCTATGTTGTTTGATATACTTAATTCACTATAAACCGTGCTCTGATACCAATCTGTCACACCCCCAAACCAAGGATGGCGGAAACGTCCGGGGGTGGAGGACTTCATGTGTAGTATCATAACAACAATGGTAATAGTGATGAAAGTAAACACAACCAACATATATATAATTGAATGAGTTACATCATTGTATGAATTACATGTTTCAAAATCAATTACAATATGTTGTCAAAATATGATAAGTTTGACGCCTCAACGCCCCATCCTCAAAAGTACTTTGTTACCTGTTTAGCGATTTCCTGAGAATACAAGTAGTTTGAGAAAGTGTCAACACAATGGTTGGTGAGTTCATAAGTTTTTGTATATAATTATAAAAAAAAAGCTCGTCTTGTAATTGTATAGTTATTCCAGAAAAATCCGATATTTTCCTTACAGAAGTTATGTAGTCCTAAATACCAGGACCGAAAATGAACAGCTATTTGTCATACTTAAAGATATAAAAGTGGTTTTAAATCGGCGTAAAACCCTTTCTGATGTGAGAAAATCCCGTAATGAATGATGGGTAGTCTTAAATACCAAGACCGAAAGTATACAATAAAGTAGGTAATTGTTAAAGTAAGAGGTGATTTTAAATCGACATAAAACCCTTTTTGATATGAAGGCGTATAAGTATTTTTCCGTACTTAAAGTACTTTCAGTGAGCTAAATAGACATAACTCGCTAATTTAAAGTTAGAACCCGTAAATCTTATGATTGTTAATACCACATGTGAGCTATTATAACCATACTTGACATAGACGGCCTCTTAATGCGACGTTCTTCAGGCGTCGCCGTTAAATGACACTTGTCACCACAGACCTGCCGGTCTAGCTGTTGCAAGCAGCTCTGGTGTGGGTTTGTCAAACCCAATATAGATCTATACACAACTATCACGTTCTCCCTACAAGAGACTCTGGTTACAATTTACAAGACTTTTTGACTTTGTTACTTTGGAAGTAACCCGAAGGGAATGACTCACAAATTTATTCATTAACAGATTTACGTGAACTAAACGGAAAACCTTTGGTAAATAAGTTTGAGAAGTAAATGATACATAAACTATACCTATTATAGTTTATCCAAAACGTTTGTAATGTATAAGAATTCTTTTATGAATGCTTTAATGCTATGAATCCATAAACTATGCTCATTATAGCTTAATATATGTGTTCTAAATGAATGAATAATCTTATCATGAATGACTATATGTCAGTTTATGATGATAAACTAACATGGAAACACATTCAATATTTGGAACTTATCGTTATACACTTTGCTCAACATAATACAAAGTGTTATGAAAGTTATAAGCTGTTAACAAATTTTCAACCTTTCTACACTGTTTTTGAAAATTCATAGAAAAATCATACGAAGCTGAAAACTAAATCCGTAAATTCTGAGAGTTCCCAAAATGTGTCTAGTTTACTCATAATTTTTATCATGATTTTTAATGACCTCCAACTTGTGTGAAAAAGTCCATAATCACAGACTGGTCCGGATTGGTGTTTGAAATGATAGGCAGTTTTGTAAAAATCACCATAAATTGTAGAAAAATCGCATGGAGATGTGCAAGTAGTCATTTTAAAGCTAAGAACTGGAACTACTTCCAACTAAAACAGTTTTGAAAACTAAAATGTTTAAGTTGTCCAAAACAGTCCGTGAATGGAGTTGAACTTTTCTGATGAAGGCTGTTAGAAAAGTGTAGTTATGTTCTTGGTGTTTTAACTTGTATTCCCCCCCCCCCCCCCCCCTAAAAACTTGAGAAAACATGAAAATATAGGGGTATGAACTCACCTTAAGTGTTTTCAGTAGATGATTGTTGAAGAATGGAGGTATTTAACTCAAGAACACTTGGAGATGCCTTGAAGAATTTTGAAAATCTAGCATCATAGTTATGGAGTTTGTATAAGCTATCAATGATTTGAGTAGGATGAAGTGTAAAAAAAAATCACAAGGAGGATGAATTACACTTACCAAGAGTGGAAGAACACTTGATGATCAGCCTTGGGATCTTGAATTAGAGAGAAAAGTTGGAGAGAAAATTTGAGTTGGATCTTTGGTGGAATGAGACTGATTGAAAGAAAATGAGGAGAGAGGTTGAATGACCAGCCCTAGAACGTGGGGATGGCTTGTGAGAGGGGTAAAAAGTACAAGGAAGTGACAAGGTATGGTGGGGAGGAGTGTGGGTTAATCATGGAGTGGGTATGGGGTTGCTTGTGTCATAAAATAAGGTAAAATCAACACTCTACCTTTGTACTTTACCTACTCTCTTTTGGATAAGGTTTTATCCTTAAAATATGATTAAATCATTAATTTAGGGGTCTTATATTTTAAAATAAAGTTTTGGGTGAAAATCTCATGTTAAAACAATTAAAAACGGACTTAAAACGCGAATTTAATCGAAAACCGGGAGAAAAGGGCTTCCCAGCGAGACCTCTCGGTCCTAGGCCGAGGTTCGGTCCCTAGGCCGAGGTTCGGTCCTTGCTGGTGCTGAGTCGGAAGCGAGAGGCGCGAGCCAGAAGCGAGAAGCGAAGGGCGAGGGTCCGTCCGAAGAGAAGTCAGAACCGAATGAACTGTAGTGAACAGTACCTTCGGGTTCGGTTCTTCCTTTTAAGCGAGGTTCGGTTGGTAGTGAACAGTACCTTCGGTTCGGTTCCTCTTCATCAGAAGGTTCGGTTAGTAGTGAACAGTACCTTCGGTTCGGTTCCTCTTCATCAGAAGGTTCGGTTCCTAAGAGGGGTTTCGGTTCCTAAGGTCCGTTTTTCGCGTAGACTTCCGTTTTTGGGCTGTTTTCGCCAAATTCGAGGGTCGGGATGCCCCGATTGATTATAGAAAGTTGGGAGAGATTTCGAGAGAGATTTGAGAGAGATTCCACATACTCAGAGAGATTTGGGAGAGATTTGACATACTTGGAGAGAGTTCACATACAAAGAGATATTTGGGAGAGATTTCATATACTTAGAGAGATTTGGGAGAGATTTGACATACTTGGAGAGATTTCACATACAAAGAGATATTTGGGAGAGATTTCACATACTTAGAGAGATTTGGGAGAGATTTGACATACTTGGAGAGATTTCACATACAAAGAGATATTTGGGAGAGATTTCACATACTTAGAGAGATTTGGGAGAGATTTGACATTCTTGGATAGATTTCACATACAAAGAGATATTTGGGAGAGATTTCATATTCTTAGAGAGATTTGGGAGAGATTTGACATACTTGGAGAGATTTCACATACAAAGAGATATTTGGGAGAGATTTCACATACTTAGAGAGATTTGGGAGAGATTTGACATACTTGGAGAGATTTCACATACAAAGAGATATTTGGGAGAGATTTCACATACTTAGAGAGATTTGGGAGAGATTTGACATTCTTGGAGAGATTTCACATACAAAGAGATATTTGGGAGAGATTTCATATTCTTAGAGAGATTTGGGAGAGATTCTCGATAAGAAGAGATAGAGTGAAAACGATTGAGAGCGTTTTCGTGTGTGATGAATGTGAGTGTCCGGCTTCGAAATGCAAGGTCAGTAGACCCCGTTATGCCATGTTTTAGGATCCTACACACTACCTATGAGTATGCAACATTGTTTTATTGTTCTTGTTTATTGTTTAGCACTAAAGTTAAAGAAATTTAAACACACGAACTTTCCAAGTGATGTTTTCTCATTAAGATAGTGAGTTATGCAGAAATTACATAATACAAACCCTACTATACAAGGTTTAATTGAGTTGACCGGTTTGACTCGTTGACCTTGTCCGGCTTAGACGTGACCCGAATTTGACTATTGTCACAACATCTATGAGGAACATTCCCATGTACTTACGAAGGACTAAGGATATGTTCCTCATCTATGGAGGCGTGGAAGAAAGCTTAAGTGTAAAGTGATACACTGATGCTTCCTTCACAACTGATCGAGATGATTGCAAATTGAAATCCTTATCTATGTTCATTATCAATGGGGGTGCGGTATCTTGAAAAAGCTCCGAGAAAATTGTTGTTGTACAATCCACTACAGAGTCAGAATACATTGTTGCTTCTGAATCTGCACAAGAGGCTACTTGGATGAAGAAGTTCATTAAAGATCTAGGGGTAGTCCCTACCATTGAGGACCCCTAGACGTTTTTCGTGAAAATAAGGGTGATATTGCTTTGGAAAAAGAACCTAGATCACACAAGAAGACCAAGCATATTAGATGAAGATTCAACTTCATCTGGTATAAAGTTGAAGAAGGTGAAATTCGTATTCACAAAGTTCACATTGATCAAAATTTAGCAGACCCTTTCACGAAGCCCTTCCTCAAGTCAAGTTTGAAGGTCATGCTCGAGGAATAGGACTTCGCTATTCTTGTGATTGGCTTTGATCTATGTATTAGTATTGAGTATTAGAACATTATAACATCATCTGTTATAATGACTATGATATATATGGCATATGATCTATTCATTAAATATTTGTTGTGTTCGTTATTAACATGTTTAATCCATGAGTAAATTTGTTCACTCTAAAATCCATAGTCGGTTATTATTGTAGGAACAATAATAAAGTATGACTAATATGAATTGGAATGGTTGACAAAGCATTGTAACCAATTTTATAGGTACTTGCTAGAGAGCAAGTATTGGACTGACCCGTTCAAGAGCATTTCATAGATCGTTGTCATGAATGATACTTGATAAAGGTAATAGCTATATATAATTAACACTTGAGATACATATATGGGACTTGAGTGTGGAGAATGTTATGCTATGATGTAGTCAAATGATGTTCTTTAAATAGGCAGTTATAAAAGCTATTATTGGGCATGATGTGAACCATGCAAGAGGCGTATGTACCCAAGATGGGATTTGTTCCTCTTATTAGTTGAGAGTTAGACATCTAAGGCTTGATGTAGAGTTGAACACTTATATGAGATTTGTTGCAATCTATATCTCATGTTCAACATGATGTCTGTAGCAAAGGGGTATCTGATAAACTTACCTTATACACCAATTGTAGCCGTGGGGCTTCTGGGGAATTGGGCGTTGATGGAATGACACTATGTCATATGTTGTTGGGGGCAGTGAATTTTTGCTAGACGTTCACCATTACCTATATCAATTTGATATGAGTCTTGCGCAAGTGGGAGATTGAAAGATCTAGTATGCTCAAGAGTTATATTAAAATGATACTTCTAAATAACATATGATCCTAAGGGTCACACAAACAACAACTTGATACAATTGCATATTTATTAGATATTGATTTTAATAAATATGCATAAACTCTTATAATAAATTGCGGAAATATTTATTTCAAGGAAATAATTATTTTACAATACAAGTAACACATTATTTCATAAGGTATCAAGTAATAAGTCATGTACAACATTTTAGACTTGGAAAGCCTTTTTTTAGCAAAAGACAAAGTTTATATCTTACAAACTTTGAGTTTATAAAATATAAAGTCTTCTTTTTCTTTTTTTACTCCATGGCCAGTCGTGCATGAGGAAAAAGAGAAACATGGCTTTCTTATTTGTTTAATCAAAAGAATTCAAAGTATGGTGCATGCTTGGGGACAAAGTTGTCTAAAGAGCTTAATGGTTAAGGACTCTTGGATTAACATTCTACTTTAAATAATGGAGAATGGATTCAATCTTGGTCATTCCTTTCCTATAAAATCCAAGAGCTCTTTTTTCCCTCTCCATATTCTCTCAAGTCTTGCACTTTCAAGATAATTGTTGCTTACATCCTCTCTTTAAGTCATAATCTTGTTTTGACATAAAGCTTAAGAGTTGTAACTAGCATTACATCAAGTCGGAACATTGTTGGTGTCTCAAGGGTTTATCCTCTCTCCATCAAATTTCAAGCCTCCCCTAGACGACTCAAAGTTCTTCAAAGGTTGTTGCTTCTTCTTCCTTTCTATGGTTGTGATTCAAATCTTTCTTCTACTTGCAAGATGATCCTTGGTGGGTAATAAAATGTTTATGTTATTTATAAAACACAAGTCTTCCATTAGCCATTATTTGTAGTTTTTGTAACTAGTTTATTAAATAAAACCCAACATTATGTTTACTGAGCGGGGCTCAATGTCGGGTGGGGCTTGATGAGTATATTGTATGCTAGTTATCTGTATGTGTTTTTATGATTACCGGGTACGACCGGGCGGGGCCCGATGAACATTCTGTATGCTATGTAGCTTGGTGATTATTGTATGTGTTATGTGTTCATATGTTTATATGTTTTCTATGTATATTGGGCGAGGCTCGATGACTGATAGATATATATACCGAGCAGGGCTCGATGTCGAGCGGGGGCCGATGACACGACAGGACCCATTATGTGTTTATTTGTATATGTATGGCATGTGGTATTTTAGGAAACTCACTAAGCTTTGTGCTTACGATTTTCAATTTATGTTTTAGGTACTACTGTTTTTAAAAGGAAGAGCTCGGGATGATTGCAGAGAAGACACCACATTGTTATGCATTTTCTTGATTTACTCTGATATGATGTGATAATTGATACATTTGTTTTATCTGTATTTTTATAATGATGTTTCTGGAACATGGTTTATTAATTAAAAATGAAACTTATGGGTCTTATTTTTAGGACGTTACAACATCCCAAAAATCAAGTCAAAATTTTCATTTTAAAAACCATCTCAAAATCCATAAGTTCACAAAACAAGTTCCCAAAATTCATTATCGTGAATCAAAGTATCCCAAAATCATCAAAACACAGAAAATCATGGATCATGTTCATGATCAAGCCTTCGCATTTCCCTTGTATTCTGAAGTACCATAAAAATCAAATTTTAAGCCAAAGCTTAGTGAGTTCCCCAAAACTACCACCACACAAAATATAACAACATGCATATTGGGTCCACAGCAACCAGACAGGATTACCCCTGAGCCCACAACACGAGTCTGGTTTGCCCACCTTGAACACAACTCATGTCTAGATTGCTCTCGAGCTCACAGCATAAGTCTGGATTGCCTTTCCGACCCACAACTTATGTCTGGCTTACTCCTAGGTTTGTTGGCTTCTGCACAAAGTAGTATTGCCTCAACCCAAACACACTATGTCGACATATGCAACCGAAAAAAACACATAACAACAAACAAATAATCATACAGATCTAACAGATCACTACAGCATAGCAACATCCTATACTAGGATGCAAAGCCTAGTAGGCCGGCTTTGGTGCCTTCGACCCACAAGTAAAGTGAGAAAAACTCACCTCACATTCTGAAGAATAGTTGAACAGATCATTGATCCAAATGTTGTATCTACCACTCACATATACAATAAATAAGGACCTAATCTAAAACTACTATTCTAATTACCCAAAATACCCTTAAGTCAAACTAGGTCAAACCCATGGTCAAAGGTTAAAGTCAAAAGTTAAAGAGTCAACACAGGCTAAGTATGTCATGCGTACTCAATCACTATGCATGGTGTAGTCAATCACTCTCCTAGTTATGGGGCCGTCACCTAATACGCGTTGCGTACCACTGGCACGCCCTGCATACTCGACTAGTTATCACTCTCCTTAATAAGTGCTTATTCCATTAAGACCTTGCATCCAGAACTCAAATCTGGTCCCAAATAACCTCCTAAATCATAAAGTTTCCAACTTTATGACATTGCATGACTAGAAGGTGCTTAAAATCAAAACCCTAACTTTTACCTAAAACCCAAGCTTCATAACTCTTGCATGGATAGGAGAAAGGGACTAAGATCACATTTTTATGACCACAAATAATTAACAACATATGAAAGGACAGATCATTTGGCCTAGAGTAAGCCAAATTTATATATACCACGATTATGGGACCAAAAAGCATAAAACTCAAGAACTAACAAGATCTAATGAAGTATTCATCAAGTTCAAAACTTTATACCTTCTGGAGGTTGCTAGAGAGATGAAAGTTACAGATCCACAAAGCTTGAAGCTCCTCAAATGCTCTCCAGTGGACTTTTTCCTTCAAGGATGAACACAAAACATTCAAAACAACTCAAAAACTCTCAAATGGAGATTAGGGTTTGCAAAGGACCTAATGGGAGAATGGAGGCTAAGGTAGGAGAGTCCCAAGGCAGATAATGACATTGTATAGGGCTCAAACCCTAAAAATTTGTCTTTACTCATCTGATGTGTACGCCCCACGTACTCACATGCATCCGCATCCAACATTAAGAGCTTACGCCCTGTGTAAGCCCCGTGTACGCATGGAGTAAGGACCATTTTTGCAATACTTTTATACTTTGAAGGAAAAAAGGAAATTACCTGATTGGATGGGTGTTACAATTCTCCCCTACCTGAATCAAACTTCATCCTCAAAGTTAGATGCTACCAATAACTCTGAGTAGTGCTCTTTCATCTCTGCCTCGAGTTCCCACGTCCATTCGGAACCCTTCTGATGTTGCCACTAAACCGTGATCAATGGTACCACCTTACTATACAAGGACTTTGTTTTCCTATCCAAAATTATCACTAGTCTCTCAACATAGTTCAGGCGCTCATCAACATGTATATCGTCCAAGGGAACCACTGCTGAATCATCAGCTATACACTTTCGAAGCTAAGAAACATGGAAGGTGTTGTGAATCTGGCTACACTCCTCAGTCAGATCTAGTCAATAGGCTACCTTGCCTATCATGGACATTACTCGAAACAACCTGATAAATCGGGGCCCCAACTTACCCCTCTTCCTGAATCGTATCACACCCTTCCAGGGTGATACCTTTAGTAAAATCATATCACCGACTTGGAACTCCAACTCGGATCGACATTTTTTTGCATAACTCTTCTGTCGACTCTGAGCTGTCTACAACCTCTACCTGATCTACTAGATAAACTTTTTCGTCTAAAGAACTACCTTAATCTTGTGACTAACCTCTCCCTAACATACTGGTGTACGGAACATCCTCTCGTAAAGAAGTTCAAAAGGCGATGCACCAATACTAGCATGATAGTTGTTATTGTAGGAAAACTCAGCCACGGGAAGGTAGGAGTCCCACCTCCCAATGAAATCCATGGAACATGCTCTCAACATATCATTGGGCGTCTAGATGGTCCACTTGCTCTGGTTGTTTGTCTACGGATGATAAGCAGTGCTAAAGTGCGATCTCTTAGCAAATTCACGTGGAACCTCTGCCAGAATCATGAAGTAAAACGAACATCCCGATTTGATACAATAGATACTGGAACACCATGTCGAGTGACGATCCCGCGCATATAAACATCGGCTAATTTCTCAACTAAGGAACTCTCTCGGATAGCTAGAAAGTTGGCACTCTTGGTCGCACATATAAAATTCATGCATTATCCTAGTACATTATGTTTTTTGTCTCAAATAATGAACAAAAGGTACTTAATTACTTTAAAATTTCATTTTCAGCAAAGAAGACATGCTCGG
The DNA here is from genome assembly GCF_051521515.1 of Lactuca serriola. Lineage (NCBI taxonomy): Eukaryota > Viridiplantae > Streptophyta > Magnoliopsida > Asterales > Asteraceae > Lactuca > Lactuca serriola. Next base: position 138,083,469 of record NC_136411.1, read on the forward strand.
AAGGAAAAGGAAGTGGATTTACTGATTGGAAGCTTGGAATTTGGATTTTGAAGAAAGAAGGCAAAACTGAAGAAGAACTCGACGAGTTTATACTAAAACTCGACGAGTTGAAATGAAGAATCCCAACAAAATAGTGTATTGCCGTACACGCGATTTTAGTGAAAACTTGACGAGTTTGGGTCCTCCAACTCCACGAGTTGCACCTAATTTCAGAACCTATTTAAGGATTGTTTTTGTTCAAAAACCTAACGTTTGTTGGAGGCTTTTATCGACTTTGGAGGCCAGAGACATTCTCAAGAAGCTTTGGAACTCAGAATTCGACTAGAGGCTATTTTTTAAGAGATCAAAGGCAATTAATCATTACTTTTCTCTTAATTCTTTGTGTGAATCATGTTTACAACATTAGATTTTGAGGTTATGTTTTTATTTGTTGAAGGTATGGGCTAAAACACCATACTTCTGTTTAGAATAGATGATCTTATGACTATGTGTTAATTGAGTGGATTTGGATTAAGTAGAATTCATTATTTATCTTGTTAAGCTTGTTAAAAGATCCTTATGTGTTAATGATAATTATTTTTTGTTAATGACTAAATATATTGAGTTGTATGAACGTCTGCTTGATTACTTAAATCTTATGGTTTTGTGAAAACGAGATTGTATGCCTAGTGTTGTGAATATAACCTAGGGTTAACTAGAGAATAAATAAGTTAATGTGTGAGCATGTATGATGACCAACCATATATGAGTTAATTGAACTAACTAATTTGATTAACTATTATTACAAGTCTTTCTTGATTCGAATTGAACACTAGTAAATTCTTTAATTTAATCACTTGATCACTGATTGAATTGATTTGTTTGCTAAAGGATTAGTAATAGTGAACATGAACCTAATCATATTAGAAATCGGTAATTAATGATATATTAATCAATTGCACTTGCCTCGAAATTAACCATATGAATAAGTGAATCGAATCTAAACAGAAGTCTCTTTAATCTTATTGAATATAGTTGTCTTTTGTTTCTCCTTTAGTTGTTAATTGTTTTTTGCTAAAGTATTCAAGTTATTGCTTCAGTTTCTAGTGTTGCAAAACTAGAGAAAAACCTCTTTTAATAATTGTTTTATTTAGATAATATTAGTGATATTTTAATTGTTTACCGTTCCCTGAGTTCGATACCCTACTTGCCTACACTAAACTGCTAATCGATAGGTACACTGTCTTTCATGTGTTTGATTTTGTGTTTAAGTTAGTTAGGATTAAAACTAGTACATTCCACACGTATCAAGTTTTTGGGGTCATTTCCAGGGAACGGTTCTAAATAATTAATTTTATTTGCTAGTGTTATTGATCCTTTGTATGATATTTATCTCATATAAAGTTACCAGTTTTCTGTTTTAATATATATTATTATGTATTTTCCAAATCTCGATGCTCTTAATGCTTTTATTGAGGATGTAATACAAGAATTTGAGCAAGAAGATGAGGAGTATGATTCATACGATGATTTGAAAAAATTTGGAAGATGGTTAGTTAACATCTTGCCTAATAAACAAGAGCAATATGAGTTACAAGAGCAATATGAGTTACAAGAGCTAGAGTTAAAAGATGAAGAATTTAATCCAGAAAGAGACTTGGAGGAGCTGGAAAGATTGATGGTAGAGAGGTCAGATGAAGAACAACAACAAGCTGAGTTACAAGAACCAAGTTGTGGTTTTGGCCATTAGCACGACATGGCCCCCTATTTTTCCAGTTTGTGTTGAAGCATGGGGTGACGCTTCCAACTTTGGAGAAAGTTATGAAGCGCGATCCATTTATGATTAGTACCCAACTGGTCCCAACCCTTGTCGAAATTCTTGGGTTTTATGAATTCAAGCTCGTTTGGCCAATTTTAAAAGCAAAGAGCCAAATTTTACAAATTGGTCCAAAGAAAATATTCAATTTGGATGGAATGGCATCAAGTTTATTGGAAGTTTATTAAGTTGAGAGTCCAGCTCAAGACTCGCACAAAAAGAAGCGCTTGTGGGAGGCAACCCGTCATTTGAGTTTGCTTTCTTTTCCTTGTTCTTTCTTTTCATTTTCGTCTTTTATTTCCTTTACTTTTTGTGTTTTCTTAAGGATTTTTAGTCTTATTCTTCAATTTATTTAAATTTTGCTTGAAGGCAAGCAAGGTTTAAGTATGGGTTGTGGTAAAAATTTTGTGAAAAACTATAAAAAAAATTGTTCTGAACCCCAAACTCGGCGAGTATGAGTTGTGCACTCGCCGTGTTCGAGTGATATTTCATGATTTTTGCTCAGAAGCCTTTCAGCATGGCGAGTTTGGGACTCCCAACTCGGCGTGTTTCCCTTTATTACCAAAAATATAAAGATTTTTAAACTCAATAAAATAAGGGTTTTAACCCTAAAAGGGCAAAAAATTCATCAGTTTTCCCCCACCGCACCCAAGGCTCGTCGAGTTTCCTCTCAAGTGCAACAATTCTTCTACTCATTACGGTTCTACTCGAATTTCTCCAACGAAGGTAAGGTTTTTCACACTTTAATCTGTTAAAGTTAAGGTTTTTATGAGTTTGGTGTTTGATTTGGATGAAAAAACCTGATTTTTGAACTTGGCATAAATTCTAGGGTTTCCATTTTGCTCAAATTAGCTAGTTTAAATCCGTTTTTATTAAGATTAAATGCATGTTATAGTAACCTAAACAAACCCCTGAAGTTGTTTGAAGTTGGGTTAGTCCTATGAAGTTCGATTCTTAATAGTTTGCTCGAAATGTTTATCAAAATCGCCGAGTTGTTCATAGAACTCGACGACTTTGTTGTTCAGAATGCCCAAATTTATTTTAAATTTTATTATTTAACTTCCTTTGGTATTTTTTTACTCTTGTGTTCTTTGTTGTGCAGAAGAAAAAAAATGAGAAGAGGTGTGTGACAACCCGAAATTTATTCCATCGTTGTAACCCACTTTCCGCTAATAAAATAATAATAATTATTATTATTCCAATAATTTTTTGGGGTTAAACAAACAAAATAATGTTTTATTTTATATTCATATTTATGGAAATAAATAAAACACGTGTAATATCTTAAATTTTGTTTGGGAAAAATCTAGTTTACAATGTAAGCCGGGTTACGACCATTTAATCAGATAAAACTTTAAACCTCGTTTAACATAAGTATCGGGTAGTTGTATACCGGGTACAACACTCAAGCCCTATATAAGGGTGAGTGGACATTCTCTTGGACCTTTTACCACACTAGACACTCTCTCTCTCTCTACTCTCTCTCCTCAAGGCCGATTTTCTCCAAAAACCGCAAGTTTCTGCTCCAAATCATAAGTTCTCTCATCCTAGCTTGTTCTAAAAATCATTGCATGTTGAATGGCTTGAAAATCATCCAAGAAGGCTAAGAATAAGGAGTTTACGGCCTAAGAACACTCTTAGGCCGTAAACCCCTAAAAGTGAGCCAAATATGCATCAAATCTCCTCCTTAGGCTTAGAACTTAGCCTTGAAGTATTTTAGACATTAAACACCAAGTTTAGGGGCTTGAAAGAGGGTTTACGGCCCAAGAACATTCTTAGGCCGTAAACTCCCTCAACTCATGCAAATCAAGCCTTAGAACTTAGCCTTGAAGTATTTTAGACATTAAACACCAAGTTTAGGGGCTTGAAAGAGGGTTTACGGCCCAAGAACATTCTTAGGCCGTAAACTCCCTCAACTCATGCAAATCAAGCCTTAAACCCCATTTTGGCCTTATACCTTCACTTAGAAATTGTTAGGAATGAGCAAAGGACCTCAAAAAAGAAGTTAAAGGGCTGTCCAAGAGTTTACCACCATAAACCATGGGGTTTACGGCCGTAAACTCCCAAGGAGTGGTCCTAGGACCGCAAACTCCAAGGGAGTACCCTCCTTTAACCCTTTAAGCCTCGGATTAAGCCCTAGAACTACCCCTAGTAGTGTATGAACCCTTTAAGCACTCAAACCCACTCCTTCCATGAGTTTACGGCCGTAAACTCATGGAGGAAATGGTCCCTCAACCGTAAACTCACTCAAGGTGAGTTTTAGAAGAGTAAACTCCATGGTGAGGTCTTATACTCTTTCATTGCAACCCAATAGCCTCCTAACACTTGACCAAAGCGTTTTCCTTCACATTAGGATGTCTATATGTGTTAAATTAGTGTTTCATCCACTAATTATATGAAAACTTTTGTCTTCATATGTCACTAGGTTTATAAAGTGTGTTCAAGTCCTCACTTGACACCAAACACACAACAGAGACTCCTATCTTATCCACTCGCTTCAGGTGAGTTCATACCCCTTAATTAATCTTTTTAAATGTTTTTACATGTTTTACCAGGGGAGAGGGGGGATACAAGTAAATGCAACAAGTTCTAGTTCCTAATCATATGTGATTTACAGCTTACAACCAAAAAGGATCTCTCTATACTTTTATCTATTTGTCAATAAAACTGTTTTAAATATTCATCAAACGCATTTTCTAAATTAAATTGTTGTTAAACTATTTTCAAATTTTATTTAAATTACTTTTATTTTAAACTATATCGACATCCATATATTTATATAAATAAGACTTGAAGGACTTAGGACCAATAGCTCACCTTATTTCCTGTTCTTGTTTGATTGTGGTCTTAGGGTATATTGTTATCCGTCCGACTGTCATTGATTTCTTACTTATATATCATATATATTGTGTTAGATATGAAAGTCTTCATCTTATATAATACCTTTGTAAATCAAAGGCATGCGACTCTACACTCTATATAACTATAATAGGTATAGTTAACACTACTGCTTGACACCTCTATCACTAGGATACCCGTTATAACTATTACTATCACGAGTTTAGACACGTTTAAGAGAACACTCTCTATACTATAACTAAAAGTTACTATACTATAATTCAAGAGAATACACTAATCCATAATATAACATACTATTCCTCTATATGACACTCTACTACGTAAATACCATGTAACCGGGGCTTCCCGAAAGGAAAGCAACACTACATGTATAGATCTATACAAGATGGATGCTATTACATCCCGACTGTTAAATTACAGTCCGAGCCGACTAGGTCCAGGGATGGCACTACAACACTACACTGCGGATGACCGGGAAGGTTATCGGAACCTCTATAATCATTTAGTTCGGTTACACAAGAAATCTCATCTATATTCAAATTAACACACTAAGAACTAAAGTCTAATTTAATTTCCCGAAGTAAATGAATATATATATATATATATATATATATATATATATATATATATATTGAAGTTTGCAACACTACTACAGTCAACCAGCAATACTTTTTCTCATCTACGCTACTTGTATGAAACTTACTACCTTATCTTTAGCACTGATAGTTTCAATGAAAACACTTTTACACCCTCAAAGGATTTAACTTACACATATCTAAATCTGGAAAATATAGGATTTTCTAGGGATTTCTACTACTCTCAAAATTCATTTCAACTCATATATTAATTGATTGTAAACACTTTTATGCAAGAAATGACACTAAAATCTTATGAACTCACCAGCTTTATGCTAATACTCGTTTTCAAAATAACTTGTATCCTCAGGCCAAAGATAGACAGGTACTGGTGCAGCTTTTGAGAAGATGGAGCATATAGAAGACCCATCTTTTATTTTTGTTATACTTTTGGTGTCTATTAACTGTACAGAACACGTTTGTATTTAAATCACTATATTAATACAATGGTTGTTGTCGCTTGTTTTTACTATTATGCAATTATAATGATATTGCACATGACGTCCTCCACCCCAGAACGTTTTCCGCCGTTCTCGGTTTTGGGGTGTGACAAGGTGGAAGAGGTCAACAAGTTCCTAGGGACCAAGAGGATTTCCCTTGGTACAACTATCCACGAGTTGTGTCTCTAAGAACTTTGACTAAATGGCGAAGCAAATTAGAGAAGTTGAAAAGGAAGGAGTTTTATATAGCTAATGAAGTAAATCGGATTTGGCTAGAGCAGGTTGGGTTAGTTGAAGCGATGAAACCAAATTTGACTAAAGTGTTTATGAATGATGGGGTAAGGGTCACATGTAATGCTTGGAGAAGATTGTTTCAAATACAAGAGTCGGTTTACAAAGAACTATTTCTGGAGTTTTATGCCACGGTTCAACTCAGGGGTGGTGATGATCCTTTCGATACACACAGCTTGACTTTTTGTTTGGGGGTAGAATATAGGGAATGTAGCATTTCCGAGTTTGCATGGAGGATGGGTGTCTACAATCAGTCAGAGGCTATGACAGAAGGTTTTGGTACATTTTTAGACCATTGTCATAGGAAGAGCTTCCAAATGGGGTTAATATATCAAATTGGTGGACAACGATTGCGAATGGGGTGTATATTCCATTGGCGGCACAAGAAGGTGACATCCAGTCACCAGTCCACCGGATCCTTCACCGATTTATTGCATGTTCTATCAACATGAAGAAAGACAATGACAAGGTTCCGAACCTTGATTTATTTTTCTTGTGGAGCATCCTCACGCCCAACACTTTTTGCAATATACCATACTGCTTGGCGAAGTACTTAGTGGAGAAAGGGGTAAAGGATAAGAAGGCATCATGGATTTGTGGGGGAATGTTCATGACAAATTTGGCGAGGTCATACGGGATATTTAAGAGAGGATCCGGAAATTTTTTAACAATGATGCACACACGCTCATTTAGTCCTCTTCTTTACATGAGGGCAAAGATTGTGGAAGACAATGGCGGAGGAAAATTTTCAATTCCCGAGGATGATGAAGTGTTAATGTCGGAGCAATCGGGAAGAAGAGTTCGGCCTCGACCCGCACCCATGCATGAGGAGCCATCGGTAATACCCATTGAAGATGAATTGCCTATGGACCCATACAACTTGTCCATGAGGCCATTTCAAGATAATTTGGCTCATGGGGTGAATCACACCAATATGACCTTGGAGTTTATGATGAGCCAAATGAATATGCAACACCCCGATTCACATCCTCCATATTCGTATATTCCAAGTTGGGATGTTATTTGGAGAGAAAGACAAGGAGGAGCCGGAGGAAGTGGAACCGGAGGAGAAAAAGAAGATGATTGATTATCCTTTTCATTTTATTTATGTTTAAGTGTTTGAGACAATTTTTTTACTTGTTTTGTGTGTTTTTATTTGTTATGGTTTGGTTATTTTGAAACTTTTAGTAATTATGATTAATTAGGAACTTTATATTTAATAGTTGTTTTTTCTTTTTTATTATGTAGTTTTTGGTTTTTGATCTTGCAGAATTTAGGGTGAGAATTGAACAAATATTTAATGCGCGAGGGAAATAAAGTGAGGGATTGATTCGTTAATGAGAAGATTAGAAGACTTTGAGCGATATTTTGAGTCTGGTGTTTATAATATTTAAAAGGAGTCACATTACTAAAGAATATAAAGAGGTGTATTACATTAATACGCTCTTTGAGCAAGAAATCAGAACTGAAGCATAAAGAAGAAAATTTCACGATCAGAGCCTTCAACTCGTTGAGGTCATAACACAACTCGGTGAGTTCCAGAGGAAAAACACGATTTCTGCCTGAGTTACGATCTAGCATGACGTGTTTTCCAACTACAACTCGGCGTGCTACTTCTTAGTCAACTTTTTTGAGTGTCAATTAGATTCCATTAGAGGCAGGCATTATGCATATTTTTGAAGTCCAATTTTAAGGAATTACAAGAAGCTTTTTCCTGTATATTTAGAGTTGTACCACACGAGAAGTTTGACACCCAAGGCAAGGATGAGCAGTTCCCATGCCAAAGTTAGCTGAAGATGGAGCTCCAAAGAAGAAATATCAACATCACCACTTCTATCCCAGGGGATTCTGTTCCAATTTTCTCTTTTTACTTTTATGTTCTTTAATTGTTTTAACATGCAATGGGGATATTGCATAAATTAAGTGTGGGGTAGGGGGTTGATTACATTAGTTACATTAGAATCCTAGGCATAAAATAATAAAAAAATTGCATAAAATTGCTAAGATTAATTCATAAAATTTTGTTAAAGCAATTACGATTCCATGCTATTATAATGTTTAATGATTCTTTGAGGACCTAAATTTTTAGTTGAGCCAATCTAGGTTATAGTGCATTTGTGGCTCCCTTTATTCTAGTGAAATCATGGAACAAAAACACAACCTCGCTTAGTTTGAAGGACGCAACATGTTTAGCATCGTGTACCGGAAATGTATCTAGGAAAGCTTAAGTAGTCATTGCACATGAGACTAATGCCTTTAATCAATAAGGATGAAGTTAAAACCCCTTGCGTAAGCATATGTTTTTCTAGGTTTTTAGTTTGAGTGAAAAAAGTGCGGTTGAAAAAAAAGTGTGTTGAAATGTTTGAAAGAATCTACAAGTACGAAGACATGAAAAAGAGTGCTACAAAGTATCAAGGAATCGAAGAAAAGGTTGTAATTTTATTTTAACTGTAATTTTCTTTTCTAGGTTATTTTTCTGTATGTGTGCTTGGGGGTTTATCCAAATACTTAGTTATAAAATCCATGCATTATCTTAATAATTTTATGTTGTTTTGTCTCAAATAATGAACAAAGGGTAATTAATTACTTTAAAATTTCATTTTCAGCAACGAAGACATGCTTGGAAGGAAAAGGAAGCGGATTTAGCAATTGGAAGCTTCGAATTTGGATTTGGAAGAAAGAAGGCAAAATTGAAAAAGAACTCGGCAAGTTTATTCTAAAACTCGACTAGTTGAAATGAAGAATCCCGACAAAATAGTGTTTTGCCGTACATGCGATTTTAGTGAAAAACTTGGCGAGTTTGGGTCCTCCAACTCGACGAGTTGGGCCTAATTTCAGAACCTATTTAAGGATTGTTTCTGTTCGAAACCCAAACATTTGCTGGAGGATTTTTATCGACTTTTAGAGGCCAGAGACATTCTCAAGAAGCTTTGGAACTCAGAATTCGACTAGAGGCTATTTTGAAGAGATCGAAGGCAATTAATCATTACTTTTCTCTTAATTCTTTGTGTGAATCATCTTTACAACATTATATTCCGAGGTTATGTTTTTATTTGTTGAAGGTATGGGCTAAAACACCATACTACTGTTTAGAATAGATGATCTTATGACTATATGTTAATTGAGTGGCTTTGGATTAAGTAGAATTCATTATTTATCTTGTTAAGCTTGTTAAAAGATCCTTATGTGTTAATGATAATTATTTTCTGTTAATGACTAAGTATATTGAGTTGTATGTGTAACTACGTAAATTTTCAAAAAAAAATTTCCATTTCAAAATATAATAAAATTCATATGTAATATCAAAATCCATGCATCAACATCATCTCGATAAACAAATCCCAAGATCTCAATGTAAATAAAACTCCATCTATGTGTATGGTCATGTCGGCGTCTTCCCGTGATCCTCACTCGTACCTGAAACACATAACACACAACACGGTAAGCATAAATGCTTAGTGAGTTCCCCAAAATACCACATACAACACATACGTCACTCGAGGCTACAGTACGACCCTACGATCGATGTGTCTCAGCGGGACCCTCCAGTCCCATAGCTCGTTGAACCCTCTGGTCTGGTCATAGCTCGTTGGACCCTTCGGTCCGGTCTGTATCGTTGGACCCTTCGGTCCGGTCTGTATTGTTGGACCTTTCGGTCCGGTCTATACAACACATAGCATACATATATCACAATGCACATAATCTCATACATACACATAGCACACAAGACCCACCGGTCTACACATAGATACCACTCTAGGTAATGTATAGTGAGAAGACTCACCTCGGGTAACTCAGATAATCTCGCACACGAATATACCGATCTAGCCCCTGCCTAATCACATAAACAATATCCTCAAATAAATAATGGCTCTCAAAGGCTAGATTAAATCCCTTTCTAGAATCCCACAGAAGGGTAAAAGACCATTTTACTCCTCCTTGACCCAAAAGTCCAAATGTTAACCAAAACCCTAAAAGTCAATGAAAGTCAACAGAGGGCAGTACGCGACACGTACCATCTCTGTACGTGCGGCGTACGCCGGCGATCCAGAATCAGGGCTGTAAAGGTCACTAATCACTCTAACACCTTTCCTCTTTCCTTATAAAGCCTTTATCTCATGCATGACTTAATATTCACGTCCAAGATCGGATTTTTATGAACCCACAACTCATATTACTCTGAAATATGGCAGATCTAAGCTTATGGAGACCATTTCCTCATAAAGTCTCCACCTTGGGACCAAAAACCCTAAAAATTTGTCCATGAAGCACAAATCAAAATAACAAGGAAAGCATTGAGCTTTTTACCTCCAAGTGAAGCTCCTCCCTCTATAGAACTCATATTCAATCTTGTACTTCAACTTCTAGCCTACACAAGAACCTCCTCTTCTTCTTCACTAACACATAAAGACACATTCTAGCTCAAGAACACTCACACACTAGCTTTAGAACGATAATAATGCTCTCCTATGGTTTCTCTCTGAGGGATGGTGGTTGGGGACAAGACCATATCATAAGTTGAAGGCCCCGAGGGCAAGTCAGATTTATGCTGAGGGGTTAGGGGTAATCTAGTCTTTTAGCTATGGACCAATTCCATGTTATTATTATATATGTTATTTGGTTATGTGTTGGTACTTTGGGGGAACTCACTAACCATTGGCTTATTGTTTTGGGTTATGTTCCAGGTACTTCGGATGACTGCGGGAAGGCAAAAGGCGTGACCGTACACATCATCTTGTTATGATTTATGATTTTGGGGAAACTTTGATGTTAGAAATGTTTGAAAACTGTTTTTGTAAACACTTTATGGTTTTGGGTTGTATTTAAAAGGTTTAAATTTATCATGATTTTTATGGGTGTTACAATATATATATATATATATATATATATATATATATATATATATATATATAGAGAGAGAGAGAGAGAGAGAGAGAGTTAGGTTCAAATGTTTTCAACAATTATTGTGTGCACATATGAACCAATCAGAATTTAAGAAAAAAGAAATCATTAATTAAATAATAAAGGGTAGTATAGTCATTATGTATGCACAATTAATTATATTCCAAAATTATAATCCCGAAAATAATAGGTCAAATTCCCTTAAATACAGTTGCCTTTAAATAACCCTAATGTTACATCTCAATAATCCCATATGTCGTATTCTTCCCATCTTTACTGGCAATTTTCGTCAACGACAACAACCCTCCGTTGATGCCTCGTTTTCGTCGGTCATCCACAAGTCGCCGCTTGAAGTTCACAATCACTCTCGCTGCCATCTAAAAACCCTATCGCACAAATATTCATGTTGTATTGAGGAGTTCGTCAAGTAAGTTTTCCTAAGTTACAGGTAATTTTGATTATTAGGTACTTGATTTGGAAAAATACAATTCAACAGTTTTGGTGTTTGTTGAAAATTGTTTAATAATTTAAATGTTTTGGATATTATAGGCGTCCACTTTATAAATAAACTTGAAAATAGATGAGAAATTTATCTATGGCGGTTGTTGATGTTTACGACCGATGATTACAATTATTATCTACATATGACGTTGATTACTTGAAAGCTTCCATTATTCAAAGTCTACGTAATATGCACATTGATTTAGGATGAATGAGATATGATTATATTTTCCAATTAATCATTGATAGGTTAATTTGTTACCCTGATTATTCTGTCAACAAGGAAGGATTCTTTGTTACTTGCTTTCTTTTTTATTATCTAATTATTTTGTCAGAATTACAGCATGTATTCACCAAATATTATGTAAATTTAAAATGTGATCTTTAAATTTTGTATGTTAATTGCTTGTGAAAGGTCCTTAACGATAGTTTTGCTTTTAGAAGAACCGTTTGAGGTTGAGCCAACCATTTTGTGTGCATTCTGTCATAATATAAATCCATTCTTTCATAATTTTTGCATTCTAGCATAAAGTATGTTATGTATTATGCCAAAATTTAAAAAAAAATATTATCGACAATATTATTTTATAATGGATTAGTGTTATTTGTTAGATTTTAATGGGTTTTTTTCATTTTAGGTTTTGAAGAGGTTGTCATTCATGTGGAAAAGAAAGAAAATATGGAGAACAAGAATGTCTTATAATAGAATGTATTCCGCCAAAATGTATAAAATGAATCTTAGCAATATTATTCTTTCAGAATGAATTAGTTTTTTTGTTGGATTTTGATGTTTTTGTTGCATTTGTGATAGGAATGGCTTTAAGACCTTATAGGAATGACGTGAAGAATGAATCAAAGATTGATCATACTCACAGTTTAAGAATGTTGTTTTTTAAGAATTACACTTGTTATTCTTTTAGAATGTTATTATTCAAGAATGTTCTTGTTGTATCACAATCATAGAATATAATTATTTGATATATTATTAGTTCAACAATCGATTTTTTATATTGTTTCATAATGTACTTAGTCATGTTTTCTTCTTATTTATGTATTCTTAAAGGATGTCATAAATTGTTATTCTAACATAATATCATTCTAACATAATATAATAAGATATAATCGGTTAAGATTACAAATTAAATTAAAATTGAAATTGAATTAATTTTTTAAAAAAATTATCCCTTCAAGTTAAAAAATGTCCTTTTTTAAATATAGTTAATTGTCTAAAATAGTCTTTTAATTAAATTTGAGTGATATTATGGTATATGGTATTCCATTATAATATTATAGACCCTCAAAATCATAGTCATTCATTATCTTCATCTATTGGTCCATAATTCTCCTTACATGCACACAATACTTACCTAAAACAAAATAACATAACCATATATATATATATATAAGGGTAAATTTAAAACTCTTTAAATTTAGTTGTCTATTATTAATTCACTATTTAAATAATAAATAAATATTCAAATTCAAATAATAATCTTTATTATTTTCCACATTTAAAACATTTTAAATTTGGTAATTATCCATATTTAAAAGATCTTTAAATGTGAAAAATAAAAAGAAAAAGGGAAACCCTAATCCGTATAACGTCCCAAAAATTACAATAAATTTAAACTTTTGAAAACATTTATATCTATAATAAAAACCATTAAATCCATTAATTAACCAAAATCGTTATGTTTCAAGTATTCAAGTAACATTTCAAAATCAAAACATTCTTTCAACAATATTAATCATTTTTTATAATTCACAACAACAGCAGAAAACTAATGGTGTTAAAATCCTAATTCAAGAGTCTATGACAAGGACCCAATCTTCAACCGCACCAATGTACAGTCAAGCTAAACCCTCATTCATACATGATGTACCTGTAATAATTATTTTATAAAGGAAAGGGTAAGCACGAAGCTTAGTGAATTCCAACACAACATAACAATAGAAGTATTACACTCTACTCCTACATTCCAGGCCATTATTAAACATACAAGCATTCATATAGCATAAACATCAAGATCATATGACTCGTGTATATTTGGGAACACATCCCAAACAACACCCATATAAGGACTTGATATTCAGCTGTCAAGTCCACGGACCCAGCATTTCCGCCTTCAGTCCCCCTGACTCTACACTATGGCCTTCAGTCAGTCTGACTCAGCATAAGGCCTTCAGTCAATCAACTCGGTATTCAGCCGTCGAGCCCAAACATATCATGCATATAAATTCCACATAACAAATAAGTACATCGAATATAACTAATGCAACAAGTATTATTTTCCTATCAACCATATAGTTCCTAGTCTCACCCGACCTAACAGTATGCATATAATACTCTAAGGTTATGATGTGAGGAACTCACCTCCAATAGCAAAACACTCTCCAAAGTATCCCGAGACACCCTTTACACTAGGTCAACCTTCAAGATTCCTAATAATAGCCAACAGAGTTAAATTTTGGTCCTTTGATATCTCAAAAGTATAATGACTCATGGGTTATTTATTTCAGATTTATACATAAAAGTTATGGTCTTTTCAGGACCTGTTTTACCCCCTTTAAACACCTTATTTTTCAAAAATGTTCTATATGAATGAACTTCAGGTCCTTATCTTTAAAAGTAGTATTTGCACACATCCGTACGATTGTTCTACAATTTTTGGTGATTTTCACAAAACTACATCGCAAAATAGTTAATTGCGGACCAGTTTGGGTAAATGGTCAATTTCACCCTAGTTAGTGGCATTTTTGGACTTTGTTCAAAACTAATAATTGTATAGAACTCAAAAACGAAATAATGGGATTTGGTTTCAACTAAAAAGGTTTTCTCATGATTGAGATATGGTCTCTCAAAGATATGGACAGATTGGTCTATTTTTCAGAAAGATAAAACTAGGGTTATGATTTAATCCACTCAACCCATTAAGTCTCAAGTTTGATTAACATCTTCTAGGTCTGTAGAACATCAGCCCCAGTACTTATAGGAAATTTCCATTCAATGGTCAAAAACTCATACCTAGGTTGTTGAGATTGAAAGCTCCATACAAGCATTGCACCTAAAACGATTTTGACAACAACCCTAAAATTTCTGTCACGATTAACGACCAGAAACTCAAGTACATTTCAATTAAAATTCCAACAGTCAAAGCTTCAATATATGTCTTTGGAAGCTTCACTCCAAATTTCTTGATGATCCAACGGTTCAATCTCTGGGGATCCTCCAAACACTGCTGAAAGGTCTTCAAAAACGGGAATTCCAAGCAAAATGGATATTAGGGTTAAGTTGTGTTTAATGGTTCTTAACTTATGTCCCTAGGTTTGAAACAATAACTCTATTGCCCCTCTTTGCAATATTATGACTTTAAAGTCCTCAAGTCTCAGTCTGGTTCTTCATAACTCCAACTATCATGGATTTGACATTCAAGTAATTATAATTTCATTTCATACACCTTAATACTTAGCCTTGAAATATAAAATTATCTATTGGAATTCAAAGATTTGAATTTATAACCTTAAACTGTTATTTTTGACCTATGATTATAACTATTTAAATTAATTTAAAATTAAAGTGTTACAATCTGGCAGCCTCATGTCGTGAGTTACGATTAAAAGGTTTCTCTATTATGAATTTTCAAATTTATCTTCTTTTTTTCAACTTCAAACAAGGATCTACAGAAAATATCGATTAAGGGTGCTAATATTATGAACGAATGGCTCTGATACCATTATTGAGTTTTCTATGTATTAAATATACTTAAACTATGTAGCAGAAAAATCAAACTATGATATACCTAAGTATACATGCACCCTTGAATCTATGACTTCATACTAATTACTGCTACCCTATAAAACATAAAACATAAAGAAGAAAACATACCTCTTATGTAGCCCTTGATCTCTATGCTTGATATTTTGATCATGTCCTCCTTGAAGTTGCTTAGGAGAAGGGTCAATTTCACAAACCCTAAGAGGGTTAGAAATCATCCCTATGGGAGGAAGAAGAAGAGTTGGTGAAAAATTCAAGCCAAGGTACAAGGAAGATGAAATCCCTAAGGTCCTATTTATAGCATATGATGTCTTCCTAGGTTTTTTACTCTTTCTCATGTAGGATAAGGAGCTAACTATGAAATTCACTACGTTTCCCATGTGGGATGGAGTGATTTTCATCCAGCCTTAACTCCATAAGGGTTCTGGAATATTCCTGATCAACTAACTATTGACTAATTGAATATTCAACCCTTTAATTAATTAAACTGTTAACTAATTCCCAAAATATATTTCCAATTAGTTTCTAATTAATTATTAACCATAATAATTAATAAAAAAACTCCTTTATTTATTCTACTCAATTTGGGTCTTGAGGGCAACCCAAAAGGACCCTATGTGTAACACCCATGTTCAAGTATGGTTTAGCTTTTATTCTCTAGGGCAAATGATGGAGTTTTGGGGAAAAATTATGTACCACGGTGTGGAGAAAGGATGCCCACATCGTGGCATTGAATAAATGGCACATGCATTTTATTGAGCCACCACGACGTGTCCAAGAGTAGCCACGACGTGACAGTTGTTCTGGCCCAAGCCTATCATTATTTTAGGGTTCCCTTCGTATTTAAACCCTCTAAACCGATTTTAGGGTTCATTATCAGCCTCCAATCCCTCTTTCACCTCAAAAAACCCTAGCCTCCATCCTTTGTTTGATTCCTGAGCTTTTTGGAGCTTTATTCGCTTAAAGAAGAAAAAGAAGGCAATCTTTTGGTGGAGCTCGCAAGGAATCAGCATTATCATCACCTCATATTATCTCTACACCTTTTTAAGTGTCTAAGTTCTTTAATTTATGTCATTTGGTGGTTAGATATTGAATATTATCCAATGTTGCTCGTGTTTGAGCAAGTTTGGAGAGAAGGAACTCATAAAGTTTGCAACTTTGTGACTCTCCTGAGTCCCAAGAGTATTATATGCTATGGATCTAGTCTTTGATGGAAGATCTTATCATTTGCCTAAGTTTTGGCCTTTAGGCTTCATATTTTGACCTAAGATGGATCTTAGACATGCATTGGACATAAATATCTATAAAGCTTCCACCTTTATGATAGATCTAGTATTAGAAACCCTTATGGAGTAGTTGGGTTAAGTACTTTTTCAGATTAAGGGCTTAATGATTAAGACATTATGGATTTTGGACTTATTTGGACCTAGGGTTTGAGATCTTGATCTCTTTGGGTGTCTTGGTGGATAAAGTTGGAAACTTTATCCATTTAGACAATAGTATAGACTAGATCTAAACTTTGGAGCACTTAGGATCAAGGGAGGCAGATTAATCCATTAAGTTGTTGAAGACTCGGTGCCCACGGTGTAGCACCAGGTCGCCACGGCATGTCAATATGGAATATCACGATCACGGTGTGGCCATAGGTGGCCACGATGTGGTAGTTGACTTAAGTCAACGTTGGCCATTGACTTTGATCGTTGACTGTTGGCATGGGTTAACTTTTTGGGTCAATCTCTATTTTTTAGTAGGTAGACTTAGGGTTTGACTTGTCTAGATTGTTAGGAGGTGTTTTGCACCCATCTTTTGGCGGTGAGAGATGTTGGTTGTGAATAGTGTAGTATTACAGGAGCTTTTAGTTAGCATCGTGATTCTGGTGAGTCTCCTCCCGGTGTTTGGCAGGTTGAAGGCACCAATATTGTCCCATGAATTATTGTTATTGGTAAGCTAGTTGTCCGTGTGACTCTTGCATGTGTTGTATGTGTTGTATGCATGTATACTTTTTTGATATATATATATATATATATATATATATATATATATATATATGTGCGGTGAAATAGACCCGGTACAACCTTATGCTAACATATGAGTTGAAATAGACTCAAGGTTGAAATAGACATGGGGGTGAAATAGACCAAGTACAACCTTTAGTTGACATATAAGTTGAAATAGACTTAGGGATGACATAGACTCAATACAACATTGAGCTGACATATATGTATGATATGAGGTATTTTGGAGAACTCACTAAGCCTTATGCTTATAGTTTATGTTTATGGTTTCAAGTACTTATGGTTCGAAAGGGAAGGTCCTGGCTTGATCGCAATGTATCCACCCATGTTTCCGCACTTTGTAACTTTGGGATCGTACTATGATAACTATTTTTACTTTGATATGCTTTTGAATATTTGAGAACGATAAATGGTGTTTATGGTTGAATTTTAAGAAAATGAAAATTTTACCTTATAATTTTTGGGATGTTTCAAGTTGGTATCAGAGCCTTGGTTTGAGGGATTCGGGCATAGTCTTGGGTCTGACTGAACTCAAACTAAGGAATTGGTAATCTTTTGAAAGAATAACAAATTCTAAAAGGATTTTTATAAAGAAAAAAGGGGTGTGATGCGTAAAACCAGTCGTGCTCACATACATGTTTGTTATGAGAATTGCATGCTAGAATAGGGATAAGGATATGCTCAGGATTTCATGATTAGGATAGATGCCTTTATATGCCTGTTGTTTGAGCTTTTCGAATTACATGCTAGTATGGATATCAGATGATTGGAATAGGATGACCTGACTAGGTGATACGCTGGTTAGTTTTTCGATGCACGAATGTTGCTTGTTTTGTGCTTTGTGGAACCCTTAGTGATGTGAGTTAACTATTGAGTAAATATGTTTAAGTCACATGATGCAAAGGTCAAATAATCTCATAATTGAGGATTTGTCTCTATTGTGCAGCTCTCGTTTGAGTCTAACCGTTGTAGGGATTGATTCTTTTACTCAAAGGATTATCTAAGCTTTGTTGAATGTGATTATATTCATGAAGTAGTTAGCTAACATTAGTGAGATTTCTTCAGCAGTTGATGGCAAGTTGAGGTTAGAAACCTAGGAGAGCCTAGCAAGTGCTTTATTGGGTTGGTTGTGCTATTTAGAAAGTACTTAGAGTACCTATATGAGAAGGTGATTTGGAGGATTTGATATAACTCTTAAGGAATTTATGGATAGTTATGGAATGTAGTATTAGGCTCGTACTACAGAAAGCATAGGATCCATACTCAAATTGAGGGGAGTCATGGAGAATCTAGAAAGCCTATGGGATGAGGATTCTTTGAGTATGTTCTAATTATAGTATGGTTGCTTATCAGTATGGTGATGATTACTCATGGCAGAGGGTATGATTTAGGCTCAGGTGCTGGCACCGAGATGATAGATGAGTGGATGTGGGAGTTCATCTCTTCAGAGATCACCCGAGGTATTTTAGAGCAGACTCTAGTGATTTTTGGTACGATCAAGGATGGGATCATGGATATTATATATGAGCATCAGGACGCGTACCACACTGGTATTATAGAGTTCCTAGATGAGCGACTATGGGCCTTTCGGGTTGAGATCATTGTAGTACAGTTGGGAGCACAAACTCCCACATTTTAGGAGTTCAAGGCTTATAAAGCATCAAAGTTCTTTGGGGCTAAGGACCTCAATGATAGCCGCCGATGGATCGTTGACATGGAGAATGCTCAGAAGACGTGTTTCTACCTTTATGGGGTGAAGATGGGATTTTCATATTTTCTTTTGAAGGACCGAGCCCGTGATTGATGGGAGGAGGTCGGTAGTGTGTTGGAATATGTGTATATGGTGTCCATGTCTTGGGAGGAATCTATCATATGATTGTAGGAGGATTTTGCTCCAGCAATAGAGGTGCAACAACTGGAGAGGGAGTTTCAGGATCTTTTCCAGACTACTAAGACTATGGCAGATATCACTACCAAGTTTCGGGAGAGGGCTTTGTTGGTTCCGTAATATGCGGTGGACGAGGAGATGAAGATGGTGTGGTATTATGATATGCTGAGGGATGATTTCAAGGAGTTTGTGAACTTTTCAGAGTGTAAGGCCCTAAATGATATGATTGATAGAGCCCGAGAGCGGGAGATTGATTTGGAGCACCTCGAAAAAAGGAAGCCAGATCAAGTGTAGATAGTTGGGGGTCCTGCGAAGAGACCCACGAATTCTGATCAGCGAGTAAGAGGCCAGCATAGCCAAGGTCAGTGCAGCATGTACGGGCAAGCAACACAATGGAATTCGTCGATCTAAGGGTTTGGGTTGCTACAAGTGTGGCAGGATTAGTCATGTCAACTGAGATTATCCATAGGGATCGATTATGTTATGTTTCTACTGCAACCAAGTGGGGCACAAGAAGGTCGACTATCTGGAGTTGATGAGGGGAGTAGTGAGGGCACCTGCTCCACCCACTCTGAGGGTTACCGATGGTTGCCATGGAAAAATGGATGTTCCCATGGTGAGGAGTCGAGCATTGCAGTCTTGGGTCGAGGAGATTCGAGTTCCTCCAGTTGACATCGCAGCTATGTACTATATTCCTTTCTTCATGCTTTTATTATTTGTGTTTGTGATGGTATGTTGTCTCAACATATAAATTAGAATTTTCCTCATGATGGTCTAGACATTGTATTTTAAGAACCTTTATATGCCATTTTGCATACCGAGAGCCATGAGGATATTTGGGTAAGCCGGTTTTGGATTTCGATGAGGGAAGCATCGACTATCGTCAGAACAAGATTTAAGTGGAAGAAAACCAGTAGCCGGTTTGATTTTTGGTGGTATCAGTACGGAATTCAAGGAATTTGCAGGGTGGGCATGCCATATTTGAATGGAGGCATTGTGTGGATCTTTTGAGGTTGTGAGGCAATGGCGAATTGGTTTGATTGTGGGTATAAGATCAGTAGTTTTCAAGTTCATACCTTCGAAGTGCAGTTAGTTGCAGGTTCGCATGTGAATTGCTTTGGTGTAAGTAGGTCGTTGAATTGGTTGGGTACCCGTTTTAATAGTTGAGATTTTGTTCTTCATCATCTGATAAAGTTGTCACGGATTTGTAGTGGATTTAGTGGAAAGTGCTTGGGAATATTGAGCTCGTTGGAATTTCGGTGAGTATTCATCCAATTCTAGAAGGTGTGTGCTCTTTAGGATTGACTAGTAATGGAATTCTAGTTCTTGTAGGCTCAGTTCGTCGATAGTTATGGTAGTAATGTGGCAGGATGGTTTGGAAATCCATCGATTTCGTGGGTTGTGTTAGAGCCTCTTTGCCTATTCTTTTCTGATTAAGGCTTTGGGGTTCGAAGCATAACCCAAACAGTTGGTTGGGGTATAGTCGGATGCGGGTTCGACTCATGATGATTATGGTTGGTATGGTACATGAACAGTAAGACCATGGGTTAGGACCATGGTAGTATAGAAGTGTTGTAAGACTACGAGAGTGGTCGTAGCATTCACTAGGTTGTCACGTAGTGGTAGAAGTATTGTAAGACTATAGGGTGGTTGTAGTATTCACTAGGTTGGCAGGTAGTGGTATAAGTGTTGTAAGACTATGTGGTGGTTGTAGGCTTGTAGCATTCACTAGGTTGACAGGTAGTGGTAGAAGTGTTGTAAGACTACGAGGTGGCCCGTAGCATTCGCCTGGTTAATGAGCATTCGTGAGAGTGTTGCAAATCTACGATCTGGCTCATAGTTTTCTCTAGGTAGAGTTAGACCCTGGCTTGATGGATTGTGAGATTGTTGGAGACCACAATATTCGTGGGATTGAGGATAGTTGAGGGCCGTTTAGGGTCAGATGTGATGTAAGACTTCAGCTCGGCGAATAGCATTCAGTTAGAGCAAACTATATTATTTTGCATCGGTATAAAGGTTGGTTATGTTATCCATGGTTGGATCTGGAGGGTTGTTGGAGCCATTATGCAAGCAGGCTAGGATAGTTCTTGCTAGATAGAACCTCGTTCAGAGTTGCGTGGTGATTGTACATGAGGCTATCAGCCTCAGCAAACGGTTAGATATCCAGTACTTTGGTTAATTGGTAGGTAAATATGAGGCCAGGGAGGTCTCGGTTAGATCATAAATGTGATTATAGGACAGCAAGATGAGCCTTAGATGGTACCAATGATTGAGACTCGTGCTGGGAGTTGCCTTTGTTTCCAATTGAAAGGTTTTTGGCAACAATGAATGGTCAGGGATTTTGTTTCCCAATAGAATCAACAAGATACTTCAGGGTCAGTAGGGTTATTGTGAACTGATATTACCATCTCATCCATCAATATCATCTCAATTGATTTTACTATAGTGGGGTTAACATTTGAGATTGATCTCTATAACCGGATAATAGACACTTTTAGTGTGTAATCATCATTCATATTGTCCAAGTCTTTAATTAAAGTGATGTTTCTCTCTGTCATTGTCATCGTAACAAAACATAAAAGAATAAAATATTATGTTAGTAGAATGTATAATGTGAGTAGATTAGAATAAAGTTCATTTTCATATATTTATAAGGGATGAGCAGGATGAAAAATGTAACATTATATAGGGTAAATAAAGGGAAGAAATGGAATTTGCAGGAAAATAAATTAAAAAGAAAAAGATTGCAAGGCTAATTAAATGGTCTTTTGTATTTTGATTTTGTTTAATAAAATGGGTTATCTGAATATTCGATTTTAGAATAGCAGAACACACGTATAGTAGGAAGAAGTATGGATATGAAGTATAAAGAACCTAGAACAAATCTCGTATGAGGAGACACCTAATATCACAATACCCATCACATTAAGTATCAAGAATGTTGAAAGGGTAAATTGTTGAATACTAATTTACATTTACAGTCACGTAAACAGATGGAGATAGAGTCAATTATAGTCATATAAACACATAAAGAAAAGTAGAATGTTATGATCGTTGTTAAATATAGTAAAATACTAATGATAAGCTGTGATATTCGAATGATATTGAAACTGCAGCCGCGTGAAGCTGTTTTTCTGTGAGGAAGAAGTTGCATGAATCATAGGATTACAAGATGGTAAATATATACGGGGCATTATGGTATGTTTTTATTTCGGTTTAATTCCCTACTTTTTTGGATTAGGCTTTATTTTATAATTCAAATCCAAATTAATGATTGCATATACATTCCGTATATAGAGGAATGTATACCAAATATATGTAATATGTAAGCATATATATATATATATATATATATATATATATATATATATATATATATATTCTTTGTGCATTAAATATTTTTGTTGAGATAAATAGGAAACAAATAAGAGAGTTATTTTGAAAAAAAAAAAGACAAAGGGCATTATGGTCTATTCATAATAAACGAAAAATTAATATAGAACAATGTCACATTTACAAAAGACTCTTCATCCCTAATAGATAAAGAACTTTTTGTCACATGTCATACTCTCATTGATTTGACCACATGTCATTTTGTGGTTAGTTTCAATTAGTTTTTTTCCACATGACATTTTGTGGTTTTTTTCATTTTATTGATTTCCATATAATATTTAAATGTAATAATTACAATAAATATAATAATAAATGACTTCCTTTTAATTTTAAATTTTCTAAATTAAAGTTTTATTAGTTTCCTTTGTTTATTTATCTAAATTATTTGTTTGATTTAAAAAAGAAACAATGCAATTTTAATAATTCAATATTTTTCTATTTTTTTCTTACAAATTCAAATTTCTTAAATGTTTAAAATTTCAATTTTTTTCCTTAAAATAAACTCATGTAATTCTTACACCTAGTTTACAGTTTATTAATGGGAAATCTCCGGAAAAGTCCTAATATTTTACTCTAATTTATGAAAAAATCTCAAACTAAAATTGATTTATGAAAAAGTCCCAAACTAAAATTACTATCTTAAGCCGCTTAAATGAGCATTTATTCATTGAAAAAATCTTTTGTGAGGGATTCACTATTCTTAGGTGCTACTGTAGCCTCGTTATATTGAATTCACTGAACGGTGAATATAAATTTACTGAAATGGCCCTTCATTCTTTTCTTTTTATTCACAATCCATACAAATTACAAAAATAGTCTCTTAACTATTAAAAAAAAAACACTTGCACTAGTTTCCTTCATACTATTGTTGTTTTGTAGCTATTATCAAACAACAAAAGAATTTTAAATATTTGACATTTTGAGAAAAAAAATTACTACTTATTGTTTTACGGACCAAATCCGTCACAAATCAAAATCCTACCAAATATTTTGTTTTATTTATAATTTTCAACAATATGATTTTTTTCTTTGCTTTTTTGTCCAAACATAAACCTTTTTTTCTTAAGTTAAAATTTTTACTGTTTTGGTCTTAGATTTAATCAAAAGTTTTTTTGAGCTTACCTTTTTAATACTTTTACGTATATGATATATTGATTTAATCAATTCCATGTCTAATACACTGTAAAAACACGTAAGAACATGTGGCAAAACACGGGCTCAAATACTAGTTATTAATATTTTATAAGTTATGATTTTAATAATTTAAATATTTTAAAGTTACGTTTTTGGTTCTTTGTATTTTTTATAGTTTTCGTTTTTATTAATATTCGTTTTTATTATTTTAATCCTCTCTAATACATGAAGGTTTTTTTTTTGCCACTTGTCATACTCTCATGCATTATGTCACATGTCATTTTGTCATAATTTTAAGATATTTATTTTCCACTTGTCATTTACTTCATTTATCATTATTAAATATATACCATTAATTTAGTTTCTATAAATTAAACATACCATAATAACTATATTAATTTCAAATTTTAAATTTTAAATTTCAAACTTCAATTTCAATTTTAAATAAATTTACAATCGAAACCTTCGTATTTAAAATTTTGTTATAATTAACACATTTAATACATGGGTCTGGCAACTTAACACATAATTTTAATTTAATTTTTTCATTTTTTTAATTTATATTTATTTAAAATTTCAAATTCAAATAAACTTATTGTTTAATAATTTGTATTTAACATTTTGTTTTAAACAACTCGTGTGTTATACGGGTATCCCAACTAATTTTTTAATGAATGATTGTATGTAGTATCATACCAAACAATACACATAATTGTTTGAATCGCTCTTTTTAAAACATTTTTATACTCTACTTTGCAAAGTAGTTCTATGCCGTGACGCGTGTAGTAACTAAATACTAATTTTCATTAAACGTGAAAGTATTTATAGATTACAAATCATATTTTGTTATTTAACTTTTATTTTATATTTATTTAGTCACTTTTATAATATCCCAAAAATAAAATAAAATAATTTACTCACTTTTTTGTTCAGTAACTAATATCATGAAATCAGTTAGATATTAAAAAGAAATGAGATGTAATTGGGCTTTTATATAAATAATAAAGACTAAATAAAAAAAAAAACGTCCAGCTTCTAATAAATTAGCCCATTATCTATGGTCCTATGGAGATTATAAGAATATATTTATATTAATATGTGTCCTTTGTCGAACAAATGAGTCGATATGTCCGAGTGGTTAAGGAGACAGACTCGAAATCTGTTGGGCTTTGCCTGCGCAGGTTCGAATCCTGCTGTCGACGATATTTTACTTTTTCTTTATTATTATTTTTTTTAATTGCTGTATGCGCCATTGATGTACTGTTTACAAGTCTTGTAAAACATAATTGGACTCATGTTTTCCTATGTTTATTGGTTGCCAACGTACTTGATGTATAAATATAAAATTATAAATTGTAACACCTAGTTGGACTAAAAAATCGAATTGTTTTAACTTAGAATTTTAATCTTAAATGAACAAATATGCTCTTTTTATGATGGAATGATTTAGAAAGGGAGCTATTCACTAAAATGGTGGGGGTCAAATAAACGGAGCATGATATGTTAAACGATGAACTTTACCCAAAATTAATGAACAAATATGCTCTTTTGATGGAATGATTTAGAAACATACGATGAAGATGGTTGTTTGTTTTTTTTTTTTTTTTTTTTTTTATAAGAATAAAAAGACTAACATACAACTCAAAATGAAATTGTGAACGAAAAAAAAAAACAAGAGTTTGAACTTGATAAATTTTGAATGTTGTGAGAAAATACCAAAAAAAAGCTATTAGGATTAATCCATAACTATATATATTAAACTAGGTGTAAGACTCATGTATTATATGAGTTAATTAAAAAAAGTAAATATAAAGGTCTAAATATTTAAGAACTTTAGATTTATAAGAAAATAAGAAAAATAATGAATTATTAAAATTGATTTTTTATCTTTTAAATTTAAATAAATAAACAAAATAAACTAATGAGCTTTAATTTGTGAATTTTGAAATAAGAATGTATATCCATTAATGAAATTGATATTCATTTATTACTACATTTATTGTAATTATTACATTAAAGTATTATGTGAAATTTATTAAAATAGAAAAATCAATAAAATGACATGTAGAAAAAAATTCATTCAAAATAACCACAAAATGACATTTGGTAAATTGAATGAGAGTGACATTTGGAAAAAACAATTTCTAGTTTGTAATAAAAAGGAATCGACATTTGGAAAAAGCAATTTCTAGTTACGTAATTTTGTCCCAACGAAGCGGGGACAAAGCAATTTCTAGTTTGTAATAAAAAAGAATCGACTAAGAACTATGAAATCTAGCAAAAGAATGTAAAATTAAATTAAAAAGAAAAAAATACTATAAGAAATAAGAAAACTACTTAGAGCATCTATATCGGTTAACATAACTTTAACCTTTAATTAAATGACTTATCCAATGGTAAACATTTTATATATATATATATATATATATATATATATATATATATATATATATATATATATATATATATATATATATATATAAACTATCATTATAGATTATAAAAAGACCGTCAAACACACTAAATTTTATTATCATCCAAGAGTTAAATTATATGTATATTTAGGGCATGGTAAGACATAATTATATGTCATCCAAATTGATTTTATGTGCCCTAGTTAGACCTAAGGTAAAAATTCAAATCTTCTAATTTGGACGATTTGATCGGAGCCCGAGTTAGACGAAGCACAAGGCAAAAAGAGGCTAAACATTCCAAATAGATACTAGTTGTCTATCGAGAGTCTCATAAGCATCAAAGATTTATACAGAAATATAGATGGTAATGGTTACCTACTAGTTGAAGATATTGTTGTGCGTATGATCAATGAATATAAAAATAATCATCCATGCATGCAGGATGGAGGAAGATCAATATGTTGGCACTCGTGTTTTGAATATGAATAATTACGTTGACCAACTTGAGAAGTTAGGATCTCTTGTGGGGACATAGTTGAAACTTGTAACGCCCGGTTCATCGGGGTAAATTCTTAGCTATACACTTCACTTTTATTTTTGGCTTACGACCTAGTACGATGGGCGTACATAACGTATGTCGGGAGTGCTCTAAAGGATGCATGGCACGGGGTTAGCCCCCCTGGTACGCTGGGGGTATCTAGTTGTGCACGAGGCATATGTCCGTCAGGGGTAAACCCTAATGTTTAGGGTTTGCACCCTATTTAAGCACCTTATTGATGGGTTTGAGTCAAAAGAACATCATATGTGCTCATGCAAACCCTAATGCTTGGATCTAGGTTCTCTAATTGTACATGCATTCATCAAAGACTTTCAAACCCTAGATCTAATGAGAATAATTCGAAATTAATGATACAAATCAGATCTAGATCATTACCTCTTGTTGCTTGCTTAAATCTTCTTGTCTTTGAAGCTTAGAGTCACAAGTGTCACTCCTCTAATGGCTTACAAACACCAATAGAAAAAGAATGATCTTGGAGTGAGGTTGGAGGCTCTTGAATTCGGCTCTTGCACTCTTGGGAATAAGGTAGTTGATTTCTGGAGCCTAAGGGTCCTATTTATACTGGAGCTGCTAGGGTTTCAGTCAAAAACCCTAATGGACAGCTTAGGCCTTAAGCTATCCAAGGAAGATTATGGGATAGGGCCTTAGGGCCGAAATTAGGGATAGACACATCCTAATTTCGTTCATGCCTAGTCCAAGAGGCTCCTCAGCCCAATACTCAACTATCACACAATTGACAGTTTAAGTCCCTGTTATTAAATTAATTTCTTTTAGCCACATAATGAATTTCTTAATTAATTCTTGTCTAATATTAATTTAATTATATGATTTCTCCATTAATATATTATTCATATAACATAGTAATAAATCATAATAACCTCTTTATTCATAAATCATCCTATCATGTTGCTTTGGTGAAGGCAACCCAAAAGGACCATGCATAACCGGGTCAAATACTTACCAAATATAGTTACGGGCTTAAACACTAATCCAACACTTATGTCCCCCAAACCTTCACCTTATCATTCTTCATTGCCTCTTTTGAGCTATGTCTCGAAACCCTAACCCATTTCTCAAGAGATTGACCCTTATGTGTGTTTTGGTGTGTGTGTGTGTGGTGCTCTTTG
This sequence comes from Lactuca serriola, assembly GCF_051521515.1. Lineage (NCBI taxonomy): Eukaryota > Viridiplantae > Streptophyta > Magnoliopsida > Asterales > Asteraceae > Lactuca > Lactuca serriola. The sequence goes on from NC_136411.1 coordinate 138,111,197, forward strand.
AAGAAGAAGAAGCCTTGTAGAGGAGCATTGATCAAGTGGGATATTGTAGATCCTGAGGTTATTCACTCTTTCCAGCTTATTGGAGGTATAAAGCTTCTATATTGATGAATCTATGTGTTAGATCTAGTCTAGGGCTTGTTTTAAGCATATTTATGGTCCCTTGAACCATCCTTGTGAATATGAGTTACTCTAGGAGCTAGAATGTTATATCTTAGCATTTCTGATGATGTTAGTGCATAAAAAATGTCATCTTGATGGTTTTTGTTGAACCATACAAGAGTTAGTGTTCATCTTATGAACTTAGATAGATAAAAACGAATATTGGGTCCTAATAAGTCATGCAAAGGAGTAAAGTTGCCAACTTCACGTATTAAGACCTTAGAATGAAGTAAATCTGTTGGTTGGACGTTAAGGACTTAATGGATTAAGTCAAAAAGTTGAAGACTGGCTCACTGGCCAGTACGTTGGACGTACTCCTTAGTACGCTTACTACATCAGGAGCCTATTTTCAGGTCAACACAGGTACGCAGGGTGTAGGGGTCGGGTACGTAGGGCGTATGTTGTATAGTGGGCTTCCTTTGATTTTAGTCCACTTTTAGACTCTAAGGTTTTGGGCTCACTCTTGTTGGGCTACAAGTCTTGCTGAGTTGGGCCTTTGTGGATTAGGGCCCATATTGGGCTTTGAGTGTCTTTTGGACTTTGGGATAGTTTGGAGTTGGACCATGATATGTTAGACCCATTAAGGTAAGGGTAAAGCAGACTTTTTACCCTAGGAGTTGAGATTTAGAATCTGGACCCTCGATTTGGGTTAATGACCTAATGGCTAATTAGGGTTATGTTATTTGTGTTTTAGTGTGGGGATTTTCGATTCAGCAGCCCGAGTGTGGTTTTTTTATCTTCAAACTGAGGTGAGTTCCTTCACTGTACCCGTGGGTCGAAGGCACCAAAGCCGACCCACTAAATTATGTTTATAGGAGGATAGTGTCTTCGTGACATTTTCTGTTATGCTTTTTATGCTTGTTGTCTCTTTGAATCTTGTTGTTATGATTGTATGCTAGTTATAGGGAGTGAAATAGACCCGGTACCGGTTGAAAGAGACCGAAGGGGGTGAAATATACCATGTACCGGTTGAAAGAGACCAAAGAGGGTGAAATAGACCTAGTAGCGGTTGAAAGAGACTGAAAGGGGTATTTTGAGGGAGCTCACTAAGATTTGTTCTTACAATTTTCAGTTTATGTGTCAGGTAGTTCCAACTCGAAAGGGAAGGGTCTGACATGATCGCACCGTATCCTCCCATGTTTTCCGCGTTATGTGATTTTTAGATTTTGTATTCTGATAATATTTTTACTATGATACACTTTTGGTTGATTTGATAAGATTATTGGATGTTTGAGAATGTTTTAAAAACTAAATTTTATTTGAAATTATTGGGATGTTACAAAACTCATCCCAAATATAAATAGTTTTCCTAAGTCATATGACGGGTTCATCATGAACTATAATATTCATGACTAGGAAAATTCCATACCGACAAGAACTTCCTTAAAAGCTCATCAGTGCTAATAATCGGGGAAGGGTGTGTGAAGAAAATATCATACAACGAGAAAAGATGCAAATGCAAATGAGTTATCCAAAAGTTTTCCATTCAATCCAATAAAAAATAAACACCATGGACGACATGTCAATTTCTACCATTATGGTAAGAAAGGTTATTGGCAATGTTCTAAAAGTCTTTAGGCGGTGGTCGGGCGGTTGACTGTGGTTAAGAGACTAATCGGTCTAGACAAAGACTCTTAATTATAATAGAATTTATTTTTAAAAAAATTAAATATTACCTATATCCTAACAAAATAAGTAAGTAATCATAAAACTTTTGCATATCCAACCATCTAAATATTTAAATTATCGTATATAATACTTTTTAGACTAATTGGGAATCTTTTTAACAGTTTTAGTCACCAATCATCATAACTTAATCACCTAATATCATAAATTTGATTAATCAGGATTTGTTTTTGAATTTGCGTGTTTGATTTTTTTACCGGCTTAGACCATCTAAACCGCTTAAAACTGACTCCGTCTAGCTCGACCGACTAACATTAATCGTAGACACTAAAAGACCGCTGATTTTTACAACACTGGTTATAGAATTTTGTCACATGACGGGTATTATTAATGGTGTTGAAAGAACATTGAAGCTATTTTTTCATAATAAGTAGTGTTATACTTCAACAAAATAACATTCAAAAATTAAAATCTTACCAATAGCCATCCAACTTGAAAATGACGAAATATGCCCAAAAATCAAAGAAGTCGATATGTCCGAGTGGTTAAGGAGACAGACTTGAAATCTGTTGGGCTTCGCCCGCGCAGGTTCGAACCCTGCTGTCGACGCTTAAATTTTTCATTAAATCTATTTTCTTCTTTTTTTTATTTGTTTTTGCTGGACGTTTTTTTATTAGGGTTTTGTCCAATCCGATCATCTTTGTGGATCTCCGATCACTCTCTTCCAGTTTCAGTCAATCGCAAAACCTCAGGGTTTGCAATTGTGTTTTGCTCCACGATTTCAATTTCGTGTTTAGATTCTGAATCAATGGAAGAGACTAGCAGCACGATCAGCACGAGTCAGAAATCGACACAAGAGTTGGCAATGGAAGGGCAAAAACATTTGGAAGATACGATAGAATCAGCATTTCAGATATTATCTTCGATGAACGATGAACTCTGCAACCCTAATTTATGGTCCACGTCTTCTCCACCTCCTAATGTCAACACTACCAATGGCCACCACGGGCCATCCAATGGCGTAAGTAACGGTGACGCTACATCGTCGGACGCCGCTCATCACTTTGAGATGGGCGGTGGAGCCCTCGATGAAGCTCGTCTCCGGTATAAAGCATCTGTCGCAGCTCTCCGTTCTGTTCTCATTGCTATTCCCAATTCAAAAAAGGTAAAGTTTCCGGCTTTTCAATAAGATCGCAATTTTCTCCTCGATTTAGCATCTGATCCATTGATGATGTGATTATCAAACTATTTACAAGTCTCCTAAAAACTAAAATCGAGGAAGCTTATGTTTATGCTTATGCTTATGCTTTTGCTATGTTTAATGGTTGCAAGACGTGATATGAATAATGAAATTATAATATTTCATCTTGAATTTTTTATCTGCAAATGAAGGCCAAGGCTTATGACATTGATCCAATGTTAACTGATGAAATGGATGCTGAGAAGCTAGAAGATAGAGCCTCTGCTTTAAGAAAGGTATCAAGTTTTCTCCATAACTTCATATCTTATCCTGCAACTTTTTCTAATTAATATGTTGTGTTCATTATAGGAGCTTGAAGATAAAAACAAACATTTAAAGATTCTCATAGATCAGCTTCGAGACCTCATTACAGACATTTCATCATGGCAAAGCCCAATTGTTGTATGAACTCAAGTAGCTATTCCTACTCATCTTTCTAGTAAAACTTTCCCTTCTTATCACCATGTAATAATACAAAAAGTTGTAATGAAAGATTGCAAAAGTTTACATGGAAAATCTACATTTTTTCTGATTTCAACTTTATAGTTTACAACCACGAAAAAAGATGCATACACATATGATCTGATCTGATCTGATCTAAATCTTTCATTTGTTGTGAATAACTGATCTGGTAGTAAGAGATGATCTCATGTCAACAATGGCAGATTCATCAGCACCCAAATTGATAGCTTCTTTGCTAGCAGTTATGAATCTTGAAACTGCACCTTTTACATACGTATAAGCTTCTTTCACATTCATTTTCTTGCTCATTTCATCTGGAAAACTACTCAAGAAATGATCACCATTAAGAACAGCAGCTAATTGAACCACTTCACTTTGAAATTGAGAGAGTCCTCTTGTGTCATCTGGTTCTGTATTTCTCAAAGGATTAGCTTCAGGGAGAAACTCTGAAACCAATTTAACAAAAAAAAGAAAAATCATTAATTTAATTGATAAACTCATTTGATATAATTTAAATTTTTAATTGGGTGTGCTGAAAATTACCTGGGCAATCTGTTCTTGGAGAGGTTAGTTGTTGAATGACATGTTCGAAGGTTCCAGCCCATGCATCTCTATGAGTTAAAAAGTTTGATGATAAATTGAACATCTTTTTTATGGTTGCGGGTATGGAAGAATGCTCGTATTCGGAATTGGATGTTGGTCCATTAGGGTTACTAATCACTGCAAAAGAATTTAAAGTTATAAACATGTGTAAAACATCAGGTAACTTAGGTACACAACAGTCTGCCTTAATGGCATTATTAGGTAGAGGTAAATCAGATACACAAGAGACTGTTAGGATACACAACAGACTGTTAGGGGGGTTGGCAAAAGCCTAGTGCCTCCAAAACTCGTACATTATGTGAGAAGTAAATTATGTACACAACATTTTGTTAGGTTAAATACCCAAAACAAAGTCATTATATGTATACGTTGAATTTATCGAGTGTGTTAAAAATTAAAATAATAAATAACTTGTATTTGCATTTTCTATTGAGAATTAAAATAATAAGTATATGTTTATGTTGTCTTATATTATTTTGTTAGTGAATTACTTGTTTTTTTTTTGTTATAATTAGAAAAAAAAACCAAAAAAAAATAAAAACTAAAAACCGAAACCGAAAAAAATGATGGTTAGGTTTTCCCAAGTGAAAAAACTTTACTTTTTGGTTCGGTGTAAAAAATCGAACCGACCAACAATGATCATCCTACCACATGGAGTTCATTAAAATTCACACATCATGTGAGAGGTAGATAAATCAGGTACACAACGTCCTGCTCTGCTATATTGGCATAGGTCCACAAGGAGCCCATTAAAAATTACCATACTGCGACTGCTAAAACTTAAACCGTATCTTCTGTATAAGTATATTATCCCAAAACCAACCGAGTTACACCCTAGGGGCAATCATTTGAATCTTTATAGAATGAGAGATTTGAATCTTACCGGTGCCTTTCTTGATCCAAGGAGAGACCATAATCGTAGGAACCCTAACACCCAACCTATCAAACTTAAAAAACGATGGTGCGGGGCCCGTATTCCCATCGGGGTTAGGAACATTAACATAAGGAGTCTTAACATGATCATAGAATCCACCATGTTCATCATAAGTAATCACCAAAAGACTCTCATTCCATTGTGGACTTGCCCTCAATGTCTCATAAACTTCCTTCACCAAATTTTGTCCATTTGCCACATCATGTGATGGATGATCATCATTTGCCGGGAAACCCTTTATGTCAAAGTATCTTGGCTCAATCACACTCAAATTTGGCAACTTACCATCTTTAGCATGTTGTTTAAAGGTAGAATATTGATGGAACTTGAACACATACTTTAACTTCCTCAAATTTCTATAAAACAAAGTTGTGGGTATGTTTTGAAAATATACACCCCAATCTTTCCCATTCTCATGAAGTGAATCAAAGATTGTTTTTTGTGGGTACCCTTTTGCTAATTGTTTTGCGACATGACTTGTTGACCCATGAGAAGTGGCTGAATATACGAATAGTCTATTGGGTTGGGTCGGACCCGGAATTGAAGAAAACCATCTATCAAAAACCGCAAATTCTTGAACTAATTTCGCAAAAATTGGAACATTTTCAGGTTTGAATCCTTTCATAACTGTTTCAGAAAGATTTGGTGATACTGATAATGCTTGTTCGACAAAACCAGTCATTGAGGGAATTGGATTTGACCCGAATACCTGTTTTTCCACGTCTTCGAATGAATGACCCGGATCCGGATCCACGTACTTTGCATCATCAGTGAAACAGATGGATGATTCTTGAGTTTCGTCTTCTTGTGGTTGTTTTCGGGTCAAGTTGGTTGAAACCGGGTTGCATTCTCTACCCGTGACGCCATTGATTGATGGGTTTATAGATTTCTTCATCCACCCAATCATGTGATCGAAAGATCTGTTCTCAAGAACCAACACCACAATCCTCTTGATGGGTTGTTGATCTTGACCCGATGCATCTGCAAACCGGGTCGGATCAAGAACACTAGAAACAGTGAAAAGAAGCAAGAAAATGGATGAAAATGAAGGTCTTCTGGTTCTTTCCATGGAGGGTTTTGGTAAAGAAGGAAGCTTTTTCACTCTTTGAAGGTGAAAGCTAAAGAAGTGGGAAGCAAAAGTGGCAGGAAACTAGAACTAAACTAGAAATTTTATATTATATAGTTAAATAACAAATTCTTTTATTTATTTATTTATTTTACTTTTTTAAAAGCAAGAAAAGACAGGAAATGGGGCCAAAGATAAATCACAAGTGCAAATTGAGAAGAATGGATGTATGTATAAATCATAATATAATGTATGCATGTGATATATGAAGATATCGACAAATATACAAATGATTTGTAATTTTGTAAATTTGTAAATTTGTATATTCCTTTCTCACTTTAATAATGAAATTGCAGACAACAAGGTTGTCGTATGCACACAAACAATGCACATGAACCTACGTACGAGTTTGGACTTTTTGCACTCACAATAGAAGCATTGGCCTCAAAACCGGAACTGTATGTATGTTAAAAAAAAAAGTAATCTATAAATTTTGGTCCTTAGAGTATAATTTATACTCTTAATTTCGATCAAAAAAGTTTTTTTTTTATCCTTTTATATTTATAGTTTTTGTTAGTGACTGTTTTATCCCTGATTTTTGTAATTTTGATCTTAATATATAGTTCGGATATGGAAAAAACAACGTTATAAAAAGCCTCAAATAATAATGAAAAATTAAAAAACAAAAAACTTATTTGAACCGTTTTTTTAAACAAGTAACTTAAAGCAATTTACTCTTAAATGTAAGTTTAAAATAATTACGTTATAACATAATAAAGATGTTAAACCATAGAGTATTTATTAGGAAACAGAATTGGTATACTTTTAATGGTGATAATAAATAGCGATTGAGTAGATAAATGTAGGTTTGAAGTTTGTTTTTTCTTTTTTTGACGTTTATAAACTTTAATCATTATATAGATAGAAAGCAAATAAGCAATACGTTGTTACAATAAATTAGGTTGCCTGGAAAAAGGGGGAAATGCTGTCATGATCCAAGATTTTTTAAAGACAAATCCCGCTTATTCTAATCATTACGTGTTTCACATACACATCCCAATCTGAATTTGAATAAAAATAAGACATTAAATCATGTTTTAAGGTGAGTATTTGCATGATCTTATATTAAAAAAATGTTTTTTTAATAAACTGATTCGTTCATATAAGGTATAATAGACTGTTTTTTTTGTTATTAATATTATTTGATATAAGGGCTTTTAAGTATGGGTTAAAATAATATGAGACTTTATATAATATAACAAAATAATATAAGAGTTTTTTCAATAGATGTGAGGGTTTTTTGTGTGTATTATAATTATGGTGTTTAATAAGCAAAACATTAAATAGGGTTTTTCCATTCCAATAATTGGCCTACACATTTTTGCTAAAAAAACCTCAATATAGCTATTATTTACAAATTTTCTATCATAATCACTGATAATTCACACAACATATGATCAAATCTGTGAAATTTAATTGCATATTTTGATAAATGCCAAGAATATATTATATATGTATGGTATATGGAACTTAAAAAAAGGTTGATGAATTTTTGAATTTTCAAAGCTCTCGACAACTAGAATCTCCTTATACTAATAAAAGAGTAGTTCTTTTGTCATGTGTCATTATATTAGACCTATTAATTAATGTGTTGCCACTTGTCAATCTATTAGTTCTTCATTTTAAATTTATTAAACCTCCTCATTAATGTGATGCTATTTTCAATGTATTTATTCTCCATTTTAAATTAAATTTTAAATTTTATATTATTGTTTTTATTAATTCACAAAAAATGTCTAATATATATTAAAAATTATTTTTATATATTTATTTGAATCAACGATTATAATTTCACATAACTAATAAAAATATCTCTTAATTAGTAATTTATTTAAAATAATTGATTAATAATTTTGATTTTTTTTTATTATAAAAGTTTAATTATTTTTATAACCGTGGTTTCTACAGATTATAAACTAGTTTCAATATATAAATTTAACTAAATGCAAAATAAAAATTAACAATTGTTTTACAAATAATAAATAGCAAGTTTCCGCTATGCATATTATACAAAAAATTTCACATGCGTAAGTTAATGCAAGATTTAAATTGTGTCGATCTTAAAGTTATATATCATGTAATTGAACCGCCATGATAACTTTGTTTTATATGTTACACGTGTACAGTAACTTATATGCATAAATAACTATATAATTTCATTTTTCTTTTTAAAAATAATATATTTTAAATATAAAATTGTGTTTAATTTGATGTAATTTTTACCAATAAAATTAATATTGAAGAAGCATGATCACATGGTGGCATGTATAGGATAGTCACCGACACTAACACCGACATCCTTTTGGACCCATATGTTTACATCCTTTTAATTCACAGCGACTTATGCTGTGAATTACAAAAATTATTGCCACTCTTTTATTTAAGAGAGTAAATTACACGGATGGTCCTCTTGGTTTGGTAATACGTGTTAACTCGGACAATATTTATGTTGTTGTATCTTTGATTCATACCAGATGTAAAATTGTACTATATTGCAATCACCATTTCTTTTTTTTTTTTTTAAATAATTTATTATTTATTTATTAGTTGTTTAAGTATTTAAACAATAAAATAAAGGAAAACGATTAAAGGAGCCAACCCCACATTCACCTCAACTTTACCCCAGCTACTCCTAAACCCAATAATTTGATATATCTATTTACTATCCCTCTCTATTATCCATACCAATGGAAGAAAACCCTAAATCGGTGGACATCAAACCACCTTCAGACATCGTTGATCTGCACCATCAATTTTCTTCGGATGCCATCAGTAAACTACAGTTGTCGCTGATCTGCACTCTAAAGCCACATATGTTAGGGATGGAAATTTCACCCGATCCGGCGGGGAACCCGGTTGACCCGCCCCAATCGGAAACGTGTATTCCACGCCAAAACGGATACCGGGTACGGGGCTGGGGATCCCCATTATGCTAAAATCAGGGATGGGGTCGGGGCCGGGTATAACAATCCCCAACCCACCCGGCCCCCGCTTTGATGACTATATATATATATATATATATATATATATATATATCATTGTTGTAAAAATCCCGATTAATCCCTAGGCGCTACTTGACCGATGAGAGAGCGCCTAACGATTAATCCATGCATACAAAATGACTGAAATAGTAGAACCCGATAAAATTTTAACACTTTGAAAAAGTTATATCTCAATAGAAACTATTTAAGGTATGATTAATGTTGTATTTATCATATTAACCTATTTTGTTAAGATATTAGTAGTATTTATGAACTTTTATGTGATATTAGTCATATTTAATTTTTTAAAATCTAACAAATTAGCAATTAATGGTTTCCGATTAATCCCCTGATTAATCTCCGCCTAACCGATTAATCCATTGACCCCAGTCCACCGACTAGCTAACGTCGAGCGATTTTTACAACCTTGATATATATATATATATATATATATATATATATATATATATATATATATATATATATATATATATATATATATATATTGAATTTGAATTAAGTCTACTAAAATGAAATGATTTATATTAGACCATTAGAGATAGAGTCCATATACCAAATTATGTTCCCAATTCCAAGTGTTCATCAATCGTCACTTTGTTCGTCGATCTGTATACCAAATCGACACTTTTTGTTTTGATGTTTGTTAAACTTTATAATTGATGTAAACAGAATCTGTTTATGGCTTTGGTTTTGATCACTTATTAAACTTAGTTTTTTTTTTTTTTTTTTTTTTTTTTTTTTTTTTTTTTGTAAGTTGAGTTTATTATGTTGATAGATTGAGGATGGGTTGGGGATGGGCCGGAGATGGGCTAGGGAAAAGCCCAAAATACAAAGGGGGGGGGGGGATTTGATTCCCCGCATCCGTCAGGGATGGGGATGGGGATGGGGAGGAGGTTAGACACTTCGGGATGGGAATAGGGATGGTCAACCCCGCCCCAAACCCGCCTCATTTCCATCCCTAGTAGATGAAGTCATCTTATAACACCACGCATGGGCGGATTTACTATGTTGCACGGTGTAGCACGAGCTATCCCTTAATTTTTTTTCCATCAAATGTAAATTTAGTGAAAACTCATCAAAACGTATCACAAATCCATTGGAAATCCATTACAAATATGTTGGCATTCCATCACAAAGTCTAATAATTATGAATTTAGTGTAAATTTTTCGGTTTATTGATGATTTTGTGACACAAACTAAACTACCTTCAGAAATGAGTTTTTACTATTAATGCAACCCTAAAAAATTTATGCAATCTCTAACTTTTCTTTCTGGATCCACCACTTACACGACTTTTGAAAACATTAGCGGTAATCCATTGTGTATTTATTCATTAAAAAATAGTTGGTTGTATAATAATAACTATTGTATATGCTACCGTAATATAATGTTATGAAAATTTGTATTATTTTGGGAGAATTTGTTGATTTGGTATATATAAACTTTTTGCCGATAGCCGATGTTTGAGACTATGAAAGCATGACTTAATTGAGTCAAAATGACAAATTTTGATCTTGAAATGTAGCCATGATAATATAGAATGTGTGAGCGAAAGAATCGACTAAAATGGAGTCTTTATGAAATATATTAACATTTAAAGTTAGGGAGGGGTTGAACTAGACTTAAGTTGTGCATTATAAAGGGAAACATAGAGTGTGTAATGCATTACACGAACCGTGTTGTAACTACATATACTTTCTATCATATAATCTAATAAGATTATCAAAGTTATTACTAAAAATTTGTGGAATTTTATTAACTCATAAAAATAAAAACATTTTATATCTCATGCGTAGCCACGAGTTTACAATAAAAATCTTCATAAAAATTAGAACAACAAATGTCTTTGTGCTCCTGTCTTCACTTCTGGTACTACGACCGTGGCAACCTGAACCTGCAAAATATGAAATATCTCTATAACATCAGACATGTAACACCCGTGTTCCAGTATGGTTTAGTTTTTATTCTCTAAGGCTAGAGATGGAGTTTTTGGGAAAAAAACTCTATGCCACGGAGTGGAGCAAAGATGCCCACGGCGTGGCATTGAATAAATGGCACGTGCATTTTATTGAGCCACCACGACAAGGTCAAGAGTTGCTATGGCGTGGAAGCTGTTATGGCCCAAGGTCATCATTCTTTTAGGGTTCCCTTCATATTTAAACCCCTCTAGACCCATTTTAGGGTTCATTATTAGCCTACAAGCCCCCTTTTCACCTTAGAAAACCCTAGCCTTCATTCCTTGTTTGACTATTGAGCTTTTTGGAGCTTTCTTGGCTTGAAGAAGAAGAAGAAGGTGATCTTTTGGTGGAGCTTGCAAGGAATCAGCATTATCATCACCTTATATTATCTCTGGACCTTTGTAAGTGTCCAAGTTCTTTGCTTTATGTCATTTGGTGGTTTGATCTTGAATATTATCCAATGCTCCTCATGTTTGATCAAGTTTGGAGGGAAGGAACTCATAAAGTTGGCAACTTTATGACTCTCCTAAGTCCCAAGAGTATTATATGTTATGGATCTAGTCTTTGATGGAAGATCTTATCATTTGCTAAAGTTTTTGGCCTTTAGGGTTCATATTTTGACCTTAGATGGATCTTAGACATGCATTGAACATACATGTCTATAAAGCTTCCACCTTTATGATAAATCTAATATTAGAAACCCTTCTGGAGTAGTTGGGTTAAGGACTTTTTTGGATTATGTAACGTCCCAAAAACTCAACACCAAAATTTTTTGTTTTTATATTAAATAAACATCAACTAAATGGGTTTATCAAAACCATAAGGAAATCATAGTGTACCGGGTCTATTTAACCCCACATACAGGCATACATGCATACAACACATACAACAGGAGTGACAAAGACTATAATCATATACAATCCCTGGTGTCCTACGGTATAGTGAGCAAACTCACCTCAATCTGCTGGCATTCAAATAGATGCTCGGACTGCTGAACCGAAGAAGCCCCTCACCAACCAACCAAATAAAACCCTAATTAATACTTGGGTCATAAACCATAATTATGACTTTAATCAACTAATCCCGACCCCCAGGGTAAAAGATCATTTTACCCTTCCCTCAATTGGCCCAAAAACCGTGGCCCAAAATCAATGGCACACAAGCCCAATAATGGCCCAATTCCTAAAGGACACTCAAAGCCCAATATGGGCTCAAATCCAAGAAGGCCCAAGCCCTAACAATGACCGACAATCAGAAATACTTGTGGACCAACCCTTTCTTTTGTCCGGGGGCATATACCGGAGTTGGTTGGGCCTGCCAAGGGCACTATGATGGAGTACTTCAATGACCGATATGCTAACCTTTCTGAGGTTGTTGTTGTTGTAGTCTCCGCGATTGTTGCTACCTTTGGGGTTCGAGGAGGAAGAACTTTCCAGTACCAAGACTTCGATGATATGAAGCCCTTGGTGTTTGACGGAGTTCAGGATCCGATCATTGTCATGAGATGGTTGTCAGACGTGGAGGGATGTTTAGTTACCTTTTCTTGCCCAGTTGACTAAAGTTCACCCTAAACCTTCTTCAATTTGGAGCGAAGGATTGGTAGAGGTTGGTTACTAGTTCATACACCTCAGAGCAGCGAGCTGCAGTATCTTGGGAGTAGTTCTCTGGGATGTTGTGCTCGTGATATGTTCCATTGGAAGAGGTTTTGTTCCTTCTTTCTTTTTACCCATTTAACCTCCAAAGAATTAACATTTGTTGAAAAAGTCAAAATCTCGCACATAATTAAAAAACGACATATCATCTTGCGATATATTGACGATAAATAAAATAAAATCTTCACCTTTTATTGTTTCAATCATGTGGCAAAGATTTGTCCTCGCAGTCCTCGTTTATTTTTTAGTCCTCACTCGATCCAACTTATATATATATATATATATATATATATATATATATATATATATATATATATATATATATATATAATGTCGCTATTTATTGAAGATAATTAAAATTTTTCTGATAAAATAAGTAATCAAATATACATCTTAAAGAAATAAGAGTATGTATAAAGTATAAAACATAATAAATATCAAATATGAATAAAAGATATATATATATATATATATATATATATATATATATATATATATATATATATATATAATATAAATTATGATAGTTTAAAGGAGTTCAAATATAAATCATAAATATAAGTTAAAATAAACATTTCTAGAGTTTTGGTGTAACCTCTCATTTTCATAACAAAAAATTTTCATTTTTATTAAGGTAAAACTCTATATAATAAGACATGTATTAAGAAAAACATTAGCTCCAAATTACAATTGTAAAATCAAAGTATATTAAAACGCAAAATCTTTATTATTGGTGATGAATGTGTACAGTCACCCCTTCGCCTTCCCATGATAACCAATGATACCTGAAACAATAAGCAATTAGGTCAGCACAAAGCTTAGTGTGAGTTTCCACAAAAATACCCCATACAACAACCATACTAGCATGCATAATGAGCCCACAATCATCAGACTGTAATACCCTGGCCTAATCAATCTTCGGACTGGAATGCCAACATGCAACGGGTCCAATCAACCATTAGGATGGAATACACAGGGTTTGTTGGCCTGCAGCCTCAACCCAACCACTCATCCTGAGCTTTTGTGCCTACGACTTATAGCCAGCCCACACCAGGTATCTTGGCCTACAGTACACATGATGATCACCTCAACCTCAATCCCTACCATATGTCGACATATGTAACAACCCGATATTTCAACTCTTTGTAATGACCTAAAAAGTCAAGTATTGTAACCACTTTTGAGTTAATAAAATTAACTTTGATAATAAAATGTCCAAAAAGTTCTATTTAAATTCCCTCTATGTCTAAATGTCATTAAACCATGATCGTACGTAAAAAGAGCGCCCAAATCCGGCTTCGTATATTGAAGTTAAGATTTTTCCAAGTTCAGCTTAGCAGCAGACAGCTAAAAACTCGAATCGGAGATCGAGCGACTTTTGGCCGGAATGACCTAAACGAGAATCGAAGGTCTCGACAATGGTATTTCAGCGGTGAAAAGTCTGTCAAAAACCGACGTCAGATAAAGAAGTTATGAATTTTTAAAGAAATTCCTTAATCACGTCATTTTATAAATAAATAATAAAAATAATTTCGGAATTTGCCAACGGAGTCTAAAGGAAAGTTGTAGAGCGTAGTCTCACCTACGTGTGGATATAAAGACCATCGAAAACGGAGTTCGTATGAAGAAGATATGATTTTTTGAAGTTTATTAAATAAATTATATATAAATTTATATCAAAAATCCGGTAATATCCGAAGGAGGAGTCAGCGTCCTCATCCGGGTTACGCGCTGCGTACCCTCGTACGCCCCGCGTACCCGAAGGCCTTGGTCTCGGTCCGTCCACGTCGCCCCTATGCGAAGCTACCGACCCGCCCCATCCGACCCGTCCCATCCGATCCGTCCCATCCGAAGCCGAGGCAGTCGAGGACTCGCTCGTGCATGACGTACGCGTACGCGCTGCGTACGAGCGTACGCCCCGCGTATCGAGGCTTCTCAGGCCCCCTATAAATAGAAGTGCGAAGGTTTCCGAAAAACTTGCTCATTTCTTCTCATTTCCCTTGCGTTTTGCCTCGTTTTCCGTGCCCGTTCAAACCCGAAGCCCTGGTCATTTTTACTCAAGTCCTGAGAGTCGATTTTACTCACGAGATTCCCGAGAAAGATCCACTTCCCGAGACGAAACTCTGCCCGGTTTTCCATCTCGCTATCTTCAAACTTCCAGGTGAGTTCATACCCCTACAAACACTCTTTAAATACATTTTTAAATGCTTTTATACACTTTTAAGGGGGGGGGGGGGGGAATACAAGTAAACACACGACTAAAATCGTGTGAAACATCGATCTTTTGCTATACTTTTCATACTGTTGTTTAAACTATCTTCTGAAGTTATTATCATGCAAAACACCTCACAACACAACTTTACCCTCTTGGGGTACAATATGTTTTATAAATAGAAATATGTTTTATTTATACGTTTACATACAAATACATCATATCAAGGGTAACCATCTTTGCTAAACCATTTTATACTTTCAAAGAACTTATGACTTATGCTTTGTCAAACATTGTGAAAAAGAATAAACTTTGCATACAAAACTATCACTTTAATACAGACTTAGTTGAGAATCCGTGAGACGTGTACATCTTCAAATACTACCTTTTGCTAAAAGGTATCGCTACAAGTCCTGTCTATAACCAGAGTCTCCCGTTCGGAGAACGTGTCAAATGTGTATAGATCTATACGGGAAGTCATGATCCCGCGCCCTGACTGTTAGCTACAGTCCGTCTTTTGGGGTGACATTTGTCATAACGCTACGACGCCTGAAGAACGTCGCTACAGGAATATTATGTTTAGTATGGTTATAAAACTCACCGGATATACAATTATTATGGTATTATGCTTTTATGAATGAGTAGCTATTAAAACTATTCTTCATCTAACAAGTGCGATCTTCGTATAGCTTTATTATATAAAAATATGCCACAACTTTTAAGCACGTTGGTTGCTTGCGATTTTCGGTCTTAAAGGCTGCCAATTATGTTAGGAAAATAAGGGTTTTTCCTGATTACAAACCAAACAACTATTAGGAAAATGAGGGATTTTCTTGGTTCAACTAGCGACATTTTTCAACACAAATACTCTCATGCATTTCATACTTTTATAAGAAAATAAGGGATTTTCTTGGAAAATATACACTCATTTTGGAATGGCATTCAATGTTTCTAAATCACTTATGAACTCACCAACTTAATTGTTGACACTTTTTCTTTGAAATAACTTGTATTCTCAGGGAACCGTTAAGCAGGTTTGGGAATCAACTTTTGGGGATTAACGTGCTGGCGTTAATTATTTCTTTTGAAAGATGTTTATGCATTTATCTTTTGAGCATGTAATGAATACAATGATGTGAACATTTTTGAAACCTTTATATATGTATGGTGGTGTGTACTTTCCTTTCTATGAACTGTTATGATACTGAATATGACGTCCTCCGCCCCCGAACGTTTCCGCCGTTCTGGTTTGGGGGTGTGACAACATATAACAAACAAGGATCAAGTAGGCACGTAATACAGACAATATCAATCATACATTTCGCTACCCCCTACTAGATCTCTCACAGCATACTGCTATGCTACCAGCTGGCCTTTGTGGAATGCGTAACCATAAGTAACCAGAGGTGAGATAGCTACCTGAATAGATGATCCTAATCTAAAGCCACAACCAAACAAGGAATAGGTAAGAAATCTTAAATCAAGAGTTCTCAAGCTATCCTACATGACTACATACAGTCCCTATGACACTCCACTAGACAATAACATGCCTACTGGTACTCTAACCAGTATACCACTACTGTTGCATCCTATCATCCCAGGATATACACTTACAAATATAGCAGATCACTACAACGTAGCAACATCCTATACACAAGGATACATTATTAACTCTACAAGGAATCATGACCATATGTAACCAGAGGTGAGATAGTGATGCAACGTACAAAAACAAACAAAGATAAACAAGAATGAACCTTTTGATTCTAAAAGAATAACCAGAACAATCTCTTCAAACCCACGTTGATTCTATGAATACCGTAGGATTGGCTTCAAAATCTAGATTAACACACACAAAACTTTGGGAGAAAATTGAAAGTTGATAAAATTGATGATCAACCATCCAAATTACATCAACAAGAGTTAAATAAGAAGTAGAAATTAAAACGGAGCCCAAAAGGTCCATGGACCAAATACAAACCCAAAAAAACCCCCAAAAATTAAGGAAAAAAATGGTTAATAACTCCATTTAGAAAGCGATTTCTGGACTCAAAAATGGGTAAGTCCCCTTCACGAACTTATCACAATGTGCTCCTCATTCCAAACTTCGATTTTACTGGTCAACGAACAAAAACAGAGTCTCGTAGCCAAAGTTATGGTCATTTCCATGAAGCCCCTTTAGTCATATGATCGTGGGCCTCTAGGAATGAAAGGTTCTTATCCTCCACACTAGGGCCCACATCAGATAGCCACTCGGACAAATGATATTACTCTAGATCCACAACCAAACAAGGAACATGCAAGAAATCCTAGATCTAGAGTCCTCAATCTATCCTACGTGACTACATATAGTCCCTATGGCATCCTTCTAATAAATAATAACCAAAAACTAGTGGGTCAGCATTGGTGCCTTCAACCCACAGGTACAGCAGCAAGGAGAAACTCACTTGAAATGAAGAACCCCAAAATACTGAGACACGTTTCCCTATCTACACTGCTTGCTCCTATGAATCCACTAATCACTAAAACCCAAGTTTTACCCAAAGTCAAACTTGTTCAAAAAGTCAACATTCAACGGAAGTCAATGAAAATTAAAGTCCAAGGCTGGCTGAGTACGCCCAGCATACTCAACCTACACACAGTGTACACGATCTAAGGCCAGTACGTGCAACATACTCTCAGGTACGCCCCGCATACTCGAGCTGGTTCCAGCACTCTATTAAGAACCTTATCCCTTAAGACCTTTTGTCCAGAGCTTAGTTCTAGGTCCAACTTAACACCCTAAATCATAAAGTTTCCAACTTTATGATTTTGCATGGCTAGGAAGAGTCCAAATCCAAAACCCAAACTTATCATAAGATTCTAAGCTTCATAACACATGCATGAATGGAAGGGAAAGATCAAGATTGCATTTTTATGACTTAATACCCTTAAATACACCTGGAAATTCACCTCACGGGCTCTGGAGCAAGTCACACTTAAATGGACCAATTTATGGGACAAAAGGACATAACTTTAGCACTTAAGTTAGATCTATTAAAAGAGGCATAAAGGTACAAACTTTATACCTTCTAGAGATGAATGAGAAATGAGAACTTCCAAATCCAAAGTTGCTTCAAGCTTCCAAACACTATCACCACCTTCTTCTTCCTTCAAAGGTGTCAAAAACACACTATTTAGCTCATAAGGCTCAAACTAGGTTTAGGGTTTAAAGGGGGGACGTTGGAGAGATGGAGGCTAAGAATGGAAAGGGTTTGGGGAAGTTAAGGAACTTAAATAAGGCTCAAACCCCAGATTTAGGGTTTGGGTTCTGATCCTGTGCGCTTCTAAAGGCATGACTTCACCATGCTGGTATGCCCAACGTACTAGCCTTCATCCCAAATTCAACACAAATTCAAACTATCATAACTTCTTAGATTCAACTCCGATTTTGGCGTTCTTTATATGCACAAAAAGATATTGAAAAGAACCACAATCTAAGATAATTG
Organism: Lactuca serriola; assembly: GCF_051521515.1. Taxonomy (NCBI): domain Eukaryota; kingdom Viridiplantae; phylum Streptophyta; class Magnoliopsida; order Asterales; family Asteraceae; genus Lactuca; species Lactuca serriola. The sequence goes on from NC_136411.1 coordinate 138,129,659, forward strand.
TTTTAGACTAAAAACTTCTCAAACTAAAATCCATATTTCATGCAATAAACTAGGCCTATGATTTTTCCCTTTATACCCTTCAACCTAATACACAGTTTAAGGGTTGGATCTCTTAACCTCCTTAAGGCCTAAAGCCTCTACACAAATGACTTCCGACACACGACCCTGAAATAAGAAATGACAGGAAACAAGATGTTACATTTGAAGTTTTCCAAACTCCAAAAATACTAAGAAAGGACCAAAAGCTACTAAGAAATGACCTAAAACTAGATGTAAAGAACTAAAGGTCAAGGATGAAGCTTTATACCTCTGATAGTTCAGAAATCCGATGAGAAAAAAGCTCAAAACTGAAATGTGGAGGTTAGGGTTCAGATGAGAGACTCTTTATGAATGTAAATGAAAAAGATTAAAACGCAATGACAAATGTCATAAAGATAAAATTTAGATGCAAGTTTATAAATAGTTACTTAAATTATAGATGATATATAAATCATAATAACCTATTTTAATCAACTTTAGAACCAATTAAATGACTAATTTAATGCATATTAAATACTTTGTTGACTTTGAGTGGGATTATCCTTAAAAATCATATACTTATGTTTAATTTATATATAATAATAATAATAATAATATAATATAAAATGTCGGGTATTTAATGAAGATATTAATTACAGTTTTATGATAAAACTAGTAATAATATATATATATATATATATATATATATATATATATATATATATATCTTAAAGAAATTAGTTCATGGATAAAGTAGTAAGGCATAATAAAACTAGAGGGAGTGGTGTCACAAAAGTTGCATTCCATTCACTGTCACGTACGCGTCACCTCACCCTTTACCAAAAAAGTGTGGTTCATACCACACCCAATAAGAATTGCCACACTTGGGTTTTTTTAATAAATAAAAATTTTCATTGGTTGTGTTCCAAGGGGCAAAAAATTCATCCAATCACAATCATCCAAGGAGTGCTCCCTTCTACGCCGCAGGGCACCTCCTACTGCACCCTTACCGCGGTGGGGGGAGGTGTTCATACAGACGTGGCACCCAACACTCCCTCCTGTATAAACATCAAATATGAATAAAAGATTATATATATATATATATATATATATATATATATATATATATATATATATATATATAGAAAAGTGAATATACCTATCTATATAAATCTAGGACAAAACTTCAAAAATGGTCCCTGTGGTTTCCAAAAATATCAAGTTTAGTCCCTAAGTTCAAAAAACCTCACAGATCGTCCCTGTGGTTTTAAAACTTTTAACAAATGGTCCTTCTGCCTAACTCCGTTAACATTTAGCCGTTAAGTCAGGGACATTTTTGTCATTTCACTCCTCAGGGACCATTTATGAGGTTTTGTATTCCTTTTTTTTAAATAAATAATAAATAAATAAAATTTAATATGCAAGGGTCCCATCTCTCTCTCTCTCTCTCTCTCTCTCGTCTGAAATCAGTTTCCTTTTGATCGTATTCTTCAATATCAAAAGCAAGAAAACTACATCCATCGCTAAAATCCCAAATCTTAAATCAAAGACGATGATGATGAATTTTTTGTTTTAGGGTAAATCGTGTGATGATGAAGAATTATCGTATTTTGCAGGGGTAATTTCTAGAGGCTTGTGATGGAAAAAAGTCAATTTCCTGCAACAACAACAAAAAAACCATTGATCCTACTTCATAAACAACATTACACTCAAAGACGAGATTCATCGGTCTTCAAGAACAGATAAATGTTCAAGTTCTTTAACCAGAACCGGTCTCTAGTGTTTGATTCACAGCACTGAAGACCCAAATCGGCTAACCGTTTAACCACAAACCTAGGCTATTCTCCGGCCGATGCATCCAAAATCGAGATCAAATTAGAACCGGAAATTGCCTTTCTGACTTCATTAACTAACCCAGGTGGTTGATTACGTATGAGTAGCCAATCTGACTCCACAAACCTACCGGCGAAATGATTGATTTCTATGGCATGGGCATCCTCAAGGTACTCTTCGTTTCTCCGACTGAAATAAGTATAATTTCCGATGTATAAACTAAAATTCGATTTGGTTTTTGGATGAAATCGGAAGGTTGATGAATCGTTGAGAGCAGAAGATGTTGAGATCTATTACGATCCGGCAGATCTTATCTCGAAGCTGCTTAAGGGGGAGTTGATATCTCAGGAGGAAAACGTCGTGGATGCTCCTCTGGCGAACACCGGTAACTGCCCATTCGAGAAGCAAGTATGATCCATTGAGATCTGTTCATTCAATCTCGATCTGTTAATGCCTGTGATCTTCTAGTGTGCGTCTTTAATTTTAGTATTGGAGAGAGAGAGAGTGGAGGAGAGAAAGAGAGAGAGTGGGATCCTTAATTAAATAATTATATTTTTTTCTTTTTTTTTAAATAGAGAAAACTTCATAAATGGTCCCTGTGTATTGAAATGACGAAAATGCCCCTCACTTAACGGTAGAAAGCTGACGGAGTTAGACGGAAGGACCATTTGTTAAAAGTTTTGAAACCACATGGACTATCTGTGAGATTTTTTGAACTTAGGGACTAAACTTGATATTTTTGAAAACCACAGGGACCATTTTTGAAGTTTTGTCTAAATCTAGGTGCCCAATCTCCTATGTGACGTGGTTTTAAGTTAACCGGGCTTTATTTTGTAACTCTACCTTATCGCATCTAAAACAAAAATAACTCAGAAGACATATTCGATGATTGTAAAGCTCTCTTCCACTACTATTGTATTTATACATTGGTGATTCTTGTTGTTCCTTCGATTCTTCCCAACATACTGAATCATGAAGATTCATCATATTTCCATTCGAGGTTATTTTATCATCCTATTTATCTTAATTTTTTCTTATTAATCAAGTGATAATGTAAGGAGTTTTTCGATTTTATCTTTTTTAATTTGTTCTAGTTGCACATTAGATGAAATTAAATTAGATTGATTCTAATTTTTTTTACTAATTTCATTACATTAAGATGTTTGATCGATAACAGGTTTATTTCTATGATGATATTTCTATATATTCATCTTAATTCAGAATGTACACTAGGTGTTTGATTAAATGTCTTAGTGAACTTTTGTGCTAATATGGCATAAAAGCATAGTCTGTTATCTAAAATGGGTATCAGATGTCTAATAAGTTCATTTGGTGTCATGTTGAATCCACTGTAACTGTGGTATAAGAGGTGACTCATCGCCTAAATACATTATTACAAAGCTTGCTATTGAATTAAAAAATTTATGAATGATAACATATATTCAAAGATCACCAGTTATAAATGAAGACCAATACTACTAATTAGTCCTTACAGAATTGCCACCTTATCGGTCAAAATCTTGATCACGAACATGGGTGTTTTCATTTCCACCTCAAATATTCCATCGCCAAAATTGGATGATTCCATCATAGAAATATCAAGAGGTTCCATACTTATTCATTCTTTGATATTTAAAATTACTTTACAATTAAGTTATAAAATATTTCACTTGTGTAATGCAGTATTGGATAGATTTTCAAGAAATATACCTTCGGAAAACTCCTATTGGCCTTCAAAAGCATACCAGCAAATCAAAATTGAGAGGAAGTTTTATACATGACAGAACCAGAAAAATGGTTACCAAATGCAGTTTATCAAGCCACCAGAATACTTACTTTGAATATGAGTTCAAGTAAAGTAACAAAGTTTTACAAATTTGTTTTACTCCCTCGTATCAGATCAGATATACGCAAGAACAAGAAGCTTTAATAATTGGCCAAAATGTGAAGAGATGTTGTAATTTTATCAGCAGTCGAACCGAGGTTGAATTCGATTTTTTGGGACAGGGGCAAAATCGTCCAATAAGAGGAAAACCCCCATCAAACTTATGTGTAGATTAACCCAACAGTAACCAAGACATTACATATTGCAGTTTAACATGTTTTAACACATCATCTCGTTACAATATCTTGAATTGGGTTTCTTTGCTCGAGATTTGGTGAGAATACTTGAAGAATTCAAAGAATTGTAAAAACTCAAAAAAAAAAAAAAAAAACGTTGGGTTGTTGTATAGTAACTAAACCATGTATATGTTGACAAAAAGTGTGTCATACTTACTTCTATAAGCAGAAATAGCAACCCACTTTTCATTTTATATTTGAAATATCATTTTATGAGTACACACATAATACTTTCGTTTTAATAACAAAGTAGCATCATACTTTCATTTTAATAAAAAATAACATCATATTTTCGTTTTAATGAAACTATGTTGCCATTATTGGTTAATCTTTGTTAGATTGTCATTGTCTTGATTGATGTGTCCCGGAACCTGAATATAAATTTGGTAATAAACCAATAATGGTATTTTAAAGTATTTAACAAAGCTAACCACGAATCACGAATGACAATTGAGCTAAATTGCAACATAACACTCATATTTTGTTTTTTGTTATTCAACATTTAATAGCATTTTAATATCATAAAAAAAATTGTCATACAATCTTATCCATTCATTTTGGTAACTATAACATCCCAATCATAAATGAAGTACATCTAAAAAAACCTTTTACAAAAAATAATTACATTAGATAATAAATTCTATCGATCCTAAGCCACCTCCCTAAAGGCATCTAAAACCCTTCCAGCTGTAGAACTTTTGTTGTCATTGTAGTATGTCTTGTTATATGCCAAATGCTATCTCATGCAACCAAAAAAGAAGAGTTCTTCAATGTTGTCCAGAAGCTACATTAAAAGAATACAAATAAAATTTAAAAAATATATATATTTAACAAGATGACCCAAAATCATTAAAAATTTTGAAAAAATATTAGATAATAACTTAACTGGTTAATTAATGAGTAGGGCATGCCATCATAAATCAGTTCAAATATGTAACAATAAAGAAACATAAAAATCATGACAATAGTTGGTAATAACCCCACCAAAAATCACAAAATATTTATGCAAAATTAGTAAGAAATTAAGGGTCATAAAAGCTTTAATATTTATCTTTTTGGGAAATAAAGCAAACATCTTTGCAGCGAATTTTTCCAAGCTATCATATGTCTTTCTTGTTATATCCACATCATGAATTTGCATGAATGGAGACATGTCAATTGACACCACTTGGACGCCATTAAATATGGAGAAATTTGTTAGTTCCACCTTCGAGCAACACCCAAATGACCTTCTTTTACCCATATCGATTCCAACTAATGGAAAAGATTGCTTCTTTATCTCACACTGTTGTTGTAGTTTCCTCATATTTTCTTGATTTCCTGGCATTATGCCGAACACCTGGTGGGTGGAAGTTAACCTTTCACAATTCCCCTGTATCCACACACCAATTTCACCCAAATTAAACCTAGTGATATTGATATTGATTGACATAAAAAAATGTAGAGATACCGATCATCGTAAGTTTTCAAGGAATTCATGAAAATTTATTCAACATAAGCTAATTTGATCAACTTATTGTTTGATTTTAGGAAAAATAATGGGTGTTCCAAAATTAATTCGAGAAACTTAAAAATGGAGGAAATTAATTGAAGAAATAGAATTGACGAACCTGGACAAGTAATCTATAAGAGTGATGGAAGCGACAAATGCTGCAGTGTAGACATCTTTACGGACAAGCCATGGGCGTGAAATTAGGTGTACGGTGAACCCATTCAATGGAACGATGGTCGTGGACGGGATATGATCAAGAAATGTATCAACTTGAACCTGAGAAATATAACGAAAAACATGTTCGTCGGATTAATCAGGAAGCGATGTTATGGAAATGATGATGTGAAATCAGAAAGATTCTTAAGGACGAAGTCCTCAGAAAAATAAGGATTAAGGAAGGAATCAGGTGTGATAACTGGTAAATCATATCGTTTATCAAACGACACAGTTTTAAATTATTGGGTACCTAATTTATATTCACTTTTCATATATATATATATATATATATATATATATATATATATATATATATATATATATATATATATATATATATATATATATATATATATATATATATATATATAGTTAAATTGAAAGGGTTCAAAAGAAAACCATAAATGCAACTATTTAACAAATTGGTGCCTTGGTGGTTGGAGTGGGGGCACAACCCCATATTTGCATATTTGCAAACCAATAACTTCTTCGTCAAATTACGACTCCGAATAGTTCATATTCGGATTCGATGACCAATCTAAACTCAATATTCATTGAGGGGAAATTGGAATTCGTTGGGCCCGTTAGGAACAGGTTTTCCAATTTATAATTTTGATTTATTTTCCCATTTAATAACCCATAATCAGATCTTGGTAACTAACTATTTGCAATAGTAAAAAGATATTTGACGCTTTTAAGTTTTAAGTTTGACAAGACTTAATCTAACTCTGTTAGATTCAGATATCATTTCTTTTATTCGGTCATATTAAACTCTATCTGACCCGGTTCGGGAGCAAAATGGGTGGAATCAATAATGTTGATTTTATTTTTGTTAGGGTTTAAGTCCAACAAGAATAGTTTTCTACAACTACCAATTCATTTATTTTCAAACCCAATTTAACATCTTGTGGTTTTCTACAACTACAACATATTTACTAGCGCTATAAATAACCAAATTTTACAAAAGAAAATGGAAACAACCCCATTTTTCAAAAAACTCCAAACCCAAATCTCTTTATTTATTGAAAACCCAAAATAAGATCAATCATGATTCAATAATACAATTGTTTATATCAAACATCTTTCTTGCGTATACAAATCTTAATTTTTCGACATTATCAATCCCTTTCAAATGGTTCACAAGGACACGTGTCATCCTTGAAATAATTGCAACAAAAACAAACAAAGCTTTTTTTTGTCTCTCAGCTTCCTCTTCTCAAGAAGGCCAATACACCTAAACCAGCCACTAATGCAGCTCCGGCCGCCACAGAGCTGTAAGCAGACGCCCATGCATCCGGATGAGCATGCTCCAAACCACCACCACCGCCGCCACCGCCGCCACCTGCCGCCAGTGAACCTTTTCTATTTCTTGGCACCCCGGAGTAATCCAAATGTAACTTCAGTCCCTGTTTAAATCCATCAAGATTCTGAAAAGTTAATATCATTAACTAGTAATATATGCTTGGGGATGAAATTATATAATTATTAAGAAAAAAAAAACATGTTTGATATGTAATCAATATAAAACTTGTATCTTTTTGTATTTATAAAATTAAAAGAAAAACGTTTTATATCCAATTGTTACGAAAAATTTAAGATTTTACATATTTTTATATATATATATATGATTTAAAAGAGGGAAACACACACACACACACACACACCTTCCATCCAGCTGATCTTGCATGTTGGACAGCTGCAACAAGATCACTATCTGTTGCAAGTATCACCATATCCTTATCTTCATCTTCATACTACAACATATAATATATAAAACCAATTTAAGTTTTAACCATAAAAATAAAGAGCTATATTACATTTTTGGTCCCTGGGTATAGCTGATTTTTTCAACTTTATGCCCTAAAAAAAGTTTTCTTGTGCAATTTTGGTCCTTATCTAAGGTTTTTATAACGTTTTTCGTCACTGTTCCAACCAAATGACTATATTTTTAGGACCAAAATTGCAAAAAACAGTTATATTTAGAGAAAAAAAATAGTTACTATACTCTGAAAAGGGACCAAAAACGTTACAAGAACTTAAAATAAGGACTAATATTGCAAAAGAAAACTTTTTGGGACCAAAATTGCAAAACATAGACAAGGGACAAAAAATGTAATTTACTCGAAATAAAATAGAAAAGATCAAATTACATTTTTGGTACCCGAATATATTTGCGTTTTGCAATTTTGGTCCGTATTTAATGCTTTTGTAACATTTTGGTTTATGTTCCACTTTTTGCAAGATTTCGTCCCTATACTTTATCTAAAATTGGAAGTTTAGTCAAAATTATAAAATCATCCAAATGTTGTCCTTAAGATTGCATTTCAATACAAGGTATAGTCTCTGACCCATATATCAAAATTAGGACATAACTTGTAATGTTAAGTAAAGAACAGGGACCATATCCGTAATAAAAGAAAACTTAAGGACACTATTTACTATTTAGACGATTCCAACTAAACTTACTATTTTGAGTAAAGTACAAGGACCAAATTTGTAATTATTTACTTTAAACATACCAGAATCTGAGGGAGGTTATTCCGATCAATCTCACCACCTACTCTTTGAAGTATAGCGGTTATAAGATCCGTCAAACTATGAGTTTCTGACCTCAAAAATATACACGTTTACAATCAAAACACCATAAAATTTATAAAAAAATAAATAATAAGAAATATATATATATATATATATATATATATATATATATATATATATATATATATATATATATACCACAAATAAATCTATGCATTCGGCCCTTTCTATCTTCAATCTTGAAAGCAAATGTATTGTGCACTGTTGGTGAAGGGTACGGAATGACTTTTCCAATTTCAGTCCCTTGTTCAGAAGCCAATTTGAAAGAGCTCTCACTGAAAAGTGAACGTTCATTAGTTTTGTTAAAGTTGACCAAAAAAAAAAAAAAAAAAGTCAAACCCAGTTTTTATTTTTAATAAAAATGATGACGTGGCATATTTATTACCTTATGGAATCACTGTCATCATCTGCAGGAGCTGTTGCCATGGCAGAATCCCAAAACTTTTGCATCATTGAACTTGCAGCTTCATTATCAATTCCTGCAGTACTTCCTACCTATACCAATAAATCATGTTTTTTTTCTTTTAAAAAAAATATATAATGAGAAAATTATGGCGGGAAATGAAAAGGTGTTATAACAAACAAGGGTAAATTTGTAAAAAGTTTGGGCATGTTTCTTTATTTTTTTCTTTCTTATTATATTGATAAAGTGGCTAAAGGATAATGATGTTTGTTTGAAAAGTGTTGTATATGTAAAGACTCTTTTATCTTTTCTTGGTGAGTAAATGACCATTTTACCCTTGTATATAGAAATTATGGTAGATAACAAATGACTGCTTGTTTAGAATAACAGTTAATAATCACAATATGAGTACTTTTAAAAACATTTATCATAATTAATAATCGATTCAAATTACTCACTGTTCACAAGTTAACCTATAAATTTAATGTTTAGTGAATTGAAAAAAAAAAAACAAAAAACCATGAATTAAAAAATTATAGTTTTATATTTTTTTTCTTATGATTCATGCAATCAGGTCAAAAAAATATTTATAAGCTTATAAGTTAGTACAAACTACAAAGGTACAAAGTACAAACCCATAATCAAGTAGAAATTAAAAAAAATTATATGCTTATAAATATATAAGGAAATTCATAATCATATCTACATAGAAACAATCATAAAAAAAACATGAAGGAAGAACTTTAAAGAAGTTGGGAGGAAATAAGAAGGGTAAACAGGTAAAATGTCAATGTCTTAATAGATTAAGCAAGTTTTTTTTTGGCTTAACTCCTGATTAAGTCAAAATAAAACAGTCATACATACATGTCCAGATTAATTGTTTACTCCATTAATCAAAAAAAAAAAAAAAAAGACTTACAGATGCTACAGCTGCATGAGAAATGTGGAGTACATCAATAATAGCAACAACAATTCCCTCTACATCAAAAAAATAAAAAAATAACCACATTTAGATATATATAAATCCTACAAATTCAACATTTTATGTCCCAAAACAATCAAAATTATCCAAATATTTACCTCTATCAACAACAGGAAGATGTAAAAACTTTCCATGATGCATTATATGAAGGGCATCAACAATAGGTGTATCAATATTAGCACATTCTGGATTTGGAGTCATTACTTTCTCCACCATTGTTGATTCAGGAGGAAGCCCTAATGCTATAACTCTCATCAATATATCCTTTGATCTATATAATACAATAAAATACAAAACAAAATGTTACTATTCTACTCAAAAAATCATTCACATTATATAAAATAATTACAAAAAACTAACGTTAAAATCCCAATTGGTTTGCTATCAACTGTCACAACAGCAGAGCTAATGCGACACTCCAACATCTTTTTAGTTGCCATTAGAACTGTATCAGAGGGTGAAACTGTCACAAGCCTGAAATATATATGAACAATTTTATAATTTATTCAAGAGTTTGTGAAAAAATTTATGTTGATGAATGATTGAAGTAAAGGTATTAAGGTAGTATTACCTACTTTGAATTATCTGAGATAAAGGTGGATAAAGTGGGCTTGAATAATCGTTCTCTAAGTGTTTCAATAAACGTATTGGAACCTAGATAATAAGTGAATGTAATTAGTCAAAGATGAAAAGGGAAGAAGAAGAAGAAAAAAAAAGTCAACGAACCAGAAACGGAAGTGCCCCAATGCTTTTCAACGCCTTCAACAGCAGCTGCAATGGCTTTCCCCTTTTCAGCTGCTCTTTCCATTCGTGCAATTGCATCGTATAAACATTTTGCAATGTCAAGAATCGCAATAACTTCTCCATTTTCTACAACGGGTAAATGTCTGAATTTTCCTGTAAGAGAAGTTTTAAATTCCGAGGTTTTAAAGAAACTATGGAGATGAGAGTGTCGTGTTCTTGATTGAGACAAACCTTGCACCATTTTTTGTAGGGCTTCAACAGCGAGAGTATCGGAGATTACAAAAACTGGGTTTCGTGTCATTACTGCTGATACAGGGGTGGTTTCAAGATCAAGCTCACGAGCGACGACTCTTGTTGCAATATCCTTTGATTAGGTTAAAAGCTAGTTGGTGAAGATTGTTTATGGTTAATGGGAGTAATGAAGATTTTTAGAGCGAGAAAGATACCTTGTCGGTTAATATGCCACAAAGTAAGGCGTTTGAGTCTGTGAGCAAAAGGGCGTCGACTTTCCGGGCGGCCATCCGGCGGCAGGCTTCATTGATGGTTGTGGTTTCGGGAACTGTTAAGGCTTTTGAGAGACGCAATCGCTTTACTGTGCGTTCTCCGACTGGCCCCCTGTTTAGAATAGTCAACGTAATGAAACAAGGTGGAAGGGGGATTCGATCTCGTTGAAATTATTGGTTTTGTTGCGATGCTTGTAGATAGGAGGTGTAATCTAGATGTGAATTAAACATTGGAGAATCTCGATGATTGAAATCGAGTAGGGATAGAAGAAAACGTACATGGGACGAGGAGTAGTGATGGATCTTCGGCTGGAATCATTAGCACCATTTTCAGAAGCTTTCTTCCTAGATGAAGCTGTCAAAACCATACTTCTCCGTGAAGAACCCGACTGACTAGTCGTCATCTTCACCAACTATTGACCAAAATTCCTCTCTCTTTCGCCCTACCTGATACTGTGTCAATCAATCAAAAGATACAAAACGTGAAATTACAAGATTGAAGTAGTAAAATCCCAAAAAAGTTGGAGCAATCAAGTACCCTGAAATTATGGAAGCCCACACATGAAGAGGACGCAAAGCAATTATTGATATGAATTTGTAATCGGGCGATGATGTTTTCCGCGACAATCAAAGCAAAGATTCCGGGAAAACGCGCCCGAGAAGAGGAACCCTAGTTGCAAAATATTTTGATTGGGAATTGGGATGAATTGGAGGTAAGAGAGATTTTTGAGCTTTTGATCGGGTATCCACAAATTCTTTACTGCAGAATATTGTCTGAATTGGGGTATTTGGTGCGTTTTCCTCTCCTAAAAATCAAGAAAAGAACAAAAAACCAGTCAGACAAAAGATGTTTTGGGGGTTTTACATTGCAGGGTGAATTGCCATGTCAACGTTTTATCTTTTACAAAAAAGAGAATGTTAACAAAGAGTAACTTATGTTCATAATTATTCTAGTTGGATTTCCCAAAAATATTTAATCATCAAAATTTGATTTTTATTTGAAATCAGGTAGCATGTACCTTGTAAAATGTTGATAATGTGACCACACAGAATTGGTGATAATGTGGTCACCCGTTCAAATAGTATCTTCTCGGGTCACCTTCAATCATGGTCAGATCTATATTCGTAATCAGTTCGGTAATATGTTGTATTGTTGTTGAGAAATTTGCTAGTTCAACAGTATCTTCTCGAGTCACTTTCAATCATGATCGGATCTACATTTGATCTGGTCGCCTCTCAAAAAAATTTCAGTAGTATAAATTTTTTAAAAAAGTTTCGTATATGTTGTGCTACTTAATATAAATAACAACAAAAGTTGTATTTTATCTAGATGGTTATGGTGACAGTGTGTTATTTTGAAGGTTGCAAATTTGAATTTTTTTTTCTAACATTTTTTTTTCTTTTATTTCTCAGCTATATAAAATGATTTTATACAGCATTATATAGATTTTATATCTATTATATTATGATATGAAAATTAAACAAAAGTACTAAGTTATCAAAATGGTAAAGTACTCAACTTTTAACTTAGATGTCCCTATTTCAAATCTCAATCTTGACATGAGTGTATTTTATTTTGTTTTTCAGTTTCTATCATATATTCATTCACTTGTTTTTTATAATTCTAAAATTGTCACACATCAGGCATAACATGAAAGATAGCTCATGTATATATGTTATATAAACAACACAAACTTCTTAATTCTCCGCATATTAAACTTACGAATGGGTTTGGGTTTAAACCCGAAACCGAGTTTGAAAAACCGAGGAACCGAACCATCGATTTAAGCTACCCTTTTAATTTGACCGAGGAACCGAACCTCAATAAGGTTTTCGTAGGACATACAAATATTTTCTTTTGTTTCTCTTGATATAAATTATATCATTTGCTTTTCAAATTATTTACAAGTTTGAAGGTTCCATATTCTGAAACGTAAATGAGCTTCGTGAAATTTATCTTATTTACATAAACATTTACAAGAGGAAAACAACCACAAAAGTGTTATGGTTATGGTACACGCCTAAACTACTGTAGTTACAATTTAATCGAGTATGAATTACGAGATCAAAGTAATGTAAGAATTAAGAACACAATATCTAAATATAATCTGGTTGGCTCAATTATGCTTTCAAAGAATACAGAGAAGACATAGAGAATACAAGATGGATTGCAAAAGTTCTCTCTAACTCTAGTACTCATCCCATATTTATAGGAATTGAGAAAGCATACAAAAAATATAAGAGACTAAAACTCTAAAGCTTCGATACAAAAATGACCTTATAATAAACTTAACATACAAACATTCGATACTACGCATGACCTAGACAACCTTCGACATCTCATAACAACATTCTCCCCCTTTGTGAGAAGTGTCGAATCTAAGTCATCAGCATCTAAGAAGCTTGATGTATCATTCTTCGAATCTCAGTATACCGGTTAATCACCTTGCGAATTTCAGCTTTGTCACCTTCATTGTTCTTTGCACAACTATTCATTCGACCAATAAGGTTTGTGTAATGTGGTGTGGTATATCTTTCAACATCACAAACTTACAACAAAAACTTTGTAATCTTCCCCTTCTTATTCTTTCCAATGAATATTATTCCCAAAGGCTTCAAGCATATCTCCCCATCTCCATAACTCTTCAAACTAGCCTGACTTTTTAACATCGATTGTGGCACAGTGATTTGTTTACCAATGGCCAAGGCTAATTGAAGCTTCAAAAAATCTTCTTTTATTGTTAATTGAAGCTTCGAGAAATATGTTCCCTTCAGAATTCTTGCAACAAAGATCAGATCATGAACATTCATTAAAGGGAAGTCAGCCACTGAGAAATCGAATGCAACATTATTAACTCTGACTGCATGAAATCGATAATTCTGCAACACACCCTCGAACAAAACGTCTTTGGATATGTTGAGAACACGAACAACCTTAACAAGTGACCAGATCTCATCTTCCCTTTTTCCCAAAACTGCATGGAAACGACTCTTCATTCTCTTACATTCTTCTTTATCTTCAAAATTAGCAACAATTTGATATTGTTCAGCCATAAACATCATCTTGTTTATTGGAAAAATCCAACTGATTGAAATTTGAATTTTCTATGGTAAAGCTCTTCTTGGGAATCTTCTCAAAATCATGCATCTCACCAGTTATGACCTAAGCTTCAATATATTCATAACAATAGTGTTTCGAATGATCACCCTTATCAAGACCAGGAGGATCATTGGCCCTTTGTCGAAGAATGTCACACCCCCGAACCAGACGGCGGAAACGTCTGAGGGCTCGTGTGACTGACAATTGAAATATCGTCACAGTTAATATACATGAAACATAACACATTCATCACCAAACATTACATATTACAGTTGTTATTGCTCACATCAAGTACATTGTTATAGATTACATAAATCCAAAGTATTAATAGTACGATGAGTGATGTTACACAAAATAAATCCATACACACTTGAAAATCTTCTTGCTTAACGATTACCTGAGAATACAAGTTATATTGAAAACGGTCAACATATATAATGTTGGTGATTTCATAAGTATGTTTGAATAAAAGTCTTTTCATCTTTTGTAAACCCAGAAAATCCGATATTTTCTGTAATTGTCTGAAAATGATGTGAAAATCGAGTATAAATACATGTGTGAATTTCATAGCAGTAACATATAGGAATGCAATTTAAATTTCTTTGTATTGTAAGTAAGTGGTAATTGAATATTAGTATTTACCCATAAAATCCGACATTTTCTGATTTATAATAATGTTGTGGTTCTTGTATCATCAAATAAGTTGCTTTGTATTGACACGATCGAAGGATTAATCTCCAAAATGTTAAATTGGTATGGGATCTCTATATGAGCCGTTATAACCATGCATGATAATGACTATATTGCTTGTCTTGGCATTTTTCCAAACGTTGGTATTTGCTCAAGGTTTTGTCGCCCTAGACCGGCCTAGTCTAGTTGTAGCGAACAACTAAGGCGTGGGGGGTCACCCCGTATAGATCTATACACAAACTCCCGCTCTCCCTCCAAGAAACTCTGGTTATAACTACAGGCTACGATTGTACACTCAAATGTGCCAACCGACAAGTCTCACTAGATTCTCAACCTTTCATGTTTGTTATGTTTTTCACCATGTTTAATATTTACGTGTATGTTGTAGGTTTTCAAATCCAAAGGTATGTATATAAGTATGTGAAGTTCAATAATTATGTAAAGGTATAGTTATGACCTACTAAGCACGTGATTTCCAGTCCAAGCCCAATTAGCATGTAAATGGACCACAAAGGTCCAATAAAATGTAAGAGGGCAATTTAGGCCCAATAGGCATGTAAATGGACCACCAAGGCCCAACAAACATGTGACCCATAGCCCAGGCCCAAATTAACATGTAAATGGGTCGCAAGGCCCAATAAACATGTCATGTAAAATATTAGGCTCAATATGCACTTGAATGGGCCCTTAAGGCCATTGGCCATGTAACATGAATATTAGGCCCAATAAAATTGTTATCGATGCATTTCGTCCATTCGTTATTATTTTCTTGTTTGTTCTTAGCTCGAGGTTTACCAAATTGATTATAAAAAAAGCCCTCTTTTTGTAAAAACAACGTTCTTGGCCAACAAGCCTCAAATTTTCAATTAAGGCCCAAATTTTTGTAAAGATAACACTTTAGTCCATATTTTATAAAAATTTGTAATTTCGTCCCAAATGTTTAGAAATTTACGGATTTAGTCCAAAAATTCATATTTTGACATTTTTGGCCCAGTTTTGCAGAAAATTACATTTTCAGCCCCTTGTTTGTGAAAAATGACACTTTCTGCCCATTTTTTATAAAAGTTACATTTTTGGCCCAATTTAGAAATAAATGTTATCTGCAACCCTAAATTTGGTTTATTTACATTTATGGCTCAACTTTGATCAAATGGCATTTTTAACCCCAAAATTCTTATTTTTCGCAAATTTGGCCCCAAAACTGTGAGGCCCAAATATTAAGCCCAATAGGCTAAAATTTACACTTTTGGCCCTTTAAAAAGTAGGGTTATCATGAAAACTCACTTTTATATAAGTATGACTTGTTTGATCCTTATAAAACCGTAAATGTCACTTTTTGCCCTTATCTTTTGTTTTCTTGACAATTATGACCCTTAACAAGATTTTTCCTTTAAATTTTTATATCTTAAACATATAACCGCTTTTAACTTGATAATATGATGTATAAGATGTCTTAGTTCATGGATTTTTACTCAATGTTGCTTAAGATGTCGAAATGTGTTAAGATCTAACACATTTTTACAATATAAACTAAGAAATCACACAAGACATGCATAAAACACATAGATCTACACATTTTTCTTGTATTCTCCCCCAAAAATCATATGAAAACTGAAAAAAAGGGGGTATGAACTCACCTTTGCTTTGATGTTTCGGTTTTTGAAGAAGAAATGAAGAGATTATTTGGTCCTAGCAACACCTTGGAGTAGTTTTCGAGCTTATGAAGTTTCTAAGATTGTGATCATGGAATAAACCTATGTAAGGAGTTATTGATGTTAAAATGAAAGGAGATGTTTGTGTTTGATAACACTTACCAAAGATTGAAAATACTTGATGAAGATCCTTGAAACACAAGCAAAAATTTCAAGATTCTTGGAGGAAGGAGGATGATCTTTGAGAGTGTTTGGAGAGGATTTGAAAGAGTGTGTGTGTATGTGTGTGTTAGCTCTCGGCCGAGAGATAAAGAGAGAGAGAGAGGGAAAGAAGATGTGATGTTCACCTAGATGTATGAGATTGGTAGTTTACTTAATGGTTACTTTGCATGGAAGTCCATTATGCAAGTGTGATGTGTCTCATACTCATTGGTTCTCTTCCTTTTCTGTCTCTCTTTTTTTTACACTTGGGCCGAAATGTGGCAATTATGGAAGAGTTTGGGCATTGATTGATATTAACTTAGAGTACATGCTTTACAATAGTTGAATGATTACATGAGAATAGAATTTTCCTAGCTAAAATGCTAGTTGTGACAAAGAGTGATTTGTATTTGCCTTTACTTCTCCATCTCTTTTTCTATTGTTGCTTTCTTTTCTTCTTTAGTGGGTTAAGTAGAAACACATTTGCCTTTGTTTTTCAACTCTTTTGTGTCATCCCCATTTTCATGGCCAGAAAAAACTGATTTTGTTTATGCTTTATAAAAATCAGAGTACCTCTTTTAATAAAAATGTTGAGGAAATTGTTCCTTGTAAAACATGATAAATACGTTATCAAGGCATTTCCGAAGAAAAGTATTTTTATTCATTTTAAAACATTTGGGATGTCATCGTCAATACAGAAACATAAGCATAAACAGAGCTTACATTCATTATCACTAGTGATTTATATCTCCTTAATCTCTCAGTGTAATGTGACTTCATATCAACACTTGTGATATAAATAAACTGAGTGGGTCAGGTTGGGAAACCTGGTGAGTACATAGGGTTTTCAACCCACAATAATATAATTATTATGTTTAAACATCAAACAATTAACCCAATTACCCATCCCAATTATCTTCCTTACTCTTAAGGGTCTACCCTAAGAGTCATCAATCCTGCATTCGTTCATTTCGAAGTCCCTTGCTTCTAGGGTTTATAAGACATGCACTAATTCCGTAGCTACCAATGCACTAAATCCATAGCTGCTAAAGTTCATTCATAAGGTACTAAATACATAGCTACGAGTGTAGGTACTAAGTCCATACCTACCAACGTTTACCTAACAGGCACTAAGTCCATAGCTGCCAGGTACTAAGTCCATAGCTACCATCACCTAACAGGTACTAAGTCCATAGCCACTAAGTCCATAGCTACCGGTGTTTGTCCAATAGGCACTAAACCCATAGCTGCCGATGTTATTTATTAGGCACTAAGTCTATAACTGCCAATGTTTACTCACATCATCTTTTATCTCTCATTATTCATCTACCCATGTTTTACCCAACATATTTGTAGATATAAAATACATATACAATTTAAATCATTTTAAAACATGTATAAAATCATTCGTCCAGCATAGACAGCAAGTATTCAGATAGTATGCACACATAACACGTAATTTATATAAAATACTTCATATTTATGTGTAAGATGAAAGTAACTATGCACTCACTTGAGAAGGTGGTGACTCGGCACTCGGACAACACTTCGTTACTCTTAAAACAATATCCTTCGACAAAACCTAGTATCATTACCACTAGGGTTTAGTCTAATATTCACCGAGACTAATTAATAGTCTAGCTATTATTACTATTATATAAGTGTTAAAAAATACATATATAACCCATAATAATAGCCCAAATACTCCTTATAAAGCCCTAATAGCATTACTATATTGAAACATAAGTTATACTAAAGATAGGGTAGGCATAGCGCACTTACAACGGGTTTTCTCGAAAACCGGGCGTCGCTGGAGCAGCGTTTCTGAGCCGAAAAGCTCTTTTCTCGAGGCTTCGGGAGTCTCGGGGATTCCTTTGGGTGCTAGGTGGTTTACCTAGACTTTAGGGGGGGGGGTTAGGGAGGTTAGAGAGAGAAAGTGGAAGAGGAAAGGTGTGAGAATGAATGGAACCCGACACCTCTATTTATAGGCTGAATTCCTGATGGACTCGCCGAGTCAGTTCACGTACTCGCCGAGTCGGTGCCACGTGTCATCACCTTATGGCTTTTCTTGGGGAGAAAGCCTTGGCCCATATTCAGCCATGTCACCCCTTTTGCAACAGCACCCTGCCGACTTCTAAACCCCGTAACTTTCGCATACAACCTCCGTTTTCGACGTTCATTTTTTCCACGTGTAGGTAAAAACAAGATCTACAACTTTCGTTTAGACTCTTTCGGCTAATTCTCGACTGATATTAAATTTAACACTAGGAGGAGATTATATTGTTAAATGTCCGCGTAAAATTCATAACTTCTACATACGAACTCCGTTTTCGTCTGTCTTTTTATCGTTGAGTTCATATTAATCAGATCTTCAACTCTCATTTAGGTCGCATAGGCCAAAAACCGCTCGGACTAAAATTCAAGTTTCGGGTCGTGCACTGCTATGCCAAATCTTAGAAAATTCATAACTTCCTCATACAAAGTCAGATTTGGGCGTTCTTTTTTTTGTATGTTCTCGGTTTAATGTATACTACAGCTTTTGTTTAGATCACTATGGCTAAAAAGTCCTCTATCATAAATTCAGTATTTACGTCTCTCGGTGTCGTGCCGGTTTTGCTGTAAAACTTCGACGGACCATAACTTATTCGTTATAACTCGGATTTCGGCGTTCTTTATATGTACGGAACCCTTGATACATATTCTAAAACTTATTTAAGATTATTTATTCTAAATAATATTTTGTCGAAAAGTCGTTTTCGACCCCTATTATCTCTAAATTGACTAGGCCGGATCTACGGGCGTTATAATTATCTCCCGCTTAGGATGATTACGTCCCGGAATCATCAACGAAACAGGACAGTATAAGGACTCCATACGTTATCTCTTCATCCTAGTTAATAATCGTAACTTCCTCGTTTCTTCGAATGAGTATCTAACTCTTGGACTCCTTGATTGTAGGTGGTGCTCGATCTTGCACTTGCTCCCTATCTCACGTTAGACTCCAAATTATGACTTTCAAGTCACAATCTCGATCCTAACTGGATTCGAACATAAGATAAGTTCTTTTATTACTACAATGGAATGATGTGTCATATTCTAATGACCTATCATCGTATGTTGCAATGCTTAGACTCAGGTCTCTTAGAGTCTTCCAGAACATACTATACTTTCCTTCATGTTCTAATCTCATCTTAAAAGGTAGCATTTCTAGCTATAAGCAACCGTCGTGATACCTCTACTGATCGCTTTGATTAATTCTTTCGGCTTAAGTCAGGTGCTACATCGAACTTGGTTCTCAGAACCACGTAACAAACTCATCGTAGTCGGGCACAATTTGGTATGACTACCAAGGTCGGAATAACAACAATATTCTTAGTCATTACCGAAACAATGGTAACGACATACTTGAATAAAATGGTATCAATTACTAGCTTCTTGGTAACCTTGTGACTTTCCCTGATCCAAGTGTGAGTCCTGTGCTTCCGGTAGTATAGGCCTCTACTATCACTCACACCTACTCATACTCGTCCTAAGTATTGTCTCGCAATTTTCCAAGTCACGATACAAGAAGATCACATAACAATTTAACACATCAGATAACAAAACAAAGGTTTTATATTATTCCTTGAAATGATTACATAGGTGTTCAAGTTTACCCTAAACTATGCCTCTAGTAGGCTACATCATATGATACTATGGCTACTGCATAACTCGATCTTCGGATACGAACTCCTCATCCTCGATTTCTCGCGTCATTTTCTGCCTCGTCGAGGATCATGTGGAATGCCCTTGGCCTTGGTGGCGTTTCTGGCCTTGCTGCCTTATTTTTCCTCGGGCAGTCTCTGGACATGTGCCCCTTGCCTCCACATCCGTAGCATACCATATCATTATGTGTACAGTCCTTGGAATAGTGACCATATCTCCCACACTTATAACAAGTCACTTCTTCGTTGCATCTCCCACTATGCTTCTTCTTGCACTTATCACACCATCTCGCATCACCTTTCTCTCCTTCTTTGAGCTTCGAGAATTTTCTCTCCTTGTTGGACCTTGTAGATCCTTCAAACTTCCTCTTTTCTCCTGCCTTATCTTTTTCCAGACCCTTTTCTCTTATCTGGGTCTCTACGTTCTTAGCTGCTCTAACGGCTGTTTTCAAAGTAGTTGCCATTTTGACCGTTAGACCAAAGTATGTGGGCAGTCCATTAGCAAACCTATCGATCTAGGAGAGTTTAGTAGGCACCAAGTAGGGGAATAGCTTCATCCTCTCGGTGAATGAGGTGGCATACTCATCCACACTCATCTTTCCTTTCTTTAGGTTCTGAAATTCGTTGTTTAGGTCTATCAGATCTATCTCTGAGCAGTACTGCATTTTCAACTGCTCCACGTATGTTTCCCAAGACATTCGCATGGCTTCTCCTCGTAGCATTGTATCTGCCAATAACTTCCACCAACTTAGCACTCCAGTCTTTAGTTGTCTGACTGCAAAGACGGTCTTTTGTCTGTCGCTACAGTCACAACTTTCAAACACCATCTCCATTTCGGAGATCCAGTCCATAATCTCAACTGGCTCCGGGCTTCCGGAAAGGCTTGGTGGCTTGGCACCCAAGAAGTTCTTATGCATTCCTCCATACTTGTTGTTTCCCCTCTCCGAGCCATTCCTTCTTTCTTCTTGAGTCCCAACTTGACTCACAGGGTGACTATAGTTCCCTTCCTCCGATTGCTCGGGAATCAGCTCAGGTTGCTCAATGGGCATGGTAGGTTCGTCCCTATTTTCATGAAACATCCTCCTCGTTTCTTCCCTTTGTTCAACTAACATAGCCCGAATCATGGCTTGTACTCCAGGCATGGTGATTGGTTTAGGTGTAGCTTCTACTACAACAGGTATTTGTTCAATCACTAGGGGCTGTTGATTCCTATTTCCATTTGCGTTCCTGACTCCACTTCGGGTTCTTGCCATTTTGATCTATACACCAATTCAGACGTTCGGTGTGTAATGACGAGAACTAAGATAGGAAAGATTTTATTTACGATCGACGTGGAAATCTACCTATTACTCCAAAAAGTTACATGCCAGTTCTAATACCGTATCTAAACGTTTAGAAATCTGAACACATAAAATTTCCAGATCCGGTCGGAAACAAACCATAGATCCGTTCAGACATCTAGCATCATAAATCATTTAGCACATACAAGCATGTTAGGCATTTTCCCTAAATAAGCTAGTGCTTGTGTCTATTCAGGTGTGTTACCTAAGACACACTCCTCACCATCATTGCTTAGCATTCTAAGTTTAAGTCTAGAAATAAATCCATATTCCTAGTTTGCTTAAACTAATGTTCTAATACCAACTGTGACATCCCCATTTTCATGGCTAGAAAAGATCGATTTTGTTTATGCTTTATAAAAATCAGAGTACCTATTTTAATAAAAATGTTGAGGAATTTGTTCCCAATAAAACATGATAAATACGTTATCAAGGTATTTCCGAAGAAAAGTATTTTTATTCATTTTAAAACATTTGGGATGTCATCGTTAATACTGAAACATAAGCATAAACAGAACTTACATTCATTATCACTAGTGATTTATATCTCCTTAATCTCTCAGTGTAATGTGACTTCATATCAACACTGATAAGTTATAATAACAAACATGAAGATCGATTAGATCTTTGTAACAGGTATTGCGATGAACACAAAACAATAAATAAGACAAGAGTGGATCAAAATATGTCGAATGATCAGATCAAACAATCCTCAGCAGAGCTCGACTAAGAACTTCCGCTGTAGAGGATTTAGGGTTACAAGAACGATAATAATAAACTTCTGAATAATGCTCTGATCGTTCTATTCTATCGTTAACCTAAGATGCATGCAAGCACCTATATTTATATTCAACCCTACTAAACTCACGGATGGACAGGCCCATACCGGAGATACAAAAATGGACTAGCTAACGAGCCCGATAGACGCAACATATTATACAAAACACGACCCAACAATCTCCCCCTTTGCGTCAAATTGGAGCGAGACTACTTCTTCTTCGGGCCAGCAGCGGGAGCCTTCTTTACAGTATCAAACAGACATGTGATAAGAGCGAGAATAGTCTGTCTGAACCAAATGTACCATTGAATCATGTCATCGAAGTACTTGACATCATCCGCTGTGTTCTGCTTGCATCTATGGATGATCCCTAAAATGTGCTCTAAACAAGCAGTGGTGTAGAGGTGTTTGTCAGCCAAGGCGAAAAGACATTTCTGTCCTTCGTTCCTGGTGAACATGACCGAATTCCTTCTCGAGTCAATTTTACCCATCTGCATTTGGTTGAGATCAATGGCAGAGCCAACAGGAGATATTTTTGGTTTCTTCTTAAATACGCTTGCAATCTCCTGATCCATCAGTGCAACTTCCATGATGTAGCACACGAGCATCCTCTTGAAATGGTCGATGATCGGACCGTATTCAGCTTCGTTGGTGAGTAGGATGTTGTGCAAGATAATCCAATCATGGGGATTAGGGTTGGGAAGATCTGCAAGGGAAATAGCATGTTCGGTTTTGGCAGATCCCCGAAGTACCTTGAACCGAATGTTGATGAAGTTCCCTTCACTATACGGCTTCAAGACCTGAACGTTGACAATTTTCTGAGCGCTCCAAGTCTGATACTGAGGTTGAGCAGCCTTCAGATAAAAATTGATTAAGTCCTGATCAACCTGTGGATGAGGATGAGGGAACTCTGCAACGTTGGAGAAGGCATGAAAGATGAACGCCTTTCAGGTCAGTGGCATGTCGAACTGTGAGTCGACAGTGTTGGAACAATCAAGAGAGATTACAGGTTCCAGCCACAAGATACTCGGTGTGTCAATGGCTTCTTTTATCATCCTCTCGAGATTCCAGACAGGAAAAAGAGTTTTCCTACTCTCAAGAAGGTCGTGGGCTTCCTTCTGTTTTCGTTCGGCTTCTTCAGCCTCTCTTGCCACACGAGCACTGATATCAGCCTCATTGCGTCGACTTTTACGCTTCAACAAGTCGGCGATTGTTTCTTTATCTTCATCTTCATCCTCCTCAGCAATCTTTTTGCCTTTGTCTTTCACACCAGAACCGGAGGCTTGGCCTACTGGAGGAGGTTCGGTTGTGTGAGTTACCTTTGAGGTAGGAGGTGGTTGAGACATTGATTCCTTCTCTCCCCCTTGTTTCGGAATGAACACGAAATCAAGTAGCCCTTCGAGTTTGCTGAGCAGGGCAAGGGCGGGAGCGAGCTTCTCTGCAAGGTCACGCCTCACAGTATAGTTAAGAATAGGATCATGTGCTTCGAGGATGTTGGAGATGGCAGAGTGGACATCCGAAACACACGACTTTATCACCTCCCTTTCGGACCGAAGAAAGTCAATCTCCTGTTGAGAGTTGGAGAGTTGAACGCTCTTGACCTTCAGAGCAGTGGTCTTCCTGGCAAGAACATCCATAAGAGAGTTCTCGGCAGCCAAATCTTCTTGTAGCTTTGAGAGACGCTCGTCAATGTTTGTGCGAAAGGCTGAGTTGTCATCTGAAAGCATTTGACGAAAAGAAGCGAAGGACTTCAACTCAGTGGAGACTGACGTTGCCAGCTGGTGGACAATTGGTTCCAGCGTAGTCTTGGCGGCATTTGCACTCTCCTGTAAAGACTTTAACAGGGAAGAGGCATCAGAAAATAGTTTATCGACTTTTTCGGTCGCAACCTGACAGGCTTTTGTTGAGGCATCTATGGCGGAGGTTGCAGAAGCAATGGAATCTTGCTGAGCTTTAGAGAAGGCGTCAACAATCTTCTGAACTGCATCTTCAGAAAGGGATGACTGAGAAGTGGAAGAGGAGGCGATGAGCAAGTCAATCTTGTCATGGAGCTCCTTGAGATGTCTTTTTGTGACAGGAGCGTCGTCATCGTCATCACTCTGTACTTGAAACGTACTATAGTAGACCGAGTCAAACGTCATATCTTCCCCGCCAAGGAATGGTTCTTCTCCCTCTGAAGCATGACCAGGAGAAGGTGGTGGTGGTGAAGTTGGTGGTGTAGTAGTATGGGTAGGTTCGGGTTGGGTTGTTTCGGGTGTTGGTGTAGGTTCGGGTGCTTTTGTGGTTTCGGGTGCTGGAGTGGTTTCGGGTGCATCAGTATGAACCCCCGTATCAGATACGTTGGCTCTAACATCTGCAGTGGATGTTGTGGTTGCGTCGGTGAATATTGGTGTTGGTATTGGGATGGAAGTGGGTGGTATTGAAGTAGTGGAAGTTATGAGGGGAATAGAAATAGGAATGGTTTTAGGTGGAGAGGAAATTGGAGAAGTAGATGCATGAACTTCTGGGGTAGGAGATCTGGGTGGAGTGTTGCCACGTGGAGAGTCATCAGAATCTGAACTCTCACCCTCAGACTCGCTTGAGGAGGAAGCGATAATCAGCTTTCGCTTCGGCTAAGTTTTTCTTCTCTTCTGCTATGGAGATTGAGCAGGCTTGGTGGGTTTCCTCTTCTTTGGAGATGGGCCTTTTGCTCCTTTTGCCACCTATTTCCCCTTATCAGCCTTTTTGCCTCTTGGAGCAGGCTTGTCGGCGTCATGTATTGACTTCAACATCTCTGGAGTAAGATCCCTCGGACCAGAACGCTTGAACCCTTTGTACGTCTGGATAATCCGGCTGTCAGCAGGAACATCCCCATACATGGTTTCCGGAATAGACCCGTTGAATGGAAACTTTGAAGCGTCCGACACAATGATCTTCATGGTATGGAAGGTACCAATCGAAGACATTGGAGCACCAGCGACAATGGGGACGTGGTACTTGTCCATCACCCATTTTGTGATAAGAGTCCAGAACCTAGCATACGAAATCTCTGAATGTCTGGAGGTAGAGGAGAGACTTTGGATGAGTTGTTGCCATAGAACAGACCCATAATCCATGTTGATGCCATTGTAGATACCATACATTATGGAGAGAAACAAACGGCTGGCTCCATCAGACCCGACGCTTCGTTCAGATAAGCCCTTGAACAAAACAGTGAATAGCCCATTCCACTGTGGAGGTAGGCACGACTTCTTGAATTTCGTCACCGTAGTAAGCACCTCCGTGTAACCCATGTCATAGAACATGTTGAACAAGTGACCCATTGGAATCGTTTCAGGGTTAACCCTCTAAGAATCAGGTTCAAACCCTAACAGCGAGCAAAACCTTTGCTTTGAAATTGACGCCTTGTGCTCAAAGACATCAAAAAAGATTCTGTCAACGACCTTGTCGTAGTGAGCGGTCGCAAAGATCTGTGACAAGAACTCCATCGGAACAGTTTCAGCCTTGGTAAGTGCAGGAGCGATCGGAGAAAACTTCAGACACTCGATGATGGGGAACATGAAGGTGTCGTAAGCATGAGGGGTTAAATCGATGATTAGGCTTTGTTGTGGGCGAATGGGCAAAATGTGGGATGTTGCGTGAACGGAAGATGAATCTGCCATTGCTTGAAGAAAGTGAAGGAGATGATGAACAGTGAAGGTTTAGGGATTTCTTGCGCTCTAAGAAGTATAATTGCAGTAAAGAGGTAAACGGTGGAGGATGTTGCTTTTTATACTGTGGTTTAAGGAGAGAGAAAGATCTTCCCAAATCTTCTATTGAAAAACAAAGGTTTTTTTTGGAGTTGACTGATGCGTGACAGTTGGGGTTGCCGATTATCACGCATGAGAGAGAATGTTAGGTCCCTAATAACACGCCTTCCCATCAGGCGCCGTTTGGAGACGAGACGGTTCAGATTCACACGCGCCCCTCTTGCGCCGTTTGGAGATGAAACGGTTCCGATTCGCACGCTTTCCCTTTTAGCGTCGTTTGAAATCAAATCGATTAGACTCCCGCCTGAGTCAGCATGTTATCATCTTATCCCTTTAAATTGTAACGACATCTTTTGAAAAATGCTCCCACGTGGATTAAAATCAACCACAACCTTTAATCAACCGCCAATCCAAGTAAAATGCCTTGTAATTAATAGAACCTGAATTTAGGAAAATCAAAGATTTTCGTGCTTAGGGTGTAAAAGAAAAGAAATAAAGCAATATTTTTGGGAAAATATGTGATGTCAATAAAGACACGAAACAAATGATCTCGGGCACGAATCTCTTCCTTCAAAGTCAAGAGAGACCTTAAAGTGTTTGTGTGGTTTCCCATTGAATAACGATCAAACACTTATTAAGAAGTGTTGAAAGGCTTCTTTTAACTAGGCTTATTAGGGTGGCTTTCGCTTCGATTCAAACTTCCTAATCTTAATATAAGATAGAAAGCGAACGAAGTACTTGTGAGACCGGTGTAGTCTATTGAACAAGTAGGTTGGAGATAATTTAATTTGGCTAGGAAATATGTATATAAAATCTCAACAAAAATTTAAAACTGGATCCCAAGGGAAGAAATGCTATTGGTGTTAACAATTTCATAGGAATCACACAATAGAAAATTTTGAGATTTCATGGAGGTACGTCCGTCAATGCATTAGTGAAAACTAGAGCAAATTAATTGTTCACCATCAATTCGTATTGGGTATTGAATTTTGGGTTTCACTTAGATTGTAGTGGCACGAAACTAAGATCATGAACACAATAATTGTGTAACCATAAACCTCAGTGGTAATTTCTGAGAGTCTCAGGGGTTACGTTTGTGAAGCGAATGTGATGGAGAAATGCAACATAGATGGTGTAAGAAATCAAAGTACCTCTGCTGTGAAAAATAGGACCAAACAGAAAACTCTTATCTCATGTGAGAAGAGAGTTAGGTAGCTCATGATTAGAATAAATATGATAGCCTAATTGGGAAGACAAGGTTGTGTATACCAAGTCATTAAGGCTATTAGTCAGAATCAGGCGAGGCTTTGGACACATACAGCAGCATGCTTCTAGGGACACTTAGCTAATTCAACAATTTCCCCATAAACGAACACACAAAAAAAACTAAAGCCAAAAAAGAAAATAAAGAACAAAATATTTTTGGAGTTTTTGAATTTATAAAAAAAATATTTTTGGAATTTTTGATAATAATAAAAATAAAATGAAATAAAAAATAAGACAAAAGAGAAAAAAAATACAGAGAAAAAAAATTTGGAACCGAACCCGAGCGTTCGGTTTATTTCGGTTGTGAAAAACTTTGGAACCGAACCCGAGCGTTCGGTCTATTTCGGGTGAGAAAATTATTGGAACCGAACCCGAAAGTTCGGTATATTTCGGTTGCCAAAGAAAATAGGTTTTAAAAAAAGAATAACTTTGACAATAAGATAAATGCATTTGGAACAATTATACATAAGATCTACAACCAAGAAAACTACCTTTGATTGATGAGCGAAAAGCAGATTATTCAACCGAACCCGAGCGTTCGGTTCATTTCGGTACATTAGTACAAGACCCGAACCCGAACGTTCAGTCTATTTCGCTTCTTACTTTTGAGTTTGAGAGGTAATGTTTGGTACCGACTCTGATTCCATCATACCTAGCCCTTGTAGAATTTTGTTGAACGACGCTTCAGGAAGAGCTTTGGTGAAGATGTCAGCCAGTTGATCAGTGGTTCGAACAAAATGAATTTCGACGTTCCCATCTTCCACATGATCCTTAATGAAGTGATACCTCAGTGCTATGTGCTTAGTCTTGGAGTGTTGTACTGGGTTATGACAGATCCTAATTGCACTCTCAGAGTCACAATATAGTGGGATCTTTTTCATATTGAGTCCATAGTCCTGGAGTTGACTTTGGATCCAAATCACTTGAGAAGTACAGGAGGCAGCTGCAATGTATTCTGCTTCAGCTGTAGACAAAGACACACAAGTCTGTTTCTTTGATTGCCAGCTAACTAACTTCCCGTCACGGAATTGGCAGCCTCCCGTGGTGCTTTTCCTGTCTAGTCCACAACCTCCAAGGTCTGCATCTGAGTAGGCTTGAACGAAGAAGCCTGAGTTGGATGGATACCATAGGCCTAAAGAGGTAGTTCGCTTGAGATAACGGAGTATGTTCTGCACTGCAAGCATATGAGGTTCACGTGGATTCGCCTGAAATCTAGCACAGTAACAAACAGAGAACATTATATCAGGCCTGCTAGCAGTAAGATACATCAGAGAACCGATCATCTGGCGATATAGCGTAATATCAACTGCTGGCTTATCCAATGATGGAGTGAGCTTGGTGCCGAACGCCATTGGAACTTTAACCTTTGAATCTCCCATCATGCCAAATTTTGCAAGGAGAGTCTTCGTGTAAGATTCCTGATTAATAAAGATGCCTTCGGGTCCCTATCTAATATTTAAACCAAGGAAAAAGTTAATTGGACCCATTGAGCTCATTTCAAATTTAGTCTCCATCAGCTTTCTGAATTCAGCCGTTAAGCTAGGATTCGTTGAGCCAAAGATGATATCATCGACATAAATTTGAACAATCATAAGGTGGTTACCTTCCTTCTTACGAAAGAAGGTTGGGTCAACCGAACCTTGTTTGAATTTGGACATCTTTAAAAACTTGGTTAGCGTTTCATACCAGGCCCTCGAAGCTTGTTTCAGTCCATATACGGCTTTGTCCAAAATGTAACAGTGATTGGGGTACCTTTCATTGACGAATCCAGGAGGTTGCTCCACGTACACCGTTTCTTCAAGTTCTCCATTTAGAAATGCGCACTTGACATCCATTTGGTAGACCTCAAAGTTTTTGTGTGCAGCATAGGCAAGAAATATTCTAACATATTCCAGCCTAGCTATAGGAGCAAAAGTTTCTTCATAGTCGATTCCTTCCTCCTGACAGTATCCTTTCACCACCAGACAGGCTTTGTTTCGTATCACATTGCCTTCCTTGTCCATCTTATTTCTGAAGACCCATTTGAGACCAACAACTGAGGCATCTTGAGGAGTTGGAATGAGGCGCCAAACTTTATTCCTTTCGAATTCATTCAGTTCGTCTTGCATAGATTGAACCCAATCGGAGTGATCAAGAGCATTGTTAACTGTCTTTGGTTCAACTTTTGAGACGAAGGAGTTAAACATACAAAATTCTACTTTTGAAAATAAGGAAGTTTGTTTTGCCTTTAGTTGTGATCGGGTCAGGACCTTTTCAGAGACATTACCGACAACCTGGGAAACAGGATGATCTCTGGTCCATTTGACAAGAGAAGGGTAATTTGGATCATAAGATGGATCCAATTCAGCGTTTACCATCTCTTCTAGTTCAAATTGACTGTCATCGTCATAAAGCATATCGGCATTCTCCCCCTCGACAGATAAGGTTTCAGGTGTGTCTTGAGTTTCCGGAGCTACAGGGGTTTCGGGTGGTGTCGAGCTTTCAGGTGTTGACACACCTTCGGGTGTTGTAGCACTTTCAGGTGTTGTAGTACCTTCGGGTGTTGTAGCATTTTCAGGTACTGCTGTGCGTTCGGGAGCAGCTTGAGAACTGTTCTCCCCCTCAACATGTGAGCTCGGCTGTGATGACGAAGATGGTTCCTCCCCCTCAACTGAAGCATTGTGCTGTGGAGGTTCGTTAGAACTTGATCCTCCTTCATTCATTTGCTTGGCAGCATCTTCGATGAGTTGCTTCAGATGATCTACTTTATTGTCTGCTGCACCGGCTCCCGATAGAGTAGCTCTCTCTGGTTTATCGAATAACTCGACAAACTTCTCAAATAGGTTTGCGATCGAGGCTGTGACTTGGCCTGTTTGAGAAAAGATTTCTCCAACTGTGTCTTCGTTGGCCTTTAGCTTTTTGACATAGCTATCATCAAAAGTCACATAATAAGTTTCTTCAATTTTCCTCGAGCGCTTGTTTAATACCCTGTAGGCTTTAGAAGTGAGAGAATAGCCCAGAAATATCCCTTCATCGGCTTTGACATCGAACTTGTTACGATGTTCTTTAGAATTGAAGATGAAACATCGTGAGCCGAATACATGGAAAAATTTGACATTTGGCTTCCTGTTGTTGATGATCTCATAAGGAGTGAGAGTGAATCGCTTATTGAGATATGACCTGTTCTGCGTAAAACATGCTACAACAATAGCATCAACCCAAAAATATAAAGGTAAAGAAGCAAAACTTAGCATGGTTCGAGCCGCCTCACACAAAGATCGGTTTCGTCTTTCGACAATCCCGTTTTGTTGAGGGGTGTAGGGAGCTGAGAAGTTGTGACTGGTTCCTTTTTCGGCCAAGTATTCTTCGAATTCTTTATTTTTGAACTCTAGACCATTGTCGCTCCTGATGTTGCGAACGACTTTCTTCAGCTGTACTTCAACCTGTTTGATAAACATCTTTAGCTTGAGAGTCGCTTCAGATTTGTTCTTCAGAAAGAACACCCATGTAAAACACGAAAAGTCATTAACAATGACAAAAATATACTTGCTACCGCCAATGCTTTCGATAGATGATGGACCACACAAATCAACGTGAATTAACTCTAGCGGTTCAACAACTTTAGTGTTTACAATTGATGGGTGACTTTGATGACTCTGCTTCCCCATTTCACATGCAACACATAAATGTTCTCGATTGTATTTGAGCAATAGAAGACCTCGAATGTGACCTCCAGTGACAAGTTTGTTGATATCCTTAAAGTTGAGATGAGAGAGCCTTCGGTGCCACAGCCAGCTTTCGTCACATTGTGCTTTGGATAATAGGCAGATAGCTGGATTCCCTTTGATGGGTTTGAGGTTTAGGGGAAACATTTCGCCTTTACGCTCCGATTTGAGAATTACTCTTTTCGTTTTCTTTTCAATTATTTCCGAACCCTCATCATCGATTGAGACCTTGAGACCGGTACCTCCAACAAGCTGAGATACACTGATGAGGTTGTGTTGTAGTCCTTCAACATATGCGACCTTCCTAATCGTAAAATCACCATTTTGTTATCATTCCATAGCCTTTTATTGTGCCGAATGAGTTGTTCCCGAACTTGACATTTCCACCGTTTGAAAGAGACCGAAATTCCCTCAGCTCTTCCTTCCTTCCTGTCATGTGACGCGAGCAGCCACTGTCAATATACCATTCTTCGTCAAACTGCTCGTCACTGATAACCTGCAAAAATTAAGCAGATTTAGGAACCCAAAGTTTCTTGGGTCCACGTGAGCCTTTCACAGGAACAGGAATAGTAAGAGTGATGTCAACAAGATATGTTCTTTTTATTAACGTTGTTTCATCTTTCTTTTTAATGGTGAAAACCTTAATTTTATTGGGATTTGTTGCTTTCGGTTTGGATTCTGGTTTAGGTATTTGGACTTTGGGATGATTTTGATTTGTTTCGACTGAAGAAACCTTCGATGTTCCTTTCAGATCTGTTGAAGATTTAGGTTTTTGAGTGCGAACAGAATTGAATTTAGAATGTGGTTGAGAGGAATTAGAAGAATTAGAAGAAGTAGAACAAGAGAATTTAGACTGAGATGTTTTCTTGACTTGAGATTCTAAGTGACCCTTTTGTTTTTGATCAATAACAGTACCGAACCTAGAACTTTGGTTGCTTTTGCTCTCAGAACCGAACTTATGCTTTCGGTAGCTTGTGTTTTCTGAACCGAACCTTTGCCTTCGGTTATCATAATTTTCAGAACCGAACGTATCCTTTCGGTTGTTATGACCCTCAGAACCGAACCTCTCCCTTCGGTTGTTATTACTTTCTTGCGATAAAACAGTACTTTTCTCTGACTTTGAATTTCTGTCATGATAAGAGAAATGGGCGTTTTGAGATCGCCAAATTTTTTTTCGTTCAGAGAGATTTTTCTTGTATCTCTGATTCCTTTGTTGCTTCTGATTCTTTACTTGCTTCGGTTGTCGATGGATGTTGGCTTTTTGCTTTTGCTTCTTGTCTGCCGGTTCACTCTGAACTGATGATGTTTCGCTTGAAGGAGTGACTTTTTATGCAGGAACTCCTTTCTCTTCAGGAACGTCTTTTGTACTACTAGTACTTGGCACGTCGAAGTTATCAGGCTTGTTCAAAGGCTCTGGCACATATCTGCCTTTGGTTTTCCAGGATGTCCGTTCTGACAGACCAACGGTTTCATCAGCATTGTCGATGGGGGCAGACCAGAAGAACTCATCACACCCATCAGCATTATCTTCATTTACAATGGCTGTGAGTTCGGCTGTCTGATGTTCAGTTACACCTGTGACCTTATACACCTGATTTGGAGTCGTTCTTACCTTTTGGTATACGACAACCTTTTCTTCAAGGATCGGAGACTTTTGTTGGGACAGACGAGCAAACTCTACAGAATTTTCTGAAATAAGATTTTTGTGGTTTTCGGGTTCGCTCTTGACAAACTCAGAACAGTCAACTTCATCCTCTACAGAAATTTCACTCATATCATCGTCCTCATTAAGCTCAGATGCATTTTCAACATCAATTTTATTTTCTGAGCTCAAGTTGGCACTCAATGAGTCAAACTTTTGTATGGTTTCGGTCCTTAGTTTTAGTTTATCATTTTCATCCAAAAGATTTTTCAGCATGTCCTTATGGTCCTTGGACTTTATGAAAGACTCGATTTTGTTTAGACCATACATATATGTCGGATTTACATCCTCAGACGAAACTACACTTTCACAATTATATGCTTCAGCGTCGATTTCATCCTCCTTAA
Organism: Lactuca serriola; assembly: GCF_051521515.1. Lineage (NCBI taxonomy): Eukaryota > Viridiplantae > Streptophyta > Magnoliopsida > Asterales > Asteraceae > Lactuca > Lactuca serriola. Next base: position 138,162,781 of record NC_136411.1, read on the forward strand.
ACTCAAGGAAGGGCAAAATCATGCGATGATTTTTCTGCCCTATTTCACAGTTCAAATGAAGTTGAGTGATATTAGTGTAAAGACGCTTAGCAATTAAACAAAAGACATTTCTCTGTTTTAAAAGTTTCAAATTGTCTCTTTGTAAATAAATGTTTACGTCCTTGGATTTGATTAACTCTGACTCCTTCAGCTCGATCCACATCCTCCGTTCCTCACTCTTTGAAGACACCCTGCTTATTTGGTCAGTTAGGTTAGAATTGGTGACCCGTGTTTGAGTTAAACTGCTGTCTAGATGCGAGATTCTTGAATTTACATTTTTTAATTCTTTTTCATATGAACTTTGTGGGACTTTGAATGAAACAAAAATGGATTGTACCTTCTTGATTAATTCATCAAGCTCGTTAAACTGCACGCTGAGAGGTTTTGCTATGAAGCACAAGTCCTCTCGCTCCTTTGTGTCTTCATTCCCACCGTCTATGTTGTATCCCCTCATTTGAGATACATCCGACACCATCAAGCACTTTCCACCGCTTCCTTCATCTTTTGCAACATAAGCCTTTCCATGAGATGGCTTCCTTACTTCATCATCCTCACAGTCGGTTGACCAGACCTCCACGCCACCAAACTCATCATCTGCTACCGAACCCTGCACAATTAAAGCATTCATTGAAGGGTTAGTGACAACTTTCTTTTTCTTGATCTCTTCCAGCTTTTTCATTAACACAGCTTCTACATCTTTCTCCTCATCCTTTTCTGCTATTTTCTTGAGGACACAATCTTTGGCATAGTGGTTCTTTCCTCCATAATAGAAGCAGTTCACACCTGAATCTCCTTCAGCTTTCGGTTCCTTCTTTGGTTCTTCTGCCTTCGGTTCTTCCCTGACCTTTTCAGAACTATAACTTCCCTGCCAATTTCGGTTCTTATTGGTAGGAAACCTTTTCTTGATGAACCTCTTCGGGTTTGACACCATCATTGCATAGTCTTCAGAGGTAAGGTCATAGTCCTTTAAGTTAAGGTCTTCATCTTCCATCACACCTTTGCTTTTGGACAGAAGGGCCAATGATCCCAAGCTTGAAACTACATTTTTCTCATGCAAGACAATCTTTTCTTGGGATTTCAAAATCCCTACCAGCTTTGCCAATGAGTAAGATTTGAATTGCTCATGTGCTTTAACAGTGGACACAACCGCTCTCCACTCCGATCTAAGACCGTTTAAAAACGTAACCTTTTGTTCAATCAACTTCCTTTCAATATCATGTTTAATCATCTTACTAAGAAGAGGATTGAAGCGATCGAACGTCTGAGTTACAGTTTCTTCATGACTCTGCTTGAATTCACCAAACTCGGACAAAAGTAAGGTTTAAATGGAATGCTCGAGATCTTCGTCTGTGGAATATAACTCTCGCAGCATATCCCATATTTCTTTAGCAGTGTTGAACGAACTCACTAGCTTAAAAGTATCAGATTGAAGAGCGAATCTGATTAGTCTCAATGCTTTAATATTGCACTGAAATTTATCTTTTTCGTCTTGGGCAATATCTTTTACATCTTTCAACAGATCATTATACTCTTTCTAAGTTTTAATGATTCTTGATGTTGCTGAATGAGCGAATGGTCCAGACACGATTGCTTCCCAAATAAGATATCCGTTGTCCTCAGATCCAATGACATAATCTTCAAAGTGATGTGCCCAGACTTCGTAATCCTGGGTGTAAAGGATGGGAATCTTCGTCGTTGATCCAATGCTATTTGAGATGTTAATGGGATTTGATTGTGACTCGTCCATGCTAGATCGAATAACCTGTTTAAAAGATCAGACTTGTAATATATTAAATTAGGGCAAAACGAATAAATGCTGAGTTACGTCAATTATGGGATGACGGCTCAATAAATATTAGTTAATGCGGAATAACCCTAATCGCAACCTTTTTCACAGAATAGATGTGTATGAATTACACAGCCTCCTGCTCTGATACCAATTGATAAGTTATAATAACAAACATGAAGATCGATTAGATCTTTGTAACAGGTATTGCGATGAACACAAAACAATAAATAAGACAAGAGTGGATCAAAATATGTCGAATGATTAGATCAAACAATCCTCAGCAGAGCTTGACTAAGAACTTCCGCTGTAGAGGATTTAGGGTTACAAGAACGATAATAATAAACTTCTGAATAATGCTCTGATCGTTCTATTCTATCGTTAACCTAATATGCATGCAAGCACCTATATTTATATTCAACCCTACTAAACTCATGGATGGACAGGCCCATACCGAAGATACAAAAATGGACTAGCTAACGAGCCCAATAGACGCAACATATCATACAAAACACGACCCAACAAACACCTATGATATAAATAGACTGAGTGGGTCAGGTTGGGAAACCTGGTGAGTACATAGGGCTTTCAACCCACAATAATATAATTATTATGTTTAAACATCAAACAATCAACCCAAATACCCATCCCCATTATCTTCCTTACTCTTAAGGGTCTACCCTAAGAGTCATCTATCCTGCATTCGTTCATTTCGAAGTCCCTTGCTTCTAGGGTTTATAAGACAGGCCTAATTCCGTAGCTACCAATGCACTAAATCCATAGTTGCTAAAGTTCATTCATTAGGTACTAAATCCATAGCTACGAGTGTAGGTACTAAGTCCATACCTACCAACGTTTACCTAACAGGCACTAAGTCCATAGCTGCCAGGTACTAAGTCCATAACTACCATCACCTAACAGGTACTAAGTCCATAGCCACTAAGTCCATAACTACCAGTGTTTGTCCAATAGGCACTAAGTCCATAGCTGCCGATGTTATTTATTAGGCACTAAGTCTATAGCTGCCAATGTTTACTCACATCATCTTTTATCTCTCATTATTCATCTACCCCTGTTTTACCCAATATATTTGTAGATATAAAATACATATACAATTTAAATCATTTTAAAACATGTATAAAATCATTCATCCAGCATAGACAGCAAGTATTCAAATAGTATGCACACATAGCACGTAATTTATATAAAATACTTCATATTTATGTGTAAGATGAAAGTAAATATGCACTCAGTTGAGAAGGTGGTGACTCGGCACTCGGACAACACTTCGTTACTCTTAAAACAATATCCTTCGACAAAACCTAATATCATTACCACTAGGGTTTAGTCTAATATTCACCGAGACTAATTAATGTTGAGTCATTTAGTTGTAAAAGTCGAAGCATTGTTTGTTTTATTTCGCATGTATTTATTTACTAAGTCTTTTTATGTCGAAGCCTAATGTCTAGACTTAGTATTTTTTGTACACTCATGTTTCCTATAAATAGGGGCTGAGGATAGAAGTAGAGACACAAGTCTTTCTGCTTATTTTGTAACCAGTATTGTATTAGAATTCTCTTTTCAATACAAACTTGCTGATTAATATTTACAGTGTTCATATCATTCATAACTCATTCATCTAGATCATGATTGCTTTCTAAATCTCGATTACAATTCTCATCAATTGGTATCAGAGCAGGATTCAAACTGCTTTGATCTGATTTTCATTCTAGAATCATTTGCATTTTGAGTTACGAGTTCATTCAAAATATTTCCGCACTTTTGGATATGAAAATCTCTCTTGATCTTCATATTTGAATCGATTCTGCATCTAAATTGTTTAGTCGAGTAATCGATTAGCAATTTGTGATCAATTCATTTGATCAATTCACAAATTCATCAAGTTTTTCATCAAAATCCTCGTGTTCAAAAATGGAAAACTTTAACATGAACACTATGACCTCATACTCTCATTTGCTTGGTTCATCTACTAAGATTCCGATGTTGATTCCGGAATATTATGATCAATGGGCTGACAGAATGGAAGATTATCTGAATGGGATTGATGAAGAGCTCTGGAACTGTATCAATGGAACAGTTCAACCTCCTGCGAATGTTCAAACAATAGGAGCTTCTGGAACTTCAAATCAAGTCAATGATCAACTTGATCATTTGAAAAAGAATGAGAAGAGATGTATGTGAGAGCTGAGAGGTGCATTGCCACCTGTGGTTTACAACTACATTCGTGGTTGTAAAACAGCTAAAGACATATGGATCATATTGAAGGAAAAATACCAGGGTAGTGAAAAGACAAAGATCAATTATGTTAAACGATGTCTTGTTGAGCTTAAGGAGTTGAGACAGAAGGATGCTGAGACGATTGAAAACTACTATGATCGTCTGAATGAACTCATTTATCGATGCAGCAGATATGGAATCACAAGGTCTCTTATAGAATTCAACCTTACATTCATCATGGGGGTTCGCAAAGAATGGCAAAGTGTGAGCATGATGATAAAGAATCAGCAGAGCTTTGATACTTCGAGTCTGAATGATCTATACAATCAGCTGAAGACACATGAAAACGAAGCGTCTGAAATGTTAGAAGAGTTGAAACAAAGTTTGGGTGGACCACTGGCGTTGGTGTCGAAAATGAATGAAGTTGAGTCTGTTGAAAAGGAAAGCTCAGATGATGAGGGGTTTTTGATGAATTCTGATGATGAGGCGGTTGCATTTTACTCAAACAACAGAGTAAAGAAATTTTTTAAGAAGCCATTCAACTCGAAGGGTATGCAAGGAGATGAGAAGAGTGGTTTTGTGAAAGCTGGAGTAAAGGCTGGAGGTGAGGAGAAGAAGAAGTATGAGAAGTATGAGAAGGTGGATGAAAATGCGAAGGAATCGAAGGCAGAAAAAAGCTGAAAGGTGATTCAGGAGTCAATTGCCATTACGGTAATGGAGCTAACCACTTTGCAGCTGACTGCATGTTGAGGAAGAAGGATGAAAAGAAATCGAAAGTCAAAGACGAAGCTTACTACGGTGAAAAGCTTGAGGAAGTTCGTGCAAAGGAAAAAGGGCTATCTTTGGTTGCTAGGGGAGAGATAGACGAAGATGAAAGTGGAACCTACCAAATCTGGTCTTCGGGTTCAAATGATGAAGAAATGAGGCACCCTACACACGGTGCAATGTTCGCTAGTTTTGAGGAGAATAGCGAAGAAGAAGAAGAAATCTTTAGACATTTCTTTGTGTCCAAATCCACTGATAAGTCTCCTATGACCACCAAGGTACGTGCTATTCTTGAATCATTTAATATTCCTCTAATTGCTTATGATGCTGAAATAACTGCTTTCGATGATACTATTGCTTATTTTGATGCTGTTATTGTGTCTGCTAGTACTGAGGCTCAAAATTTAAAAACACAACTAGCTAAGACACGAAGACAGTTAGACATAAAACGAAGCATGGTAGATTATCTTGAACTACAGATGAAAAATGTCAATTGTGATAGGGATAGTCTAGATAGAGATGTTAGATTGTTGTTAGCTCAACGAAACATCTATTGTAATTCTGCTAAGAGACTCTATGCAAAGTTAACTGTTTTACATCATTCATCCGAAATAAGCAAAGAACAACATAGAAAATTACTACCTTTTCTTGCTTATGAACATGAAAAAGTTGATGTTATATCGTATGATTGTGAAGATACTATTGCTCAGTTTGACAAAATACCTTACGATAGATTTGCATATGGTATTGTCAAAATTGATGAATTTCTGAATGCTAATGAATTGGTAGATATTGTAAATAATAGTTTAACAAAGAATGAACAAATTAAGATTTTAAAGAAAACCGAGACTTCGACTCTTGATTCTCATCTTAATTATGCTGATGTCGATGATAATTCAGATAATGTGAGTGAAAGTAGTGAAATCGAAGAGGAAGAAGAGATTGATTGTTCTCAACTGTCTGTAATTAATATAACATCTAAGGTCAAAGGTAAAGAAATTTTAGTTGATTCGATAGTGAAGGTTGACACTGACAAACCCTCAACTTCGAAACTTTTTGACTTTGACAATGTGGAAGCTCGAAGTAGCCAAACAGATGACACTGATGATGATGAAGAGAAAGTGAAAACTTCGAGTGAATGTAAGGAAGAGAAGAATGTTTCAACTGAAACATCACCTACACGCGTTGTTGTAAAACAAGTGTATGATGACACGAAGGAATTCAACAAAGTTCTTAATGACAAAGGTGCACACTACTTGGAAACCAACACGGTTGTCTATCCGAATTTCACATGCACTGATAAAACGGTTTTTCCAAACCAAGTCTTCGTCACTGCTGGAAATGTTGAGAAAATCAAACCTGAATTCAACAAAATGGTTGAAAATGATAACAAACGATCAACTACCAAAGGTTTCTTTGCAAATCAAACACGGTAGAAAACACTTTAACTCAAAATTCTTATGTTTTTCAACGTCAAAAACCACCACAAAAATGGTTGGTTAAACAGGAAAAAGAAAAGAAAGTGTTTGAAAAAGATGTTAAAACAAAAGGGGAAGTGAAATTGAATTCTCACGAATTTAAAATGATGGTTGGAAAATTTTCAAGTGAAAACAATGTGTCGAAACGAAAGGCACGAAAGGCCATTTTTTGGCAAGTAATGTCTAACGAAAAGCCTAATGTTGTTAAAACACAGGAGTCGAAATCAACAACACCAAAATTTCAGAAAACAAACAAATCTCAAAACTCTTTGTTAAAACAAACACAAAAGGACACATGTTTTCACAAACCAATGAAAATTGTTGACAAATATCCAATAAATAAAAAGGTTGAATCTATTCGAAAATATGATAACATTAGAAAATATGAGACTTTGCATAACTTTGTGAATGATCGTAAGTTTCAAAATGTTAGAAAATCAACGAATAATTCACCAATTTCGAATACCAAAACCCAAACAAAAACAAAATTTTCACTTAAACAACCAAATTTTCCAAATCATTCGATCACAAAACCGACCAAAGTTTCTTACACAAAAGGAAAATATGATGTACATTCAATCAACAATTGGCTGAAAGAGCAAGGAAAACAATTTCAAACTGGCAAATTTTCACAACAACAAATCAAGACTGCGTTCGAATAATATGTGAATGAATCTTTTGCTGGTAGTTCGTCTTCTCATGGTTCGAATGTTCCAGCACAAACATGGAAACCAGTTGTGGAAGTTAAGCAGGTTGCGAAGGCTGAGGTGAAAATCAAGGAAAACCCAAAACTATTGAACAACTTTATTTCAATATCTAGATCTGATGATGTTGATTTAATTCACAGTGTAAAGGAAAAAGTAAAAACCTGGGTTTTAAATTCGAAAAATTTGTTTAATGCTACTAATGAAGGACCCAAAAAGCCTTGGGTTCCTAAATTTTTTCATTAAATGCAGGTGATATGTGATGAGCAATACGATTCGAAATGGTATATTGACAGTGGTTGCTCTCATCACATGACTGGAAGAAAGGAGAACTTGCGAGATTATAGAAGCTTGGAAAATGCTGGAGTAGTTAAATTCGGAAACAATCATAAGTGTCAAGTGAAAGGCTATGGAAAGTCACGAATGGGCAATTCACAGTAAACCGAGTTGCTTATGTCGAAGGCCTTCAACATAACTTGATTAGTGTTTTACAACTTGTTGTGGGCACTGGAAATCAGGTGGTGTTCAACGTGTAACATCCCGAGTTCAGGAGTGCAAATTCAGGGTTCAAAGTGTAAATGTGAAAGAGAAACTCGGCGAGTCCATGGGTGGACTCGACGAGTAGGGTTGCGATTCTGATCGCGTGTTAAGTGGCCAACTCGGCGAGTCGGCGGCTGGACTCGCCGAGTTGGTGTTGTGTGGAGAAAACCCTAATTTCGGTGGATGAGCCCTATATAAAGGACATTATACCCTCTCCCCAGCCTCTTTACCCTCTCTTGAAGTCCAGAAAACCCTAGGGAGCATTTGTGAGTGGTTTGAGAGCATTTGAACCATGGAGAAGAGATTTTGGAAGATATCTTGGAGAGTTAAGAGGCTTGGAGCAAGGGGCTTTGCTAGGATTTGGATTTCTCTTCTATTGGAGTTTCCTTTTGAGGTATTATTTCATTGCTTGGGCTTTTATTCTTCATTTTGAGGTTTTTGGAAAAGATAGCATGTGGTGTTTTGAGTTGGAGGTTAGATCTGAGGTGGCTACCTCAGATATGGAATGGAGAAGGTCTAGAGTGCATTAAAGTCCCCATTCTTGAGTGATTGGTGAAGCCATCTTATCCCAAACCCTAACCCTAGAGTGTTATATGCTTATATCTCTTTGGATTCACGTAAAGTTAGCCACTTTACGTGATAGATGGGTTGTAGAAGGGTAGATCTATGGTTTGGATCATTTGCATGGTCTGGAAAGCTTCTGTATGGTTTAAGATCTAGAGGTACTTGGCGAGTTGCTTGAAGATGGGCAGGGACTCGGCGAGTTGGAAGAACAACTCGGCGAGTTGGTTAAAGATAGCCTTGGACTCGGCGAGTCTGGTCGTGAGGTCCTAACCTTCTTCTGGCTAAGCCATGAATCGGTGAGTCAAGGGAGGACTCGGTGAGTTGAGTGCGAGGGGACTCAGAGTTGTGAGACTCAGCGAGTTGAGTCGCGGTTTGGGGAAGTTCTGAACATGGGGACTCAACGAGTCGACGGGTTGACTCGGCGAGTAGGGTCAACCAGGAGGGTTGACTTTGACTGAGGACTTTGACTTTGACCAACATTTGACCAGTTGACTTCCAGGAGTATTTTGGTTGTTATTGGTGATTTTTAGTTTCGGTGATTTAGTGGTGGAGTTCGTGACGCCGGTCGGAGCAGCGTGGACTGTTCTTCAGTCGGCAGTAGCAGGTGAGTCTTCTCACTATACTTTACCTAGAGTGGTAACAGAGTTATGTGATAGAGATATTATATGTTATCTATGTGATGTGTGGCACTGCATTATTTCTATGTGATTTATGTTGTGTGTATATTAGAGTTAGGATCGGAAGGTCCACAGAGCTAGGACCAGAGGGTCTGCAGAGTTAGGGCCTAAGGGCCCATATAGTTATAGCCTCGAGTGGCTAATATATGTTATATGTGGTATTTTTAGAATTATGTGCCAATGTCTTTGTATGTTATTTATGTGTTGATATTTATTGTGATATGTGATTCAGAGTTTTCAGAGTTAGGACCTTTGGGTCCATAGAGTTAGGGCCAGAGGGCCCACCGAGAGTTGGGACTAGTGGGTCCCACTGAGACACACTGACCAGAAGGTCAACAGAGTTATAGCCTCGAGTGGCTCATATGTGTTAGAGTGGTATTTTGGGGAACTCACTAAGCTTCGTGCTTACAGTGTTTTGTGTTATGTGTTTTAGGTTTTCTCCGGATCACGGGACGGCACCGGCTCGATTGTACACACCAGAGGAAGCAGTCGTTTTGAAGATCATGGTTTATTAATTGATTGAACAAAAGAGTCATGTATTGTAATTTAAACAAAATGGGATTTTTATGAAAAGTGTTAAGGAGGAAAGTAATTTTAAATGAAAAATTTGTCTTGAAAAATTTCGGCGTTACAAGTTGGTATCAGAGCCTTGGTTTGAGGGATTCGGATGCACCTTCGAGTAAATATGAACTCAAACTGAGGAAGTAAGAAAAGTTTTCAAAGAAATGAAATTCTAAAAGTGAATAAGAGTTCAAAGAGAAAACGAGAAAGAGCAGTGTGTACAATCAGCCAGAGCCCGAACGGTGATTTCCCAAAATACCCTTACTTTTGTGTTATGAGATATTTATGATACATTTTATGAGATATTATGCATGCTAGAGGCAGGCTAGGTATTTCATATCTTAGGACTAGAGTGGCCTGATTTGTGATGCCTTAGCCTAGGAGTTGTTGTTATATGTGTTGTGCTTTTGAGTATGAGTGAGAGTATTCAGTTGGAATCCTCTTAGGGGATTTGAGTAGAGGAGTAACCTAGGAGAGACGCCTAGATGAGTATTGTGGTGCTTATCGAAAGAATAGTTAGAACCCGCGAGGGGTAGAGTTGCAGAGTTCAGTGGTGCTTTTGAGAATGAGCAGAGCAGGCGGAGTTATCACCCAGGGTGAGTTCTATGTATTCTTCGATGCCTGAATGTTGCTTGCTTCGTGCTTTGTGGAACTCTCGATGATGGGAGTCATCTACCAAGTGAATATGACGATATTCAGAAGGTAGATGGCTAGCATCGTTAGGAGCTCTTCAACAGCTGATGGCGGAGAAGTGGAAGTGACCTTAGCCAGATGAGTACGCTGGCGGAGTAGAGCATTTCGCTGAGGAGTAAGCACGCGTGGCAGAATTAGTGAACGAGAAGGTTGAGCAGCTACTTAGGGACTCTAGAATGGTCCGTGTGGAAAGTATGGGTAGATGTGGCAGGTAGTATGGGACCGTACTACCGAAAGAAGAGGACCCATACTCGATACAGGGAGTATTCTGAAGGTTCTAAGCGGCAGACTGAGGAGTGATGTTATGGTTCGAGTACCATACATCGGAGCAGATTGGGGAGTAATGTCATGGATCGGGTTCCATGATTGGTAGCTGATCGAGAGGTGATTCCATGGTTTGAATACCATGATTTGCATCAGATTGAGAGGTGATGTCGTGGTTCGAGTACCATGACCCGTGACAGTTAGTGTTATTGGTTCTACCAGTTACCCGTGGTGATTGGTTAGACCGAGATCGGAGGTGAAAGAGTATGGGGCTAGAGGGCCATGATGGATGAGTTTTAGCGAAGTATCCCTTAATGAGGAAATCGAGTTAGCCCCGAGGGATTGTTGATGAGATGCCAATTGGAGTCGCAAGACTCAGGAAGGAGTAGAGATGACAGTTATAGAGGATTACAGCCTGAGTTGAGCAACTAGCCGATAGAAGAGATGTCACCTTCTGTGATCTAAGTGGTGCTATTTCCGTTTCTAGTGAGAAACATAAGGGGTGTGAGATTTCGGTTTTGGGGTTTAGGAGTAAAACCATGCGGATTGACATTTATGTCGATTTTCCTCCAGTGTATCAGGCAACATGTCTGCCGCGAGGTAAGGATATATTGTGAGCATGTAGTCGGTTGGGACTGAGGTGGTCAAGGACCACGTTGCACCCTATTTGAGTATAGTAGGGGATGTGGTAGAAGTATCAGTGGGCAATCCAGTTGAGTATATCAGGGCGGAGGCTCTTCTGTCTATGATGGATATTGAGTATGGCAGTGGAGTCCAAGATCTTGTGAGGATTCAAGTGATGGAACTTGGGTGGAGTAGTCGAGGGCGAGCAGTACGCTGAATTATGGTTTCTGTCTAAGAGTTAGTGATCTTACTGGACAGTTGAGGTATTCGGTATTGGAATGGTATGAGGCTTCAAATGGATAAAGACAGTCGCGATGAGGATCCCTGAGGATTTCTTTGGAGATTTAGGGTATTTGAAGTTTCTTGATCTCTAAGTGGGGGAGATCATTGGACGACGTGTAGCACCTTCCGAGGGCAGGTGCGATATTGCTAGTGGAAACAGTCTGTGGGATGGTTGTGCGTCAATTGGTGTTGGTTCAAACCCTAAGTGGGGGAGAACCGGGTATTTTATAAAGGGAACCAGAGATTGTGCAAGAGAGGTTAGGGGTTGGATACAGGAATCTGGTGGTGACCAGGGCCGTTTCAAGGGGAAGACTCGTAATGGGGGTATGGGCAGTTAAGAACTTTTGGGTCGTAGTATGGATTGCATATAACCCTTTTGGATGGATAGGGGATTATCGAGCGGCCAATTTCCGGGCCGGTGTGTGTATTTCTTGCGCGGATTTTGAGCAGTAGGGGAAAAAGGGTTTCGGAGGATCACCAGCGTATTCTGAAGTGTTAGCGCTTTCTTTGTTTCCAATTGAGTGTTTGGGTACACTGAGGTTGCACATTGGGTAACGGAGAATTATTTATGGAGTTCAGAGGAAATGAATTATTGTATCTGTATGGTACTGGGAGTAGGAGAACAGTGTTTGAGGCAGGATTTCGTGATGTCCGTAATGGTAATCCGTGGTGACCGAGAATAATGTCCCGATTTCGGAGTTATTTAGAGCCTTGAGTTTGAGATGACCAGTGGTATATCATGTATCTACGGTTCCAGTGGGAGCCCTTCGAGTATTGACAGCAATAGGGATTATTTTAGAAGATGGATCTCCGCAGAGGTAAGTAATTTTGTTATAGTGGTTGCCGCCAGAGTCTGTGATGCATATGTGGGACAAGTGTGTGTAGCTATCTATTATAGTCTACGGGCATGAGTGAGTGGACATAGTTTAGTGTTGGGATGAGTTGAGAGTATGGGGTGAAGCTATAGGGAGCCGTAGTATTCACTAGTCAGAGGGTGTTGTGATGCTACGGGGAGCTGTAGTATTCACAAGTCAGAGAAAGGGAGTCGTGGTACTACGGGGAGCCGTAGTACCCACTTGGCAGTTGGTGTTGTGGTGCTACGGGGAACCGTAGTACTCACTAGTTAGAGGCCGTCGTGTTATTGCGGGGAGCCATAATACTCACTAGACGACAAGAGAGTGTGATGTTGGGGTGTTCCCCTATCAGTGTTTGATGCAGAAGAGTTTTAGGCTTGAGCAGCCTTAGTATAGAGTTTTGGAGCCTGGTGGTTGAACCAAGGGCGGAACTGGGGGTCAGAGTTGAGTTGATCCTCGGTTGGATTGTATTTTTCGTATGAGGAAAAGAGAATTTCGTGACTTGTGAGTCACTGGGCCGGGATTGTGGTCACGGGGAGGAAACTAGTGAGATATTTTGGATCACGTTATAGGTGATCTTTGGGGGTTCAGCTGTGGAGTCAAAAGATGAACTGGTACTCAGTATTGAAGTGGGATATGAGAAATGAGCTAGAGTTTGTCATGGTGATATCTGAGGACACTTCAGAGCGAGCGGACGATTCAGACGCTCGAGGACATGCTTCTGGCATGTGTATTAAATTCGGAGGGAGTTGGGACACGTATTTACTCTTGGCCGAGTTTTCTATACAATAGCCATCATTCGAGCATTGGTATGCCACCTTTTGAGCTGTTGTATAGGAGAAGGTGTCGAAACCCCCCCCCCCATTTGCTGGGTTGAGGTAGCGAATGGACCCGAGAGTCCTTACGAGCAGATCCAGAACATGTGTGATACATGGAGTAGTGGAAAGGTTGACAAGTGGATTTACTTGGGTAAGAAAAGAGAAAGGTATGTAACCCCGGGAGGGAGTGTTGGTTCACGGAAGTGAAAGCAGTAGTGAGAATGGATGATTGGAGTATGGTGGTTGAACACTGTGTCTGAGCCAGTGGTATGGAAGCACATCCGGGTTGGGTGTCTGTTGAGGTTGCGGAAGAATCTCCGGTGGTTTAGAACCAAAGGAGTTCGAAAGGAGATGCAATAATAGAGCCTTGGTTTCAAGTATGGTTGTGATCTGGAGGTTATGTTGTAACGCCCAAAAATTTCAAAAAAAATTTCATTTAAAAATAATCGTTTAATTCTTAAAAACACTTTACTTGAAATCTCATTCATAATTGAATTACAAAACATAACTCCATTTTCACTTGCATAATAAACCAGGGTCCTCAAAACATGACTCTTTCTCTGGTGTGTACAATCGAGCCGGTGCCGTCCCGTGATCCTGAGAGAAACCTGAAACACATAACACAAAACACTGTAAGCACGAAGCTTAGTGAGTTCCCCAAAATACCGCATACAACACATACGCCACTCGAGGCTACAGTACGACCCTCCGGTCGGTGTGTCTCAGCGGGACCCTCCAGTCCCGTAGCTCGTTGGACCCTCTGGTCCGGTCATAGCTCGTTGGGCCCTCTGGCCCGGTCTGAATCGTTGGACCCTCTGGTCCGGTCTATAAACTCCGCATAGCATAAATCACAAAGACATAATGCATAGCATGTCACATACAATAGGATAACATAATACTCAATGTAAGCACATACGACCTTTCGGTCACACAATACTACCACTCAAGGTAACGTAGAGTGAGAAGACTCACCTCGTGGAAAGTCTAAGATCTCGCGTACTCGATATCTCCAAATCCCAACGACGACTCTACCTCGCCTAATCATAAAAATATCATTTAATAATCAAAGACTTCCACAACTAAAACTTTACCCCTTATCATCATCCCTCAGAGGGTAAAAGACCATTTTACCCTTCCTTGACCCAAAGTCTCCATGTTGACCAAAACCCTAAAAGTCAACAAAAGTCAACCCTATGAGTACGCAGGGCGTACTGCTTGACGTATGCGGGGCGTACATCGCCAGCCCATGGATCGGGGTCTCTACCCAATACGCTGCGCGTACTGGGAGTTACGCCCGGCGTAACCATCAGATTCTAACATACTTCATTTCTAGTCTTAATCGGTTAAGCCATTATTCCAACTTCTAGATCTGACTCTGTTTATGCGTCTAAACCCATTAAGTCGAGACCTTTAAGCCTTGGCATGGCATTAAAGGCTCCAACACTTCTTAACATCATTCTATTCCAACTCAAGGACCTAGATCTCATGCATGGTGCAACATTCACGTCCAAGATGTCATTTTTATGAGTCTACAACTCCAAAAGACCAGAAGTATGATGGATCTAAGCTTATGGAGACCATTTGCACAAAAAGTCTCCACCTTTGGGACTAAAACCCTAGAAAATGGTACTTGAAGCATATAACATGAACCAAGTGACAAGATCCGAACTTTTTACCTGATAATGAAGCTTCAACCCTTGCAAAGCTCAGATCTACACTTGAACACCACTTCTAGCCTTCCCAATGAGTTCTTTTTTTCCTTTGCTACCTTGGAATGGCACCACCAAGTTTAGAATACTCACAAAATGTCTTAAGAACGAATGCACACTCTCTTTAGGGTTTCTCTCTGAGGGATGGTGGCTAAGAAGTCCAGCCACACATTCCTTTTATAGCCCTCCAAAGGAATTAGGGTTTTTAGGTCTGGACCGGTTACGCCCAGCGTACCTGAGGGTGAACGTGTCCAAATGAGGCACGCGAGTACGCGCAGCGTACACCTTGTACGCCCAGCGTACTCGCCTATCCTGAAAACCCTAAAATGACAACATAACCAAGATGAATACCTGGATTTCGGGATGTTACAATTCTCCCCCACTAGAACCAGACTTCGTCCCCGAAGTCTCATACTGAAAACAACTCTGGATACTGATCCCGCATCTCACACTCGGACTCCCATGTCAGCTCGGACCCCTTCCGATGTTGCCACTGCACTTGTACCAGGGGTACTTCCTTGTTCCTCAGAACCTTAACCTTCCGATCCCTGATCGCCACTGGTCTCTCCACATAGTTCAGGCCCGCATCCACCTGAATATCATCTAATGGCACCACTGCCGACTCGTCGGCAATACATTTCCTCAACTGCGAGACATGAAAGGTATTATGGATCTGTCCCAACTCAGCAGGTAGATCCAACCGGTAGGCTACCCTGCCTACCCTAGCAATTACCCTGAAAGGTCCAATATACCGGGGTCCCAACTTGCCCCTCTTCCTGAATCGTATCACTCCTTTCCAAGGAGAGACCTTCAGGAGTACAAGGTCACCGACCAAAAATTCGAGCTCTGGCCGGCGCCTGTCCGCATAACTCTTATGGCGACTCTGAGCGGTCAACAACCTCTGCCTGACCTGTTGTATCTGCTCTGACGTCTGAAGCACAATCTTTTTACTTCCCATCACACGTTGCTCTACCTCTCCCCAGCAAATGGGGTCCAATACCCCCTTCCCTACAACAGCTCAAAGGGCGGCATACTGATGCACTGGTGATGGCTGTTGTTGTAGGAAAACTCTGCCAAGGGAAAATACGGGCCACAATTCCCCCCCGAAATCTAATACACATGCCCGAAACATATCCTCGAGCATCTGAATCGTTCGCTCGCTCTGAAGTGTCCGCAGACATCACCATGGTAAACTCTAGCTCATTTCTCACATTCATCTTCGATACCGAGCACCAGGTCAACTTTTGGCCCCACAGCTGAACCCCCAAAGGTCACACATAACATGATCCAAAACATCTCACTAACTTCCTCCCCGTGACCACTATCACAGCCTAGTGACACGCAAGTCACGAAATTCCCTATTCCTCATAAAGAAATACAATCCAATCGAAGATCGACTCAACTCTAACTTCTGGCGTCTGCTGCGCATATTCTCCCGCGCCTCGCTGACCCTCCCGACAGAGACGGAGACCCCAGTCTCGCCCCGGTTTTAACCACCAGGCTCCAAAAACTCAACACTATGGCTACTCAAGCCTAAAACTCTTCTGCATCATGCACTTATCGGAGAACACTCCATCATCACACTCTCTTGCCATCTAGTGGGTATTATGGCTTCCCACAACATTACGACAGCCTCTGACTAGTGAGTACTACGGCTCCTCGTAGTATCACAATGCCAACTAACTAGTGAGTACTACGGCTCCCCGTAGTACCACGACTCCCTCCCTCTGATTTGTGAGTACTACGGCTCCCCGTAGCATCACAACACCCTCTGACTGGTGAATACTACGACTCCTCGTAGCATCACGACTCTCTCTCTCTCTCTGACTTGTGAGTACTACGGCTCCCCGTAGCATCACAACACCCTATGACTGGTGAATACTACGGCTCCCCGTAGCTTCACCCTATACTCTTATTCTCATTACAACGCCACACTATGTTCACTAACTCATGCACCGAAGACTATCATAGATAGCTACACACACACTTGCCCCGATATGCATTACAGACTCGGGCGGCAACCGCCATAACACAGAACCTACCTCTGCGGAGATCCACTTCCTTAAATAATCCCTCTTGATGACAATACACGAAGGGCTCCCACTGGAACCGTGGATACATGATACATCACTAGTCATCTTAAACCCAAGACTCTAAATAACTCTGAAATCGGGACGCTATACGCGGAAACCACAGAACACCCTAACAGAGCATCACAATGTCCTGTCTCTACCATTGATTCCCTTACTCCCAACACCATACACATACAACAATACATTTCCTCTGAATCCCATAATAATTTCCTATATCACTCGATGCGCAACTTCAGTGCATCCAAACACTCAATTGGAATACAAGGAAGGCGCTAACCCTTCAGAACACACTGATGATCTTCCGAAACCCTTTCCACTACTGCTCAAAATCCAAGCAAGAATACACATCCCAGCCCGGGAGTTGGCTACTCGACAATCTTCTTCCCATATTTCAACCCAAAAGTTCTCTACTGCCCATACCATCATTACGAGTCTACCACTTGAAACGACTCTGACCACCACCAGATTCCTGACCATTGACCACCCGCCGTGGAGACACCCATCCTTCTCCCAGACATATACCACATGCATTATCTCACCCTGCACCTTTCCTTGGTCACCAATGACCCCGATCTCATGAATTCAAGCCGCAGGTTTCTGCATCCAACCCCTAACCGCTCTTGCACAAATCTCTGGTTCTCTCAATAAATCACCCGGTTCTCCCCCACTTAGGGTTCGAACCATCACTATCTGACACATCAACAACCTCACGAACTATTTTCACCAGCAATAACGCACCTGCCCCTGGAAAGTGCTACACAATGCCCGATAATCCCCTTTAAGGAAATCAATCGATCTCATAACTCTGAACCTCAGATGAAATCCTCAAGAACTTCTCGTCACGACTGCCTCTAGTCGTTCCAAGTCTCATACCAATCCAATACCAAACAACCCAACTGTCCAATAACATCACTGACTCCTAGACTGGACTACGAAATCATCATATTCCCCCACCTCGACTCATCAACCGACGTTCCAACACATGGATCATCCCAAGAACAGGGACCCACTCCCATATTCAATACCCAACATAGATAGAAAAACCATTGCACTGATTAACTCGATTGGACTCTCCACTGATACCTCTACAATACGCCCTACTATACTCAAATAGGTGTAACGTGGTCCTCGACTATCTCAGTCCCAACTGACTATCTGCTCATGGTAAATCACTGTCTCGCAGCACACATGCTACCTGATACTCTGATGGAAAATCATCATCAATGACAACCTGTAGGGTCTTACCCCCAAACCCGAAACTTAAACATCAGGCCTCTCATGTTCCGCACACGAACATAAATAGCACCACTCAGGTCATGGAAGGTGACATCTCCTCTATCGACTAATTGCTCAACTCATACCGAAATTCTCCCCTCCCTCTAGTTTGAGTCCAGATTTACCCGAAGGCGCATCCGAATCCCTCAAACCAAGGCTCTGATACCAACTTGTAATGCCCAAAAATTTCAAAACAATTTTTCATTTAAAAATAATCGTTTAATTCTTAAAAATACTTTACTTGAAATCTCATTCATAATTGAATTACAAAAAATAACTCCATTTTCACTTGCATAATAAACCAGGGTCCTCAAAACATGACTCTTTCTCTGGTGTGTACAATCGAGCCGGTGCCGTCCCGTGATCCTGAGAGAAACCTGAAACACATAACACAAAACACTGTAAGCACGAAGCTTAGTGAGTTCCCCAAAATACCGCATACAACACATACGCCACTCGAGGCTACAGTACGACCCTCCGGTCGGTGTGTCTCAGCGGGACCCTCCAGTCCCGTAGCTCGTTGGACCCTCTGGTCCGGTCATAGCTCGTTGGGCCCTCTGGCCCGGTCTGAATCGTTGGACCCTCTGGTCCGGTCTATAAACTCCGCATAACATAAATCACAAAGACATAATGCATAGCATGTCACATACAATAGGATAACATAATACTCAATGTAAGCACATACGACCTTTCGGTCACACAATACTACCACTCAAGGTAACGTAGAGTGAGAAGACTCACCTCATGGAAAGTCTAAGATCTCGCGTACTCGATATCTCCAAATCCCAACGACGACTCTACCTCGCCTAATCATAAAAATATCATTTAATAATCAAAGACTTCCACAACTAAAACTTTACCCCTTATCATCATCCCTCAGAGGGTAAAAGACCATTTTACCCTTCCTTGACCCAAAGTCTCCATGTTGACCAAAACCCTAAAAGTCAACAAAAGTCAACCCTATGAGTACGCAGGGCGTACTGCTTGACGTATGCGGGGCGTACATCGCCAGCCCATGGATCGGGGTCTCCACCCAGTACGCTGCGCGTACTGGGAGTTACGCCCGGCGTAACCATCAGATTCTAACATACTTCATTTCTAGTCTTAATCGGTTAAGCCATTACTCCAACTTCTAGATCTGACTCTGTTTATGCGTCTAAACCCATAAAGTCGAGACCTTTAAGCCTTGGCATGGCTGTAAAGGCTTCAACACTTCTTAACATCATTCTATTCCAACTCAAGGACCTAGATCTCATGCATGGTGCAACATTCACGTCCAAGATGTCATTTTTATGAGTCTACAACTCCAAAAGACCAGAAGTATGATGGATCTAAGCTTATGGAGACCATTTGCACAAAAAGTCTCCACCTTTGGGACTAAAACCCTAGAAAATGGTACTTGAAGCATATAACATGAACCAAGTGACAAGATCCGAACTTTTTACCTGATAATGAAGCTTCAACCCTTGCAAAGCTCAGATCTACACTTGAACACCACTTCTAGCCTTCCCAATGAGTTCTTTTTCTCCTTTGCTACCTTGGAATGGCACCACCAAGTTTAGAATACTCACAAAATGGCTTAAGAACGAATGCACACTCTCTTTAGGGTTTCGCTCTGAGGGATGGTGGCTGAGAATTCCAGCCACACATTCCTTTTATAGCCCTCCAAAGGAATTAGGGTTTTTAGGTCTGGACCGGTTACGCCCAGCGTACCTGAGGGTGAACGTGTCCAAATGAGGCACGCGAGTACGCGCAGCGTACACCTTGTACGCCCAGCGTACTCGCCTATCCTGAAAACCCTAAAATGACAACATAACCAAGATGAATACCTGGATTTCGGGATGTTACAATTCTCCCCCACTAGAACCAGACTTCGTCCCCGAAGTCTCATACTGAAAACAACTTTGGATACTGATCCCGCATCTCACACTCGGACTCCCATGTCAGCTCGGACCCCTTCCGATGTTGCCACTGCACTTGTACCAGGGGTACTTCCTTGTTCCTCAGAACCTTAACCTTCCGATCCCTGATCGCCACTGGTCTCTCCACATAGTTCAGGCCCGCATCCACCTGAATATCATCTAATGGCACCACTGCCGACTCGTCGGCAATACATTTCCTCAACTGCGAGACATGAAAGGTATTATGGATCTGTCCCAACTCAGCAGGTAGATCCAACCGGTAGGCTACCCTGCCTACCCTAGCAATTACCCTGAAAGGTCCAATATACCGGGGTCCCAAATTGTCCCTCTTCCTGAATCGTATCACTCCTTTCCAAGGAGAGACCTTCAGGAGTTAGATTCCGAAAGGAAGCGGGATAAGTCCCAGCAGTCGGCACCGGGTCAGGATCCGGTGGTTCAGGGTGATATCTAGCTTGGTAAGGGCTTAATGATTGTTGTGATTTGGAGTGATGAAAGTATCATTGGGTGATCATTTGGCTAATAAGGGTTGTAATCAGAGAAAGAAGCCGATGGCCGACTTGATTCGATTGTCGCGACTCTGTGAGAAGGAGTCAGACCTTATAGGGGTTTGGTAACAATGTTTGAAGGAACCTGGTCTGGTTAATGCCAGGAGGTGCATTGAGAGAGTAGTTCTGGAGTTGTGTGCCGCAGGCTTCGAGGACGATGCTAATTTAAATGGGGGGAGAATTGTAACATCCCGAGTTCAGGAGTGCAAATTCAGGTTTCAAAGTGTAAATGTGAAAGAGCAACTCGGCGAGTCCATGGGTGGACTCGGCGAGTAGGGTTGCGATTCTGATCGCGTGTTAAGTGGCCAACTCGGCGAGTCGGCGGCTGGACTCGACGAGTTGGTGTTGTGTGGAGAAAACCCTAATTTTGGTGGATGAGCCATATATAAAGGACATTATACACTCTCCCCAGCCTCTTTACCCTCTCTTGAAGTCCAGAAAACCCTAAGGAGCATTTGTGAGTTGTTTGAGAGTATTTGAACCATGGAGAAGAGATTTTGGAAGAGATCTTGGAGAGTTAAGAGGCTTGGAGCAAGGGGCTTTGGTAGGATTCAGATTTCTCTTCTATTGGAGTTTCCTTTTGAGGTATTATTTCGTTGCTTGGGCTTTTATTCTTCATTTTGAGGTTTTTGGAAAAGATAGCATGTGGTGTTTTGAGTTGGAGGTTAGATCTGAGGTGGCTACCTCAGATCTGGAATGGAGAAGGTCTAGAGTGCATTAAAGTCCCCGTTCTTGAGTAATTGGTGAAGTCGTCTTGTCCCAAACCCTAACCCTAGAGTGTTATATGCTTATATCTCTTTGGATTCACGTAAAGTTTGCCACTTCACGTGATGGATGGGTTGTAGAAGGGTAGATCTATGGTTTGGATCTTTTACATGGTCTGGAAAGCTTCTGTATGGATTAAGATCTAGAGGTACTCGGTGAGTTGCTTGAAGATGGGCAGGGACTCGGCGAGTTGGTTGAAGATAGCCTTGGACTCGGTGAGTCTGTTCTTGAACTCGACGAGTCTGGTCGTGAGGTCCTAACCTTCTTCTGGCTGAGCCGTGAATCGGTGAGTCAAGGGAGGACTCGGTGAGTTGAGTGCGAGGGGACTCAGAGTTGTGAGACTCGGCGAGTCTCGGGGTGACTCGGCGAGTTGAGTCGCGGTTTGGGGAAGTTCTGAGCATGGGGACTCGACGAGTCGACGGGTTGACTCGGCGAGTAGGGTCAACCAGGAGGGTTGACTTTGACTGAGGACTTTGACTTTGACCAAGAGTTGACCAATTGACTTACAGGAGTATTTTGGTTGTTATTGGTGATTTTTAGTTTCGGTGATTCAGTGGTGGAGTTCGTGACGCTGGTCGAAGCAGCGTGGACTGTTCTTTAGTCGGCAGTAGCAGGTGAGTCTTCTCACTATACTTTACCTAGAGTGGTAACGAAGTTATGTGATAGAGATATTATATGTTATCTATGTGATGTGTGGCACTGCATTATTTCTATGTGATTTATGCTGTGTGTATATCAGAGTTAGGACCGGAAGGTCCACAGAGCTAGGACCAGAGGGTCCGCAAAGTTAGGGCCCAAGGGCCCATAGAGTTATAGCCTCGAGTGGCTAATATATGTTATATGTGGTATTTTTAGAATTATGTGCCAATGTCTTTGTATGTTATTTATGTGTTGAGATTTATTGTGATATGTGATTCAGAGTTCTCAGAGTTAGGACCTTTGGGTCCATAGAGTTAGGGCCAGAGGGCCCACCGAGAGTTGGGACTGGAGGGTCCCACTGAGACACACTGCCCAGAAGGTCAAAAGAGTTATAGCCTCGAGTGGCTCATATTTGTTAGAGTGGTATTTTGGGGAATTCACTAAGCTTCGTGCTTACAGTGTTTTGTGTTATGTGTTTCAGGTTTTCTCCGGATCACGGGACGGCACCGGCTCGATTGTACACACCAGAGGAAGCGGTTGTTTTGAAGATCCTGGTTTATTAATTGATTGAACAAAAGATTCATGTATTGTAATTTAAACAAAATGGGATTTTTATGAAAAGTGTTAAGGAGGAAAGTAGTTTTAAATGAAAATTTTGTCTTGAAAAATTTCGGCGTTACACAACGAAGAAGGCAGCATCATATCGAAAGTGAACACAAATGAAGTGCTTCTCAAGTCAAAAAGATATGGAGACATGTTCACACTCGAGATCAAACTGATTGTGGGCAAACCAGCAGTGTGTCTCTTGTCGAAGGTTTCTAATGATGTTAGCTGGCTATGGCATCGTAGATTGTCTCACTTGAACTTTCGCAATATTAACAAACTTGTCACTGAAGATTTGGTTCGAGGTTTGCCTGTATTTAAATTTGATAATGATACTTTATGTGCAGCTTGCGAACAAGGAAAACAACACAGAAAAGGACATCCAATCATTATAGATTCGAATATCGTGGAACCGTTGGAACTTCTTCACATTAACTTATGTGGACTGACGACTGTTGAGACACTCAATAAAAAGCGGTACATTTTAGTTGTTGTTGATGATTTTTCTCGATTTACATGTGTATTTATTCTCAGGTTAAAATCTGAGGTTGCTCAGACGATGATCGACTTTATTAAGAAGATTGAGATGAGTCTTAAAAAGAGTGTTCGAAAGATCAAGAGCGATAATGGTTCTGAGTTTAAAAATCAAAAGTTGGATTCGTTTCTCATATCTAAGGGAATTTCGCATAATTTCTCATCACCATATACACCACATCAAAATGGTGTGGTCGAAAGGAGGAATAGGTCTCTATGCGAAGCGGCTAGGACTATGCTGACATATGCGAACTTACCTCAATATCTTTGGGCTGAAGTTGTGTCAACTGCGTGTTTTACTCAGAATAGTTCATTCATTCATCCAAGATTCAATATTACTCCATATGAAATACTTAACAATCGAAAACCTAATGTAAATTTTTTACATGTTTTTGGTTGCAGGTGTTTTATAATGAACTTAAAAGATAATCTTTCCAAGTTCGAAGCGAAGGTTGATGAAGGCATATTCTTAGGATATTCGCATAATTCGGTTGCATACAGAGTGTTAAACAAGAGAACACGAAAAGTTGAAGAGACTTTTAACTTAACCTTTGATGACTATTTGCTTAAGCAGATAGATCGCACATTCGAACAGAAACCAATCATAGCTGATTCAAATAATCAAGTCGAAAATGAAAATACTATTGATTTTGATTATGAATTAATATTTGGTATTCCTGATAGGGCGATCGATGCTGAAATTCATGCTGTTGATAATCAAACACCAAAATCCTCAAAACACAATGATGACTCTACTCGTATATCTGACTCAAGTAGTAACGAAAGTATGCCTGAAGTTCATATGGAGGGGGAGCATACGACTGATGAAATCAGTGTTCAAGGTGGGCATACTTTCAAGGGGGGAAAAGACATGTAGATCAACATGTAGAGGGGGAGCATCAAGAAAATAATCAAGTTGAGGGGGAGCATGAAGTTGATGACAATATTTCAGTTGCTGGAACTGAAAACGAAAAGGTGTATGAGGATGCACCATTAGACTTCGATCCGACATATCCACCAATGGAAAAATGGACAAAAAGTCATCCCAAAGAACAGGTCATAGGGAATCCTCAAGACGGTGTGTTGACTAGAGCTCAGATTCGTGCCAAAAACGAGGTACTTAATGCGAATCAAGAATTGTGTATGTTTAATGTTTTTATTTCGAAAATAGAGCCAAAGGCAGTAAAGAATGAAATGGAACACTCAGATTGGGTTGTTGCCATGCAATCCGAACTGGCTGAATTCGAACGAAACAAGGTTTGGAGACTTATTCCTAAACCTTTTGATGTTTCGATTGTCGGGTTAAAATGGATTTTCAAAAATAAAACCGACAAAGATGGCAATATTATTCGAAACAAGTCTAGGCTTGTAGTAAAAGGCTATTCGCAACAAGAAGGGATCGACTATGAAGAAACCTTCGCCCCTGTCGTAAGACTCGAGACAGTTCGAATATTTTTAACCTATGCAGCTCACAAAAATTTCGATGTTTATCAAATGGACGTTAAGTGCGCATTCTTGAATGGAGAGCTAGAAGAAACGGTCTATGTCGAACAACCACCGGGCTTTGTACATGAGGAACATCTTGATCATGTATACATTCTAGACAAAGCAGTTTATGGGTTAAAACAAGCACCAAAAGCATGGTATGCAAAACTTACCAATTTCTTGAAACAGTCAAAATTTAAGCAAGGATCAGTTGATCCCAAACTATTTCGAAAGAAAGTGGGTAATCATCTAATGCTTGTTCAAGTCTATGTTGACGATATTATTTTTGGCTCAACTGACCCTAAATTGTCTACTGAATTCGAAAATCTTATGAAAAGTCATTTCAAAATGAGCATGATGGGAAAAATAAAAAATTTTCTTGGTTTGAATATAAGACAAAATAGGGATGAAATTTTTATCAATCAAGAAAAATACACGAAGAATCTGCTCGAGAAGTTTGGAATGACGAACAGTACAAAGCTTAGAGTACCAATGGCAGTGGGAACAAGACTAACTCCTTCGTTAGATGCTCCTGCTGTTGATCTAACACTTTATCGAAGCATGATATGGTCTTTATTGTACTTAACTGCAAGTAGGTTTGATATTATGTTTTAAGTTTGTAATTATGCCAGGTACCAAGCAAATCCCAGAGAGCCCCACTTAACTTCAGTGAAAAACATTTTTCGCTATCTTAAGGGGACAATTTCGTTAGAACTCTGGTATCCTTCGAATTCGGGATTCTTCATTCAAGCTTTTTCGGATGTTGACCTAGCGGGATATACTTTGGATCGATAAAGTACAAGTGGAGGATGTCAACTTTTGGATGGGAAGCTGGTGAGTTGGCAATCGAATAAGCAAACTTGTGTTGCTATCTCCACTGCTGAAGCTGAATATATTTCGGCTGCTGCCTGTACTTCTCAAATTATTTAGATACAAAGTCAACTTCGTGATTATGCTATAAATATGAAAAAGATTCCCTTGTACTGTGATTCTCAAAGTGCGATTCGCATTTGTCACAATCCCGTACAACACTCAAAGACAAACACATTGCTCTTCGATATCAATTTATCAAAGATCATGTAGAGGATGGGAATATCGAAGTACATTTTGTTAAGACCACTGAACAACTTGCTGATATTTTTACTAAAGCTCTTGATGAAAAATCATTTGTGAGAATTTTAGCAGGTTTAGGAATGCTCGATGCGAATTCAGTGTCAAATATTATCACTCAAGGATGAAAGAAGCTTGTCTAGTAATGAAACGTTCATTCAACGGATCTGAGTCGGAATCATTCAGAAGATACTGTGCGTTAAGAGGCTTCGCTATGCTTCGGTTTCGCATATTGGGTAACTTAAGTTCATTTTACTTCTTTTCTTTAAAGCATTGAGAAAACACGAAAAACCAAAAATATTTTCATTTGTTTGTAATCTTTTCGAAAAATACAAAAACAACAAAAAGATTTTCTTTTGCTTTGTCTTTCATTTTATAAAATATAAAATTATAAAAAGATTTTCTTAAATTTGTATTATTTTCTTAAATTTGTTTTGATCTTTTATGTTTGAAAAATATAAAATCACAAAAATATTTTTGTTTATTTTCAAAAATATAAAAACACAAAAAGATTTTTGTTCTTTTAATTTTGTTCTTTTCGATTTGTGTGTTTCAGTACTAGTGGGAGCAAAATTTGAAGAGGCCATGCTTAGGTTTCTATGGGAAGGTACCATTTCTTTGAACTATATACTAGTTAGGATGTCCCTAGAAGCATGCTGCAGCATGTCGACCCAAGCCTCATATGACTCTATGTGTGTCAAATGAAAGCCTTAATGAAACTTTCCTACGAAAGTTTCTTCCCCAATAGGCTTACATTCGCATAAGTCCAACGAGCTACCTTACTCTTCTCACATGAGTTAAGAGTATTTTGTTTGGTCCAAAAATAACAGAGGTACATTCGATCTTACAACCAATCTTTTTCATCACAAAATTTCTTAACACGACGCACACACGAAGACACGTGTCCATGAGGTCACTTGATCAAAAAAATCGTGATTTAGACATGTCATCAATCTGTGTTAATGATCTTATTTCATGAGTTCGTGAAGTAAGTAAAACCCAAAACCTTCAAACATTAAGGAATTAACGGGGAACCATGTTCCAGATTTATACGAAACATTTGTTTCTATATCTGATATTTCGTATACTCCAAATCATATTCATTTGTATGAGTGGTCCTGATCAAATTTTCGTAGCCCATGATGTTTGTTTCCCAGTAGGATCCAACACTTAATTTTTTTTTATGAATATGATTTCCGTGTGAGTATATATCTGAGTCCATTGTCACTTTTCAAAATAATCGAAAGCAATCTTGTCCCTGATCAAAACGATCAAACAAGTAATTTCGGTTACAATTACTCACCTTATGTTTAGGATGATATGTAACGAAACTTGCATAACCACCAAATTAAGCCTATAAAAGAAGCCCTTCGATACTTCTCTGCAAGTAGTCGATTGTATATCACAGGAACACACGGAAGCAGTTGATTACCTATCTTGGTAATTAACGAAGTAACCTTTTCCTAGGGTTTCACTACTTCGTGTCAATAAAATTTGACATCACAGAATCCCAAATTTTTTTCTTAAAATTGCTTCTTATCTCATTCGTTTGAATCACATGCACTCACGAAATCCTTGAGGTTCTAAGTACTACCAACTTAGGCTGAAGATTTCACAAGTCTAGCATATGATTTCGTTTAACATCCCATAAACGAAAGAGCCTAACCTCGAAAACGAAGGGTTCATTTTTAATAGCTGTGATTGCGAAGGGTTTAAAGTAACCGTTGGCCCTAATTTCAAGGCATTTAATAGGGCATAATCATTACAACGGATAGTGATTACGAGTTTTGAGGAACACGTAACCTAGTCTATAATTCAACAACGGTTCAACTTTGGGGAAATATATAAAAAGGGAATTTTTCACTGAAATCATTACGCGATTCATAACTCTCAAACGAACAAAAACCCTAGAATTCTTCTCTCAAGTTATTCCCAATTTTCAACAATGGCAGCCAACCAATCCAACACTGAAGATATTATCTCACAACCTTTGATGAAAATCCAAAGTACAAATTATCAGGTTGAAGCTAATGTGTTGACATATCCAGAGGAGTTGAAGATGTTAATTGTTGCACTGAAGCGATCACCTTTATCCATGGTGATGTTTAACTCTTTTTCTGTTCCGATGACCTAGTTATCAATGGCGGCTTCCACAGCGTCATTCAACAAAGCAACAGACATCATCACTTTCAACTTGGTGAATGATAGAAGGGTCCGATTGTCAAAGTCGATGTTCATTAGTTACTTGGAGATTCCCAACTCAACACCCTTCTTCAAACCTCACAATGCACAGATTGTTCATATGTTCAATGAGATGGGGCATCAACCACAGCTAGACAAAATCAGTGATTTCAGAAAGTCAGGCTTGCCTTGTATGTGGAATTTTCTCTTTGGAATTTTCCTCAGGTATTTAACAGGTCGAAGTGTAGGTCTCGACAGAGGCAAGATGGAAGTATATGCTATGGTCATGGGGTTATACTACGATCTAAGTGTCGATTATGGGACTCAATTATGGAAGGACTTTATTAAGAGCCTTGAAAATACGACTGTTGAAAAGGGGATTTCGTGTGCTCGTTATTGGAGCTTGATTCTTCAAAAGGTTTACAAAAAAGAAGGCATACAAGTTCCTGAGGGTGTAGAGGTTGCAAAATTTACTAAGTATCAATGCCCTAAAGTAGTGGAGGATGATGAAAATATCTTTACAAAGATTGCAAGAATTCTTGATGCAATGCTTCGTAAAGTAAATTCTTCTCATAAAGTGCTCATCCGATATATGAAGTCTATCAATCCAGATGTTCAAACTGGAGTTTTGTTAAATATTGAAGGTAAGTCTTCCAAGCAAGCAAAGAAGTCAAAGAATGAGGAGAAAACAAAGACTGAATTACCTAAGTCTTCAGTAGGGGAAGATATTCAGAAGGTTGTTGGATCTGACAAGCCTGCGAAGGAGCTTATGCCTTCAAAATCAGGTGTTTTAAAGAAGCTTTGCAAAATGTCTCACAAGATGACTTCGTCTGATGATTCTCCAACCATTCGCAGAACACAAGTGAGTAGTAAGGGAGTTGTTATTAGAGAAATTCCTGCACCTGCTTCTCCACTGTCCAAGAAAAAGCGAGTCCATGATGTTGCGAAGCACATCACTGGGAAATTGTATAAGAAAAGGAAGCTTGTTGTTCGAGATGGATCTTCAGAAGATGAAGTTGCTCTTGAAACTACGATTGTTTCGACTTCAACAATGGTAACAACGTCACTTATAACTTCAAATATAACTTCGCTTGTTTCTACCACAACCACACTTCCACTCGAAGTATTCACTACTGAATCATTTAATGAGGAAGTACCTACTTCTGATATGGTTGTCAACGTATCTGATACAGGGGCACCTATCACGAGTGTCGAAACATCATTACCTATTATTTTTTCCACTTCGTTACCTATCTCATCTAAAATCCTAACTACTACATTACCACCATTTCTCATCCCCAACACATCTGTTACAACTTCACCCATATTTGATCATGTTTTGAAACATCCTTTCACGACTCTATTCCCATCTCAATCCCCTGAGGATCCTCAACCAATAACTTCTCAAGCTCATTCCGATGATGAAACTGAAGGAGGTGGTTTCGGAGGAACATTTGAAGAACTTCATTTCGATTCAGAGGAGGAGGAGATACCTGACTACATGCTTATGTCGGGTAAACAATTTAAAATCCTGAATCGCAAGTTAAATACCATCCTTCAGTCACAAGCTGAGTCTAGTGTGAAGCATTCACTTTCTGGTATGGAGGTTGATGCGATGATAAAAGCAGCAGAAAGTAGACTCCTTGAGAAGATAGATGGTAATGATCAAAACAATGAGCTTCGGCTTAAAGCTCAAGGGAAAACCTTTGATGGTGCTTTACAAGAACTGAAAATTTTCACAAAAGAACGACATGTTCTTTTTGTCCAAGATGTCAAGAAAGTAAGGGAGGACGTGAACTTGAAAATCGAAGAGTTGAAGCAAGAGATTGCAAAAGAGCTTCAATAGATTACTTCGCAAAATTCGACAGTGCAACAATGTGTTGATATCGTGGCTGACGCAGTCACAAAAATTGTTAAAGACTATCAATCAACTGCGCCAACTATCGAAGCCAAGAGCAAAGATGACAAGGAGCAGTTCTCTAAGCTCATTGAGTTATTAGCTGAACTAAAGGGCATTGTGTCGAAGTCTACTCCTCAGACAATTTTAACTCCTGAATTCTTAACGCTGAAAGTGAATTCGTTGAAGCAGGCAATTCAGAAGGATTTGGCTCCTATAACAATTTTTACTTCGCTTTTGCCGAAGAATGCCCCACCTGTTTTCACAGGGGTGCAAGGGGGAGAAGTAAAAGGAAGTAAAGGGGAGGATGCGAAAGTTGTTGGGAAATTGCATTCGACTCAACTAAAAACGACATTACCTTTGAAGACTAGCCCAATTCCTTCAACAATAGTAACATCAAAACCAATTACAAAATTAATTCCTAAAGGAATTAAAATTGGTTCAATAGATGAAGGAAGTTCAAGTGCGAAGCCTGATACTTCAAATATTAGGAAAGGAAATGTATTGCTCATGAAAAGTCGAAGGAGGAGAAGAAAGCTGAAATTGATGCTGAGATAGAGAAACAGAGGCATATTCAAAGCATTCTGAGGCTAAGAGAAAATGACCCACCAACAATGAACAAAGGTGATCCTGGAAAGTTATACTCATTCGAAACAATTGAATCCAGAG
The DNA here is from genome assembly GCF_051521515.1 of Lactuca serriola. Lineage (NCBI taxonomy): Eukaryota > Viridiplantae > Streptophyta > Magnoliopsida > Asterales > Asteraceae > Lactuca > Lactuca serriola. Next base: position 138,193,095 of record NC_136411.1, read on the forward strand.
TATTGGGGAACCACATGTATGCATTTGAGAAAAAGCCAAGGAGAAGCTATGCCACTTCGAACTCTGACATATGCCAACTAGACTTCCCAATTAATGAAATGATGTTTATAACTGCACAGTACAAGGTCAGTGAAAGATTCGAAGATCCTGGCGAGTACACATATTTGAAAATTCGATTTCATGCTGTACTTGGGAAAAATCAAGATGAAGTTTAGTCCCTGGTAAAGATAAAAAGAGTGATGGCAATCAAGAAAGACGTAATGTTCGAGAATCTGCTTCAGAACTTTCATTACTTTGTGGTTCGAGCAAACAATAAAACATTTGATTTTACAATTGCTGACTTTCCTTTGATGAATCTCAATGATCTCATTCAAGTGGCCCTAATTTTGAAGGATATGAAAGAAAACCAACTGAAGGAAACTGATTTAGATGTGTTCAGACTTGGTTTTGGGCATCTCAAGATATTCATAGATAATTACTATGATTGCTTGGCTTTAACTGATGAAGAGCTTGCTTCAGGTCTTGGAAGAAAGGTTAATGTTTCTATGGAACCTACGAAGCCTCAACAGGAGTTAATGAAATATGCTGATGGTGAAGTTTGTCTCAAACCATTTGGCATGGTATTCGCAGGTAAAGACACAAAGGGAAAGGAAAAGAGATTCTTGTTTCAAGTTGCTGAGATCGAAAGATACACAACTTCGCAATATACAAACTTTATTGTTCGTATGAATAACTGCACCAAGAACAATGATGGAGACAAGAAGGAACTGAAGAAGATAATCACTTGGTACTCAGAAATTCGAAGGACAATGCACTCAGTTTCTCAAGTTCTCATTAATTGAGTGACTTCGATTGTTTACAAAGGGGGAGAATTTTGAGTCATGTAGTTGTAAAAGTCGAAGCATTGTTTGTTCTATTTCGCATGTATTTATTTACTAAGTCTTTTTATGTCGAAGCCTAATGTCTAGACTTAGTATTTTTTGTACACTCATGTTTCCTATAGATAGGGGCTGAGGATAGAAGTAGAGACACGAGTCTTTCTGCTTATTTTGTAATCAGTATTGTATTAGAATTCTCTGGTCAATTCAAACTTGCTAATTAATATTTACATTTGGTGTTCATATCATTCATAACTCATTCATCTAGATCATGATTACTTTCAAAATCTCGATTACAATTCTCATCAATTAATAGTCTAGCTATTATTGCTATTATATAAGCGTTAAAAAATACTTATATAACCCATAATAATAGCCCAAATACTCCTTATAAGGCCCTAATAACATTACTATATTGAAACATAAGTTATACTAAAGATAGGGTAGACATAGCTAACTTACAGCGGGTTTTCTCGAAAATCGGGCTTCGCTGGAGCAACGTTTCCGAGCCAAAAAGCTCTTTTCTCGAGGATTCGGGAGCCTCGGGGCTTCCTTCAGGTGCTAGGGGGTTTACCTAGACTTTAGGGGGGGGGGTTAGGGAGGTTAGAGAGAGAAAGTAGAGAGAGAAAGTGGAAGAGGAAAGGTGTGAGAATGAATGGAACCCGACACCTCTATTTATAGGCTGAATTCCTGATGGACTCACAGAGTCAGTTCACAGAATCGCCGAGTCGGTGCCACGTGTCATCACCTGATGGCTTTTCTTGGGTAGAAAGTCTTGGCCCATATTCAGCCACGTCACCCCTTTTGCAGCAGCACCCTGCCGACTTCTAAACCCCATAACATTCGCATACAACCTCCATTTTCGATGTTCTTTTTTCTGCGCGTAGGTAAAAACAAGAGCTACAACTTTTGTTTAGACTCCATCGGCTAATTCTCGACCGATCTTAAAGTTAACAGTAGGAGGAGATTATACTGTTAAATGTCCGCGTAAAATTCATAACTTCTACATACGAAATCCGTTTTCGTCTGTATTTTTATCGTTGAATTACTATTAATGAGATATTCAACTCTCATTAAGGTCACGTAGGCCAAAAACCGCTCGAACTAAAATTCGAGTTTCGGGCCGTGCACTGCTATGCCAAATCTTAGAAAATTCATAACTTCCTCATACGAAGTCAGATCTGGGCGTTCTTTTTTTGTATGTTCTCAGTTTAAAGTATACTATGACTTTTGTTTAGATCACTAAGGCTAAAAAGTCCTCTATCATAAAATCACTATTTACGTCTCCCGATGTCGTGCCGATTTTGTTGTAAAACTTCGACGGGCCATAACTTCTTCGTTATAACTCAGATTTAGGCGTTCTTTATATGTACGGAACCCTTGAGACATATTCTACAACTTAGTTAAGATTATTTATTCTAAATAATGTTTTGTCGAAAAGTCGTTTTCGACCCCTATTATCTCTAAATTGACTAGCCCGGATCTACGGGCGTTACATCTTCAGTCGATAAAGGTGATGGGTTATGAGCATTCTAACACCCCTAAGTGTACATGCAACCCTAGAAAACCTTGGATCTATGTTTGTCTAAAATACATACAAATTTTGATTTCCAAGGTTCATAATCCTATCTAGCATACATTGGGAACTTTTAACTTAAAAGATGGCTAGAATTACATACCTTGTAGTTGATTTGATTCCTTGAAAACCTTGAGAGCCTAGCACCCCAAGTGTGATGCCTCAAATGCTTCACACAACACCAAATGATTTGGAATAACTTTAGAGTATGTATAACACTTGTAAAAATCGGCTTCCCCTCTCTTGTTCTTAGTGGAGCCGATTTTGGTGAGTAGCATGTTTCTTATATAGTGTGTCACATCTAGGGTTACACCATGTAAACCCTAATGTGACATGACTCTTCATTTCCATAACCCATGGGTTTGTAACTCCCATGGAGCATCCTATGGTTTAACCCAACTTGACAATCCATGGAGCCTTTAGCCCACTATACAAGTTATGGATGATTTACATAATCAACCCATATATTTAATTAGTTATCTTTTGATCACTTAATTAATTCCAAATTAATTCTTGATCAATACTAATTAAATAATACGATTAATATACTAGAACTTATAATATATTAATAAACCACAAGTGTTATTTCTCTCATTAAGTCTATCCAAATGCATGATGCCATGCAACCAAAATGGACCATGCCGAGTCGGGTCAAGTACATACCAAATATAGTTATGGACTTACACACCTTATCCAACAATCTCCCACTTGGATAAGTCTAATAAGTGTATATGTAAGTATGACTTCAGGAACCGATCAACAATCGTAGCTCTTTCAAGGTCTCTCGGAATTGAGAAGATGATGATACGCCATTTAGATAAGTGATCATATAATCCTCTATTCCAGATATCAACTGGAAAAATACATGGAACAATGTCTTACTTATTGTCTAGCAGTTTGTTTCCTGATTTCCGATTTGTTTGACATAGAACTAAATTGAACACATCAATTCGAATCTGACCGGGCCCGGTACATAGGTCAAAACAAAATCATCGAGGGGCCCAAATATCGCTTCTAATCCAAGAAGGAACAAATAAACTTCGATTCATATGCTTGTTCTGCTACTTTTTGAATCATACATAAAAGTACGTTTTATAACATCGAGTTACCAATGCGGTTTCGTACGATCAATGCATAATCAACTCATAGGCAACAAGTCATATCTCTAGGTTTGAAGACTTATATGATATTACCATCTCACAATCACTCGAGATAAATTCCATGAAGTGATACCAGTGAGCGTGGGTTGAATCCAATGCTCAGAACTTATGAGCACTCATGAGTGTTGGAGCCATGTCCAACATCTTAGACCTCTACAACCAACTCATGACAGTCTTGACTCATACCTACTTCCAACATATGACCGACTGTGGAGAATTCGAATAATATGATATACCAAACATAATTATTCTGGAAGTTAAAACATGCAAAAGAAATATAGTAAACGATTAAAAAAAAGATAGCAACACTTTACTCATAAATAAACACAACTTTTATTCATCATCAAATGTCAATTACACTTTACAAATTTCAAAATTTCTAACTACTAAAACTAATATCATCCTTCAACCCTATGCTTCGAGCATGTTGGAGATGCTTAGCTCAACTCAGTCCCTTCGTGAGAGGATCTCCTGGGTTCTCATCCGATGGTATTTTATGTCGATGTGTCTGGATCTCCAATGAAGTTCTTCAGCCATATCGCCTCCTTTGCTGCCTCGCTTGCTGTTATATACTCTTATTCACAAGTTGAATCAGCCACTGTCTCTTTCTTGGAACTCTTCCAAGTAATTGCTCCTCCGTTTAAGGTAAAGACCCAGCCTGACTGAGAGAGGAAATTATCCCTATCAGTCTGAAAGCTAGCATCACTATACCCTACAACTCTCAAGTTATCACTCCCACCGAGGGTAAGAACCCAGTCCTTAGTCCTCCGCAGGTACTTGAGGATATTCTTTACCACAGTCCAGTGTGCCTTTCCAGGGTTTCCCTGATATCTGCTAACCATGCTTAAAGCAAATGCTACATCAGGTCGAGTGTAGGTCATAGCATACATGATCGAACCTACTGCAAAAGCATAAGGTACTCGACTCATTTCTGCTATCTCGGCCTCAGTACTCGGGCTCTAAGTTTTACTCAGTTTGGCGTTACTCTGGATGGGTAACTCTCCTTTCTTGGAGCCCTACATGCTGAACCTTTTCAGCACCTTATCCAAGTAGGTACTCTGACTAGGTCCAATTAGTCTTTTACTCCGGTCTCTCAGAATCCTTATCCCTAGAATATAGGCAGCTTCTCCTAGGTCTTTCATAGAGAAACATTTCCCATGCCAGGACTTCACTTCATGTAGGGTTGGGATGTCATTTCCTATAAGTAGTATGTCATCCACATACAGTACCAAAAAGCTGACTATACTCCCACTAGCCTTGACATATACACAAGATTCATCTTCACTCCTCGAAAAAGCCAAATTCTTTGTCTTTCTCATCAAAGAAAAGATTCCATCTACGAGGTGCCGGTTTCAATCCATAAATGGATTTCTCGAGCTTACACACTCTATTAGGGTATTATGTACTGACAAAACCCTCTGGCTGACTCATGTAAACATCCTTATCCAAACTTCCATTAAGGAAGGCGGTTTTGACATCCATTTTCCATATTTCATAATCATGAAATGCAGTGATGGCTAACAGAACCCTAATGGACTTAATCTTTGTAACTGGTGAAAAGGTCTCATCATAATCAACTCCTGGAGTTTGAGAAAAGCCCTTTGCAACCAGTCGCGCCTTATATGTGTGTACATTACCGTCCATGTCGGTCTTCTTCTTGAAGATCCATTTGCACCCAACTGTCTTACGACCTGGTACATTGTCAACCAAGTTCCAAACTTGATTTTCATACATGGACTGTATCTCGTTGTCCATTGCCTCTTTCCATTTGGCAGACTCGGGGCCTGCCATGGATTCCGCATAACTGTTAGGTTCATCCAGACTTACCAATGTCTCATCACTGATAAGTGTCTCACCTTCTGTAGTAATATGGAAATCATAATAATGCTCAGGTGCATTCCTAACCCTTGTGGAACGCCTCAGAGGTTCAGACTTGTCAACTGGCTCAACAGGAGTTTCCTCCTCAGGTTGAGTGCTAGGGTTTGAAGTTTCTTCACCACTTGACTCTTGAATTTCTTCAAGGTCAATTTGCCTCCCACTGTTTCCTTGGCTTATGAACTCTCTCTCTCTCTCTCTCTCTCTCTCTCTCTATATATATATATATATATATATATATATATATATATCTCGAAAGACACCCCTCCTTGCTAGAAAGACCACATTGTCACTAGGTCTGTAGAAGAGGTAACCAAAGGATTTATGCGGGTAGCCGATGAAAATACACCTCTCACTTCAAGGTTCGAGCTTATCATGAGTCTCGCGTCTCACGAAAGCCTCGCGACCCAAAATCTTGATGTGGTCTAGTTTGGGAACTTTACCAGTCCACATCTCATGAGGAGTTTTGGCAACTTTCTTTGTAGGGACCAAATTAAGGATATGGGCGGCAGTCTCTAAGGCATACCCCCAAAATGAGATTGGTAGCGAAGCTCGACTCATCATGGAACGAACCATATCCAACAAGGTTTGATTACGCCTCTCAGCCACACCATTCAACTGTGGTGTGCTGGGAGGTGTCAATTGTGAGATAATCCTACATTCCTTAAGATAGTCGAGGAACTCTGTACTAAGATACTCACCACCTCGATCGGATCGAAGCATCTTAATGTTCCTGCCCAATTGATTCTCGAATTCCTGTTTAAACTCTTTAAACCTTTCAAAAGTCTCTGACTTATGCTTGATTAAATTGACATATTCATATCTACTATAATCATCAGTAAAAGTCAAATAATAACGATTAGCATCCTTTGTGGCAGATTTGAAGGGTCCACACACATCCGTGTGTACCGGATCAAACAAACCTTCACCCCTAGCACAAGAACCAGTGAAGGGTGGCTTTGTCATTTTTCCAAGTAAGCATGATTCACAACTATCATCTGACTTTAGGTCAAATGACTCCAAGACTCCATCCTTTTGGAGTTGATTTATGCGTTTCTTGCTCACATGTCCAAGACGACAATGCCATAATGATGCTTTATCGAAGTTATTATTATTAGAAGAATCAATACACAACACATTATTTCCAAGATTATCTACAACAGATACAACTTCATACACACCATCACAAGGTAATGCTTTAAAATAAAGAACATTATTAAAGAAAGCATTTATTCCACCATTTTCATTATCAAAAGAAAAGGTAAATCCTTGTTTGTACAAAGCATGAAAGGAAATAATATTTCTTGCCATTTCTGGAAAATAACAACATTTATTAAAATCTAAAGTAAACCCACTACTTAGCAACAAAGAATAAACTCCAATCTTGGTGACAAGTGAAGCTTTCCTATTCCCCATGATCAAGTTTATCTTTCCATGCTCCACATTTTCACTTCTTCTTAGTCCTTGCAAATCAGAACAGGTATGAATACTACAACCGATATCAAGGACCCAAGAGTTAGAATAGGGTGAGTTATTAGATAGAATAGTGTAAATACCTGCATGGTTGGTGTAACGACCCAAACATTTTAACCAATTTAAAACATTTTATTTCATTCAAAAACCATTACGTTCATACATCTTGTTTTCAAAATAGTTTAAACATCAGAGTATTCCCCAGAACCATATCACATAAATCAGAAAACATGAGGAGCGGTACGATCATGCCTTTACCTTGCCACGATCTCCCGAAGCACTTGAAACAATAAACCACAACTGTAAGCCCGAAAGCTTAGTGAGTTCCCCCAAAGTACCCATACACACATGAACATACGCATACAGCAAAGAACAACATACTACGGGTCCAATCAACCTTCTGGTTGGAATACCCCTGGCCCACAACCATCGGGTTGGAATGCCTACATAACACGAGCCCAATCATCCTACCGGGATGGAATACTCTCGGCCCACAACCATTAGGTTGGAATTCCCAAACACCTATATGTACAACAATAACTACTATGGGTCCAATCATCCCTCAGGATGGAATACCCCAGGCCCCTCAACCATCGGGTTGGAATGCCAACATACTATGAGTCCAATCATCCTACCGAGATGGAATACTCCTGGCCCACAACCATCGGGTTGGAATGCCCCACCTCCTATACATATGGTATCTACTACTACTATGGGTCCAATCATCCCTCGGGATGGAATACCTTAGGCCCCTCAACCATCGGGTTGGAATGCCAACATGCTATGAGTCCAATCATCCTATCTGGATGGAATACTCTTGGCCCACAACCACCGGGTTGGAATGCCAATCTATACTAGCAAACATGCACACATAACATGCAACCACATAACACTTCTACAGGACCAACATACTTAGGGCCCTATCATCCTACCGGGATGGAATACCCTCTACTACTGCTCAACATACATAACCCGTAGGTAACCTCCTACCAGCGTACATAAGGTAAGACCAACTACAGGTCTATACTCATAACTGCTACCCAACTACCAGGGTGCTGATCCAACAAAACTAGCCATATCTTAACTATCCATTCTAGGATACTAAGCTAACAAGGCATATCCTCATGTCATTATCCTATATACTAGGCTACTAGAAAGCATATCATCACACAACATAATAAGCTCTAAACAACAATTCAAAGGGCCGACCTTGGTGCCTTAGACCCTTGAGTACAGTGAGGAAAACTCACCTTGCAACTGCCAAAATCCTGTAAATCTCTGATTGCTGACTCACCGGAAATCCCAAATATCACATGCAAATCATCACATTAGAATCCATCATGACTTTCTAGGCCAAGGGCCCACAACACTCATTAAGTGAATTATCCTCTTATTGGGCCAAGACCCAAAACCAAATCCCCTTGCAAAGCCCAATATTGGCCCAATTTACTAAATTGGGCCCACCTTTCCAAATGGGCCTTAATCCAAGGTTCATAATAATTATTGGGTCCAATTTACTCCATCCATATTGTTCAGTCACGGCCCAAGCCCAGCTAGCCCACAAACAGCCCAATTACTCAAGGCCCAAAATTGAAAACCCAAAAGAGGGCGTACGCTGGGCATACTCCTCTGGTACGTGGGGCGTACGCTCGTCTGTAACAAAAATCCTTCCAAGTGCTTAATGGCTTAAGCACTTAAGCCCATATGCTAGATCCAGTGACAAAAAGGGCCAAGGACTCATAAAGTCTCAATCTTTATCCTTTTGGACGTCCATAAAGCTCTTAACTCAAGGTCTTAACCCATAAGACCTTCCTACTTCTTACATGGGACAACCAAAGCCATTGAGACCTCATTTTTCTTACTCAAGACCTCTCCAATGGTCTGAAAGGACAACTTATCTTAACCAACACACATCATGCATCATAATGGGGGGTTTTTGGGACAAGAATGATGTCAAAAATTCACCATACTTAGATCTACACAAAATAGATGTCAAGCAAGAAGCTTTACACCTTTAGGAGCTATTGAACCGCCAGAAAACTTCATATCTACACGTTGGCCTTCTTCCTCTACTCACTAGATGCAACACCTTCTTCTCAAAACACTCCAAATTCACTTCAAAAGCTCACAAACTCAAGAAGTTGGCTAGGGTTTGGGGAAAACGGCTCTAAACAGTGGAGGCTAGGGTTTGGGAGGGTTATGAGCTCTTAAAGTTATTTAATTAGCCTCCACACCCGAAATATTAGGGTTTCTGGATGATAGATGTACGTTGGGCGTAAATCCAGTACGCTGGGCGTACGTCGAGGGACCCCGCGTTCATTTACTCCATTACGCTGGGCGTAACCCAACCTAAGTTGGGTGTACCCACGCGTGTCCCAAACGCATGCATGGCCTTTCCTTGACAACTTTTCCATTAAGTGCCCTAAGTGTCAATATCTTCAAAGTGTCATAACTCCTTTACTCTAAGTCCGTTTTCGACGGACTTTATATCCACAAAAAAGGTGGCGAGAAGCCCCACGCTTCTAGCAACACACCTCGACTCGAAACCTTCTCGAATAAAACCCATTGCCCATAAAAGACCGAAACGCCCTTACTCTTGATCTTGGGGATCCATAAATAATTACTCTTAGAACGGGGCATTACAGTTGGGTTTGACTTTCCCATCCTTCACATCTTGCTGGTACTTTGGGCAGTTCCGCTTCCAATGCGACTTTTCATGGCAATAGAAGCATTCAGCCTCTTTTGGTTAGAAGAATGAGTGACTAAACCTTTTTTGGTTCCACTTAAAGAAGATCCATCAAGGTTCTTACCCTTGGTACCCTTTGAAGAGCTCTTCCTCTTCTTCCCTCTACCTTTCCCGATTGCCAAGACAGGGGCGGAGTTTGGAGTAGGAGTAGGAGTGTTAACAACCGACTTACCTTTAAGACATGTTTCTGCGGTCTTTAGGAGTCCCTGAAGTTTGTTGAGTGTCACTTCTTCATTATTCATGTGGTATGTCATGCGAAATTGAACATAACACAAGGGTATCTATTGCAAGCTCCTCGGGGAAGTTCACATTAAGCTTCAGCAAACGATCCACATACCTTTGCATTTTTTGCATGTGGCTCGTGACGAATTCTCCGTCCTTCATCCTGGTTGTTATCATGGAGGAGATTATTTCATACTGCTCTTGACGAGCACTCTAATGGTATATTTCCATCGTATCTTGGTGCATCTCAAAAGGGTAGTAGTCCTCATAGGACTTCTGGAGTTCTGCTGTTATGGTGGCCATCATGATGTATGCCACTATGGTGGCATCTCTTTCATGAGTCCGGAAGTCAACGATCTCCTGGGAAGTAGCAGCGGACTCATCGATCTCCTTTAGCTCTTTATCGAGGACATATTCCTTGTCCTCGTAACGAGTCACGATCCTGATGCTCCAGATCCAATCCATAAAGTTGGAACCATCGAAGATGACCCTACCACATAGGTTCATGAGGGAAAAGGATCCAGTAGGGTTTGAGCTAGAAGCAGTGTTGTTGGAAGACATCTGAAAAAGAAGAGAACAAGTTTAGTTTAGATATAAAGATAGTCCTTAATAAAACACCCAAATGTAATATTAAGGCTAGGATCCAATCACAATATATCATAACTTAGAAGAGGTATGCCGTAATCTAAGTTATAACATATTTGAAAGGTAGGTAAATGACGATTCACCAATTTCCACCAACAACCGAAATATAAATTATTAGGTTTTAATTGGTTCTTAGAAATTCCTAGAATCTTTTGAGATTCAATGAACTTTTCAAAGGCATGTTTCAATCTCGAGTGTGCCCTCCAAGTTTTGTGACTGGGATACCGAGGATCACAAAATGAGGTGTGAAGTAACCATACAAATCACTTAGTACCCTTAATGTTTATCACTCAATCAATGTGCTGGTTAACCACACGTGCTTCACCGACCTATGGTAAACCTTAAGTCACCCTTTACCTATCTAGTTAAGTCCAGGTTAGTGTGTCGGTTAACCACACACGCTCCACTAACGACTTAATCAAAGTGTAAAGTGTAATTTCATGGATTAGCACCTTATTCACATTTTCCTAAAGTAAATAAGATTGAGAATTTAATAAGACATTTAGTTACTTTATAATATTCATCATACTTTTAATGAGAATTTATAAGTCCTTGTCCTACCCGTTCGGCTAACAACCCTCCATCGATCAAGGAAGTGGTGGGTGAGAGTGGACACCCATTAAGCTGCCATTTTATAGGCAGCAACCTTATACCCCCCTTATAGACCGACTTCGTGAATGAGGCCTACTAATGGTAAGACGAATTGCTCTTATATATATATATATATATATATATATATATATATATATATATATATATATATATATATTATTAACTTATAATATTATAAACTATAAGGGTTGATTTTTAACTTTTTAAAATCTAGGGGTTGGAACTAAAGTCTATTAAGATAACTTTACATGTTCCAAAACTTGAAGACTAGTTTTGTAACTTAACAGAACCTTTTAGTTCATAACTTATGAGTTATTAAAATGAAGACTCTTCATTTTTGTAACTTATGTGTTCTTTTAATGGTTTTAACACAAAAAGACTTTTGGTTATCCATAACTTGAGTAAAAGTTATGGATTCCATTAAAACACATAAAGATCATGAATTAAGCATTTAAACAAGTAATTCCTATGATCTATCAAGAACTCATAAGAACATGAATATCCATATCAAAATTTCAAGAACATATGAACACATATAATCATGTAATTTTGATATTAGCCACTGTAAATGGATCAGAACAACCATTACACTATCTAAAACAAGTTTTACAATACCAAAACAGTTTAGGGTAATGTTTCTAGTCCATTTCCAGCAGCAAAAATCGAAATTCTGCACTCTGCCTGGCCAACTCGTCGAATGCACGAACTGAATCACCGAGTTGGATGCATTTTCACTTGGATTCGTCGAGCCCCCCTGGACTCGTCGAGTCCCCTGTGCTAACAGATCAAAAATCAATTTTTTACACTATTTTGCATCAAGTATTAACAAACAAGCCTAGGATCTGATACCACCGATGTGTTATGAGCATTCTAACACCCCTAAGTGTACATGCAACCCTAGAAAACCTTGGATCTATGTTTGTCTAAAATACATGCAAAATTTGATTTCCAAGGTTCATAATCCTATCTAGCATACATGGGGAACTTTTAACATAAAAGATGGCTAGAATTACAGACCTTGTAGTTGATTTGATTCCTTGAAAACCTTGAGAGCCTAACACCCCAAGTGTGATGCCTCAAATGCTTCACACAACACTAAATGTTTTGTAATAACTTTAGAGTATGTATAACACTTTTAAAAATCGGCTTGCCCTCTCTTTTTCTTAGTGTAACCGATTTTGGTGAGTATCATGTTCCTTATATAGTGTGTCACATCTAGGATTACACCATGTAAACCCTAATGTGACATGACTCTTCATTTCCATGACCCATGGGTTTGTAACTCCCATGGAGAATCCTATGGGTTTAACCTAACTTGACACACCATGGAGTCTTTAGCCCACTATACAAGTTATGGATGATTTACATAATCAACCCATATATTTAATTAGTTATCTTTTGATCACTTAATTAATTCCAAATTAATTCTTGATCAATACTAATTAAATAATACTATTAATATATTAGAACTTATAATATATTAATAAACCACAAGTGTTATTTCTCTCATTAAGTCTATCCAAATGCATGATGCCATGTAACCCAAATGGACCATGTCGGGTCGGGTCAAGTACATACCAAATATATTTATGGACTTAGACACCTTATCCAACAGAAGTTGGTTTATATGAACTTGAACCTCCAACACCAGAACCAATCATAATTCCTTTTGTTAAAGATCTTGTTGATTTTGTTGTTATTGTTGTTGTTGAAGTAATTGTAGAAGAAGTCTTTGGTAACGTGTAACGACCAAAAATTTCAACCAATTTAAAATTTTCGAAAACAACCCGATTCCATTAAAGTTATTACAAAAAGGTTTTCAATACAATTTATTTTAAGTGTTCCCAGAATCCCATCACAACAGAAACATGAGGAGCAGTACGATCACGCATTCGCCTTGCCACGGTCTCCTGAAGAACCTGAAAAACATTAAACCACAACTGTAAGCCCGAAAGCTTAGTGAGATATCCCCAAAATACCAACCACATATACCATACACACATAACATGCCATAACATATCCGATCACAGAACAGCCATGCACTTCGGGTCTACTGTGTGACTGGTCCGTCGCACCGGCCAACAGTCCACCTGGTCCACCCTCCGAGTCTAGCCATATACCTCGAGTCTACAGTGTGATTGGTCCGCCCGCACCGGGCCTTCAATCCACCTGGTCCACTCTCCGAATCTAAGCACATACATCGAGTCTGCAGTGTGATTGGTCCACCCGCACCGGGCCTTCAATCCACCTGGTCCACTCTCTGAGTCTACAGTATGACTGGTCCGCCCGCACCGGACCTTTAGTCGGCCTGGTCCACTCTCCGAGCCTCGGCACGTCTAGTCCGCCCTCTTGGGGCCTACAGCCTATCCGGACCGCTCGCTGGGCCTTCGGGACAACTGGTCCGCCCTGGGTATCTTGGCCTACAGCACAAACTAGGACCCGCCTCAACCCAACTCCAATCCAAACAACCATGTGCACATAAACATACAATCATATAGCAATTCACAGTCAACAAGCCGATCAAACAGATCACATAACATCTCATCATCCTAACCAGGATACCGACCTAACCGGTCACTAGCATAGCATCACCCTACATCTCAGGATACCTATCTCAACCAGGTCTCTAACATATACCATCCTAGCTACCAGGATGCAAACATATCAAAGCAATAACATAACAACAAATACCCGGATCTCAATCCGATAAGAGCCGGCCTTGGTGCCTTAGACCTTGTTGATATAGTGAGGATAACTCACCTCGAAACTGTCGACTAAACAGATAACCCAAGCTGCTCCGATCACTGATACAGTCTCCACCACTGGACAACTACCAAGGCACTGAACTCAAAACAATATTCAACAATTACCAAAATGCCCCTGGAAATCAACTGGTCAACCCTTGGTCAAAGACAAGGTCAAAGTCAACCCCTGACTGACTCTACTCGCCGAGTCAACCCGATGACTCGCCGAGTCCCCATGCTCAGCATTTCCTTCAATCCGCGACCCAACTCGCCGAGTCACCCCGAGACTCGCCGAGTTCAACAACTCTGAGTCCACTCACACACAACTCACCGAGTCATCCCTTGACTCACCGATTCACGGCTCAACCAGAAAAGATTGGGACTCTTCGACAAGACTCGCCGAGTCCAAGAACAGACTCGTCGAGTCTAAGGCTATCTTCAACCTACTCGCCGAGTTCTTCTTCCAACTCGTCGAGTTCCAGGCCATCTTCATCCAACTCGCCGAGTTGTTCTTCCAACTCGTCGAGTCCCAGCCTATCTTCAAGCAACTCGCCGAGTCTACCCATGTGACTCGCCGAGTACCACCGGGTCTGAATCCATACAGAGGCTTTCCAAGCCATGCAGATGATCCAAACCATAGATCTACCCTTCCTAAGGCCATCCATCACGTAAAGTGGCAAACTTTACGTGAATCCTAGGAGATTTAGGCACTTAACACTCTAGGGCTAGGGTTTGGGACAAGATAGCTCCTTCAATCACTCATAAACTGGGACTTTTATGCATTCTAGCCCTTCTCCATTCCAGAACTGAGGTAGCAACCTCAGATCTAACCTCTAAACTCCAATACACCAAAAGATATGATCTCTAACACCCCAAAATGATGAATCTAGACAATAGTAGCTCAAACAATGAAATAATACCTCAAAAAGGAAGCTCCAAGAGAAGATTAATCCAGATCCTTGCAAAGCCCTTTGATCCAAGTCTCTTCTCCTTCAAGATTTCTTCAACAACCACTTCTCCAAGCTCCAATTCACTCAACAATGGTGTTTTCTCACGAAATCAGGGCTTCTGGAACTCAAGGGGTGATAAGGAGGCTGGGGAGGAGACATAATGTTCTTTATATAGGGCTCAACCTCCGGATTTAGGGTTTTCTCCACTCAGCACCAACTCGCCGAGTCCACCCATGCTACTCGCCGAGTTGGTCATTTAACACGCGACTAGAGTCGCGACCGTACTCGCCGAGTCGCTCCTTCCCATTTTACACTTTTAGCCCTTCAACTTTACTCTTGCTATTCCGGGATGTTACATAACGAAGTATGAAGTTGAGTAGAAATAACCTTCCCAACAACTTTCGCATCATCATCACCTTTCGAAGATCCACTTCCTCCCATGTCGATCTTCCAACCCAGGCCCATGCCAACACCTATTCCTTCTCCCCCTTACACCCATGTGTGAACAGTTGGGGCATCCATTGGCATCAGATTTACGAGCTTGGCAACTGGAGCTAGTTCATTGTGAATGATAGACTCCAACAAATGAATTTTTTGAGTCAAAAAATCAAGAGTAAGCAATGATGTAGAAGAGGAACCAGTCTTTGAAACCAATTACTTGAGATTATTCACCATATCATTAATTTTACCAAACCTCTAAACGTCAAGTTCAGCCTTCTTATCAATCTTCGGAATGAAAGATTGATATCCCTTGACCATATTTGTTACTTCATCAACTATAATATCAATTTTGGTATGAAGAGTGGAATAATCATGAGAAAGGGCTACAACTTCCTTAGCTATATCAACCTGGAGTTCTTCGATCTGCAGGTTGACATCCTCACGAACTTTCTTTACATCTTGAACAAACAAAAAATGTTTTTCCCGTGCCACATATTTCAACTCTTTAATCTCATGATTGAGAGTCGAAGATTGAGTTTTGACACGATTATCATTGTTACGGTCCAATATCTCCAACTCATTTCACAACCGATGCTCTTGAGCCTTGAGCATAACATCGACTTCTATACCGGACACATGATGTTTACCCCCTGCATCAGCTTGAAGCTATAACAACGAATTCAACTTCCAGTTGAGAATTTTAAACTATTTTCCTGACATCAACATATGATCAGGAATATTCTCTTCTTCGGGATCAAACTCTATATCAGCAAAAGTACCCACGAATTCACCATCTTCAGTAGTGTCATCATCATGAATTGTTTTGGGGCCTTTAGTTGATTGGGATAGGAATAATGAAGTGATGGGTTGTTGGAGAATATTTTCAAAGGTTGGTGATTGTGTGGATTGAGGTAAAGTTGTTGAAATAGGAATATTGAATGGTGGAAGCAAAACAATTGTATCAACATCAGATGTTTCGAAGGAGGAAGAAATAACAAGAGTAGGATTACCTTGGGCTTCCTTGTTCGTTACTCCTTCACCCATGTTGACATTTGCGTCCATATGAGATATGTTCACAGGGATGCCTGAAGTTCGAACCTCCTCAAAAATTGATTCGGCATTCGAAACTCCTGGTGGTGTGATTATAGGTGGCAATGGGTAGACCTCGGTTGGGTTCGGGTTCAACCCATTTAATAATTGGGTTGAAAATTTCAACTCAACCCAACCTGTTTATTTAAATGGGTTGATATTTCCAACCCAGCCCAACCTTTTAGATAAATGGGTTGTCACTGGGTTGACTTGTTTATGTAGTTCCCGACCCAACCTGTTAACTAAATGGGTTAAACTTTGGTTAATCCATTTAAAATCAATTAAATAAATTATAAAATTAAATATCATACCACTTAAATTATAAAACGTAAATAAAACTTCATAATTATGATATAAGCACAATCATAATTCATAAATACAAATAAATTGTTCAAATAACATTTAAAATGTCTAGTTTCATAGTGATTTTGGAGAGTGACCATTATTATCGGCGCTAAAAAAGGATAGAAATTAAGATTGAATTTTATTAAACATAGATAATAATAATAATGCAACATTATATATATATATATATATATATATATATATATATAAGTAAGTAAGTTCAAATAAAAAACAGTAAATAATGTGAGAACGTAAAAACACTATGTTTATGTTATTATTCTATAATGAATGTTGTATATTTCTATTGTTGAAGTAATTCTAATATGAATATTAATGTTTGATTATTCATATATTCATTAGAATGTTATTGTTCAATTATAAATTTACGGATGCGCATTTTTGTAGTAAATTCTAAATTTAGTTTTAACGTGTGACTATTCATGTATTCAGTGCTGAATAATGACATAAAACTATGGATACAAAATTCATTGCAGAATAATAACATAAAAACAATGTTTTTACGTTCTCACACTATTTACTGTTTTTATTTGAACTATCCCCTATATATATTAAAGTTAAATGGGTTGACAGGTTGATAATTTTTACCCAACACAACCTATTTAATTAAATGGGTTAGACAGGTTGATCCATTTAAGTTAAATGGGTTGAAAGTCTTAACCCAACCTGCTAATTTTGAGTTGGGTTTGTGTTGGGTTGGCGGGTTGGGTCAATTTTTGCCAGCTCTAGGTGTGACAACTGTCTTCTCATGAGTAGATACTTTTGGATTATCACCTTGATTAATGGTTGTGTCCACATGAGATGTTTTCACAGAGCCATCAAGACCTCTAGTCGCCTCGACATTCGACTTGATTGGAGAATCCCTTGTTGGTGATGGAACGCCCATATTGTCATCACGAAGTGGCGATTTTGGTACTACTTCATCATCATCCATTGAATCTTCAATCACCATTCTCCTATTCTTCTTCTTAGAAATCCGTTTGGCCAAATCTTCAGCTCTTCGCTTTTTAGACGCAGGAGACACTCGAGTCGGAATTTCACGAATAACAACACTTTTTTGATTGATTTGTGGCTTGCGAGTGATTTAGGGGACGCCTTTAGGAGAAAAAATCTTGGACCTTTTTGGTGAATGACTTGGTCGATTAGCCATTTTCTTCAAACGTTTTAAGACCCCAGATTTCGAAGGCATGACCTCCTTGGCAGGTGTCAAAGATTTTTCTACATTTGGCTTAGCAACTTCCTTTGTAGGTTTATCAGACTTGACAACTTTCTTTGGAGTAACTTTCTCCACTGGCTCAGTACTTGGTTTCAAAGGACTACCCTTAACCTCCTTCTTAGATTCTTTTCGCTTATTCGATAGACCACTAGTACTCTTAGGTAATAAAACACCAGTTTCAATAGTATAATTAATTGTTGTCAAGTATGCCACCAAAATAGGATTTGAAGGATCAACCTTGCGAAGCATACCATTTGGAATGCATTCAACCATCGGAAACATATCCAGATCATCTTCTATAGTCTTATTGAAGAAGTTCCAAAGGTTCTAAAATCTTCGAATCAATGACAATCGGATGAACTTGTTTATGTTCCTTTCCTTGTTCGTAAGCTGCACATAAACTATCATTATCAAATTTTAATACCGGCAAACCACGAACAAAATCATTGATGACCATTTTATTTAAATTCTTGAAATTCAAATGAGAAAGTCTTCGATGCCATAACAGTTGATGTCTGATGATGCTTTCGAAAGTAAGCATACTGAGAAAACACCTGCAATAGGTTTGATGTCAAGAGTAAACATATCGCATTTTCTTTTTTATTTGAGCAAAACTTCCTTTGTGTCTATGTTTGATATCACACTTCCTTCTTCATTAAACACCACTTGATTTCCAGTGCCCACAACAAGTTGTGAAACACTTATCAAGTTATGTTGAAGACCTTCAGCATATGCTACTCTGTTAACAATAAACTTGCCATTCGTTACTTTTCCATATCCTTTGACTTTGCATCTTTTATTATTTCCAAACTTCACAACTCCAGCATTTTCCAGACTACGAAAATATTTAAGGTTTTCCTTCTTTCCAGTCATGTGATGAGAACAACCACTATCAATGTACCATTTGTCATCATATTGCTCGTTACACAACACCTACAATCAGTGAAAGAATTTAGGTCCCCAAGGCTGTTTGGGTCCTTGGTTATTAGAGCAACATGCATGATGAAATGAAGATCCTAAAACCCAATTACGAACTATTGATGTTAAAGTATCAATTAAGTTCACTTCGTAAGAAAAGGGAATTTAAATAAAATCATTCGTTGGTTTAGAATCAACATTGACTTTCCCTTTAACCTTCTCAATTCGTTTCACCTCAACTTTCGCCTTTGGAATAGCTTTCCACAGTCGAACCAATAACTTTGAATCCGTGGATGATGAACTCCCACTTTTTGATTCATTCAAGTAACTTTCATAAGCTACTTTGATTTCTTCTTGTGAAAACTTCCCATTTTGATAAGCATTGCCTTTCCCTTCTAACCAATGACTGATGTTTTTAACATTGGTTGTTCCTTTTTAGAATGAAACATTACTTTGCTTCCTCAAGGATGGATTGGAAAATTGAGGTTGGGTTGGTTTGAACGTCTCATTTCTCTTTGCATTGACATTTAACTTCTCAAATTGTTTTTTTTGGAAAACAAGATTTGACTTGTGATTGAAATCGGTTTTGAAACCGTTTTTGATAACCAACATTTGATCTTTGAAAAGCATGTGAGTCTTTTGAAAATTTCTTTTGATTCGAAAATTGAGAAGAAGTCCTTTATTCATTTGGTTGAAAACCATTTCTTTGAAAGTTATTTTGTTTTGAGAATGATGAACAAAATTCTTTATTTGTTGATTTTTCACAAAATTGTGTTTCGTAGATTTTTGAAAATTTGGTTTGGACTCAGATGATGAAGCTTGTTGACTTTTTGAAATATCATTTTGTGATTGACTTTTTGATAAATCTTTTTGAGATTTAGCGGGTGATTTCTTAATGAAAGATTTGTTCTGAGATTTTGTTTGAATTGATTTAGTCTCAATGGTTTCAGACGATTTATTGGACAAAATGTTTTGTTTCTTTCGAGACTCAATATTTTTCCAATAAACCTTATTTCTTGATTTAGTCATCGAAATCCCTTGTTCTTTTGAAATATTTTCTATTTGCTCTTTGAAAATTTGATCATTTTGTTTTGGCTTTTGAAAATCTTTTTCATTTGATTGTGTTTCATCTTTTGATTTGTCAGTTATAACAACCCATTTTCTTTGAGGTTTTTGTCTTTGAAAAGTGAATGAATTCTTGTTGAGATTAGTTTCGATGGTGCTTTGGTTTGAGAAAAATTCGTCTTTCAAAGCTTCCTTGTTATCCTCTTCAACAATTTTGTTGATTTCAAGTTTAACTTTATCACCATTGCCCGAGGTAATAAACACCTGATTTGGGAAGATAACTTCATCTGAGCATTTGAAGTTTGGATACACAACAGTATTTGTTTCAAGAGAATGAGGACCCTTTTCGTATAGGATTTTGTCGAAGTTCTCAGTTTCCTCATAGACCTAATCAACAACAACTCGTGGTATTGTTGTTTCTTTCGAAATATCATCATCATCATCATCGTCACTGTCTGTTTGACTATCTTCAACTGTCACATGGTCAAGATCATGAACTTTCGAAGTAGAAGGTTGGTCAGTGTTAATTTTAACCGTATAATCATTACATTTTTCTTTACCCTTCGCAAGAGAAGTAACATTAATGACAGATAACTGAGAACATTTAACAAATTCCTCTGCCTCATTTTCACTCATATCATCATAATCATCTTCGATATCAACAAAATTGTTTTGAGAGTTAGGTGTCGAATTTTCAGTTCTTTTCAAAATTTTGAATTGTTCGTCTTTGGTCAGGGTCTCATTCACAATATCAACAAGATCATTCGCATCTAAACATTCATCAATTCTAAAAATACCATATGCATATCTATTATCTGGAACCTTATCAAACTCAGAAATATGCATTTCACTGACATAGGAAGTTGAATCAATCTTCTCCCTTTCGAAAGCTAAAAAGGGAAGAAGTTTCCTATGTTGTTCTTTACTAATGTTAGATGAATGATGTAAAGCAGTCAATTTTCCATATAGTCGTTTAGCGGAATTACAATAGATATTTCATTGTTTCAGCAAAATCTTAACCTCGAAACTTAGACTATCTCTATCACACATAATATTTGTAATTTGCAAATTTAAGTGTTCTATCTTAGTATTCTTTGATTCCAAAATTCTCTGAGTTTCTTGAAGCTGAGAACTATACTTTTAGCATCATTACTAGTAGATATATGCAAATCATTAACATAAGTAATTGCTCCATCAAACTCAGATAAAATCGAATCATAAGCACTAGAGGGTATATTAAAAGATTGTAAAAGAGAGTGTACCTGTGAAGTCATGGGTGACTTATGGGTTGAGGTCGAAACAAAGCACATGCCAATAACATTCTCTTCATCCTATTCCTCATGCATAACGAACATTGCTCCATGAGTAGGGTTTCACATTTCTTCATCATTAGAACCTGATGACAAATTTGGTAGGTTACTTCTTCATCAACCATGCCTTTTTCCACAAGAGACATTCCCTTTGTTTTTGCTCTTACCTCCTCCAGCCTTTCCACATAATAGGCTTCATCTTTGACCCTATCCTTCTTTTCATCCCTCTTTCGCAACATGCAATCACTAGACATATGATTCGCTCCATTGCAGTAATGGCAGTTGAATCCAGAGTCACCTTTCAACTTTTTCTCCACCTTCGCATCTTCAGCCTTGACTTCATTCTTCTCCACTTTCCTTTCCTCACTCACAGAATTTCGTGAGAAATTTCCTTTCACTTCACTTCCTCGTGGCTTCGCATTAAAAGGCTTTTTGAAAAATTTCTTCACTCGATTGTTTGAGTAAAAAGCTACTTCCTCGTCATCAGAATTGACGATTAAGCCTTCATCTTCCGAATTCTCCTTCTCATCAACTTCTTTTTCAACCTCTCTACTAGCAACCTTCGACACAAGAGCTAACGGACTACCAAGACTGATCCTCGCTTCCTCAGCAATCTCATTTACTTCAGATTCATGTGCTTTTAACACATTGTAGAGATCACTTAGTGAAAAATAGTCAAAACTTTGTTGTGTCTTTATCATAAGGCTGGCATTTCTCCATTCTTTGCGAAGTCCCATGATGAATGTCAGATTGAACTCCATTGTAGACCTTGTAACTCCAAAACTGTTACATTTGAATATGAGTTCATTTAGACGGTCATAATATTGCTCAATGGATACTCCTTCCTTCTGCTTAAACTCTCCCAACTCCAACATACATTGTTTGACTGAACCGATCTTTGTTTTCTCGCTGCCTTGATACTTCTCCTTCAGAGTATCCCAAATCTCCTTAGAAGTTTTACAGCTTCGCACATAATTGTATACAACTGGTGGAAGAGCACCACAGAGTTCACACATACATTCTTTTCATTTTTCGGAAATTTCTCAGCCTGTTCAACAACATTTGTATTATTGGAAGAAGTTCCAATACTTTGGACAGTAGCAGGAGGATGAACATCACCAACAATTCATTTCCAAAGATCTTCATCTATTCCATTCAAATAGTCCTCCATACGATCAGCCCATTGATCGTAGAACTTAGGAATCAACATTGGAATTTTAGTGGATGAACCAAGAAGATGAGAGTATGAAGTCATGGTGTTCATGTTAAAGTTCGCCATTGTTGTACGGACGAAATTTAGGAAAAGCTTCAGAAATTGAGATTTGATTGACAAATTTTCCAGAAAATACACACAAAACACTCGATCTAACAAATCGTAAGCAGAATCGAATCAAAACAAATGATCTATGATGATTTTCAGAATCAAAAGAGTGGAATATTTTGAATCTAGAACAAGACTCAAAACCTTTTGAAAACAAATGAAAATTATATCAAAGCTGAATGAATCCTGCTCTGATACCAAATGTAGTTACGATTTAATCGAGTATGAATTACGAGATCAGAGTAATGTAAGAATTAAGAACACAAGATCAAAATATAATCTGGTTGGCTCAATTATGCTTTCAAAGAATACAAAGAAGAAATAGAGAGTACAAGATGGATTGCAAAAGTTCTCTCTAACTCTAGTACTCATCCCATATTTATAGGGATTGATAAAGCATACAAAAAATATATGGTACTAAAACTCTAAAGCTTCGATACAAAAATGCCCTTATAATAAACTTAACATACAAACATTCGATACTACGCATGACCTAGACAACCTTCGCATCTCACAACAACATTCGACCTCAACCACTACAAGATGCGAATAAAAAACACACCAAAAAATTACTTCACGTGACCCGAGTAATGTGCTACGTCTACAGATGAAACTTATAGATATTTATAAATTTTACGGTTTAGAAATACAACGATATATATATATATATATATATATATATATATATATATATATATATATATATATATATATATATATAAGGTAACTTATAGGCTCGTGCTAAGAACAACCCTAAAAATATAATTTGGGCATTTAAAAAGATTATGAAAAAATGACATAAATCCAATCCTATAAAATGTTTTTTTTTATTTCAAGAAAAGTAATTACCTAAAATCTATTTTTAAGCAGAATATATAGAATGAGTTGAAGAGGTCTTATGATTTTAAAGATTTACTTGTAATCATGATTGGGATACTAAGAGACTTAGAAATGTCAAATATTGGTCATAGTCTTGTAACAATCGGGTGTTTTTTTGGAAAAAAAATAGGAGGATGTTAGATATTTTCTATAGAGATTGTGACATCCCCAATTTCATGGCCAGAAAAGACCGATTTGTTTATGCTTTGTTTTATAAAATCAGAGTAATTCTTTGATTAAAAGAGTTGCGGAATTTGTTCCGAAAACAAAATATGATAAGCATCTATCAAAGCTTTTCTTGAAAAAGTGTATTTTCATTAAATAACAAAATCTCGGAATGTCATGTTCCGATACAGACCAAAAGCATAAACAGGACAAAATAGACCTTACAATAGTTATTTATAACTATTGGTCTATAATCTAAAATCTCTTGTCTTGTCACCCGACTTATGCTCTTGTGCCACTACCTGTAATTCAAAGGAAACTGAGTGGGTCAGGCTTGGGAGCCTGGTGAGCATATAAGGTTTTCAACCCACAATAAAATATTATATTATATTTAATCATCACACAATCAACCCAATTACCCACCCCATTATCTCCTTTTAATTTCTTAAAGATTACCCTAAGAATCAACTATTCCTCGTTCATTTATTCTTAAGGATTATCCTAAGGAATCGGCACGAAATCCATCGTTGACAAGGTTTTTTCAACAAACACTATATCCGTAGTTACCAAGCGCTAACTCCATAGTCGTCGGGGTTTATCTCGTTTATTGACAGTATTGGTTCCGAGACTCCTCTCACAATACATATCAAAGGGTTTTTAGAGTACACCGGTGAACATCAAGCCCACAACACCTACAAGTTGCGAGCCTGCTAGTGTTCCACAAGACTGTATAGAATAGTGCATGGTTGTCATCCCTACTCTGCTGAATGACAGGGGCCATCGTTTGGGTAAAGGTTTCACTCATTTTTTTCACTTGTCACCCTCATCTCAAGATCTATATCATCTTTCGTTTCATCCTCAAACTCATCTTTCATCACACACTAACTATTTTATTTACCCATGTTCTACCCAACATATTTGTAGATATAAATTACATATATAGTTTAAATCATTTAAAAACCTGTATAAAACATTCATTCAACAACCATATCAAGTAAACAAACAACATATAAACATATAACACATATTTCATAGCAAATACTTCATATCATGTGGTAGAAGAAGGTAACTACACACTCACTTGTTAAGACGATTGTTGGACAACACTATGGCTCTTCAAGTAAAATTCTTTGATGAAACCAGAATGTTTTCTCAGAAACCGGACTTTTCGCGGGAAGAGTTTCGACTCGAAAACTCTTTCTCTCGGGATCTTCGGGGCTTCAGGACTTGATTCGGGTATCGGGATGATATCGGAGCTTTGGGGGTACTTTAAGAGGGCTAGATAGGGTATCGGGAGTGAGAGAGTGAAGGAATTAGCAGCTATGGCCGGCTGCCCTTCGGTTTCTGATTAGAGGGCTCAAATTTGATGCTCACGTCTTGAGCCACAAGTGCTCACGTTGTAAGCTCAATATATCACTGCGTTCGTCATTAGGCCACTTGCCCTGGAAGACTTCCATCACCTACTCACGTCGTGAACACTGTGTTCACGTCGTGAGCTCTGATACAGGGGTTGAAGTTCGCGCCCTGAACTTTAGAAATTCATATCTTTCGCATACGAGCTCCATTTTCAATGTTCTTTATATGCACGCGTAGGTGAGATTATACTCTACAACTCTCGTTTAGACTCTGTCGGCTAATTTTGACTTTAACTTTTATTATATTATTTTTAGTAGGCCGAGACAGGAAAACTCTGTTAGGAATTCACAACTCCTTGACGTCCGTTTTCGTCTGTCTTTTTACCGTTGGACTACTATCTATGAGATCTTCGATTCTCATTTAGATTGTTTCGGCTAGAAACCACTCGATCTCATATTCGAACTTTAGGCTGCATACCGCTAAGTCGAAACTTTGAAAAATCATAACTTCCTCATACGAAGTCAGATTTAGCCGTTCTTTTTATGCACGCTCTCGGTTTAATGTATTCTACGACTTTCGTTTAGATCGCTAAAGCCAAATATCGTTCTATCGTAAATTCACTATTTACGTCGCGCTGTGTCGTGCTGTCACACCCCAAAACCGAGAACGGCGGAATACGTTCTGGGGTAGAGGACGTCATGTACAATATCATAACAATTGCATAATAGTAAAAACAAGCGACAACAACCATTGCATTTATATATTAAGTTTAATTACAAACGTGTTCTGTAAAGTTTTATAGACACCAAAAGTATAACAAAATAAAAGATGAGTCTTGTATATGCTCCATCTTCTCAAAAGCTGCACCAGTACCTGTCTATCTTTGACCTGAGGATACAAGTCATTTTGAAAACGAGTATCAGCATAAAGCTAGTGAGTTCATAAGAATTTAGTGTCGTTGTTTGTGTAAAAGAGTTTACAACCATGTAATATAAAAACTGAAATTTATATTTGTGGTTAGTAGAAATCCCTAGAAAATCCTATATTTTCTAGAAATGTACAATTGTAAGTTAAATCCTTTGAATGTGTAAAAGTATTATCATTGAAACCTTCAGTTATAAAAGTATAGTAATAATTCTCATTTGAGTAACATAGATGAAGAAAAGTTATGCCTGCTGACAGTAGTAGTGGTGCAAAACTTCAATTAGTAATAGATATTTACTTACTTCGGGATGTTAGCTTAGACTTTAAGTCTTAGTGTACTAATTTGGATATGGGTGCAACCCCTCATGTAACCAGACTGAATGATAATAGAGAACCCGATGACCTTCCCGGTCATACGTAGTGTAGTGATGTAGTGCCACCCCTGGGCCTAGTCGGCTCGGACTGTAGTTAACAGTCGGGACGTAATAGTGTTCGCCCCGTATAGATCTATACATGTAGTGTTGCTTTCCTTTCGGGAAGCCCTGGTCACATGGTGTGAGCGCGGTAGAGTGTCTTATAGAGGGATAGTGTGTTATACTTTGGATTAGTGTATTCTCTTGTATTATAGTATAGTAGACTTTTAGTATAGTACATAGAGTGCTCTCTTATACGTGCATTAACTTGTAATAATAGAAGTTATAGTGAGTATAGTAGTAGTAGAGGTAACGAGTAGTAGTCTTAACTATACCTATTATAGTTAACTTGAGAGTGTGAATTCCTGCCTTTGATCAACAAATGTATTGAATAAGATGAAGACTTTCATATCTAGCACAAATATATATGATATATAACTAAGAAATCAACGACAGTCGGACGGATAACAGATACCCTAAGACCACATCAAACAAGAACAGGAAATAAGGCAGGCTATTGGTCCTAAGTCCTTCAAGTCTTACTTATATAAATATATTAATGTAGATATATTTTAAAATAAAAGTAGTTCAAACACAGTTTGAAAATAGTTTAACAACAATTAAATCTTAAAAACGCATTTGATAAATATTTAAAACTGTTTTATTGGTAAGTAGCTAAAAGTGTAGAAAAATCCTTTTTTGATGGTAAGTTATGAATCACATATGATTTGATAATAAAACTTGTTGCATTATACTTGTATCCCCCCCCCCCCACCTAAAACATGTAAAAACATTTGAAAAGGTTCATTAAGGGGTATGAACTCACCTACAATGAGTTTAGTGGGTGAAGTTGCCAGGTAGAGTGCTAGACGCCAAATGAGAATATGAACACTCACACGGATCCTATGAAACACGTAGTGACACATAATGGTGTCTAATTAGTTATCTAATCACTAAATAAGTAAGTAATCACACCTTGATGCATGAAAAACACTTTGTTCTAAGTGCTAGGAGGCTATTGGGTTGCAAGGAATTAGTGTAAGGACTCACTATGGAGTTTACTCCTCAAATACTCACCTTAGGTGAGTTTACGGTTGAGGGACCAATTCCCCCATGAGTTTACGACCGTAAACTCGTGGGAGGAGTATATTTGTGTGCCTTAAGGTTTCTTGTATCACTAGGAAGGGTTCTAGGGTCAAATCCAAGGCTTGAGGGATGTTTAGGGTTCAAATGGCGCACTCCCTTGGAGTTTGCGGTCATTGGACCACTCCTTGGGAGTTTACGGTCATAAACACTAGGGTTTACGGCCTTAAACCCTTTATCACATCCTTCACTTCGTGTTTTGTGGTCCTAAGCTCAAACATACAAGTCTCTAGCCCAAAAATCATGTTAAGGAAGGAGTTAGGGGCACCAAAACACCATTTAAGGTGTTTACGGTTCATGAATATTCATGGACCGTAAACTCATGTTTACCCTCCTAAGGCCCGATTTTTGGTTTCTAACATCATGCAGGTATGTTTCTAAGTCATGGACGAGTAGAAGAGTTTTGGGGGGATTTTAGGCTTCAAAAACCCTCTAAAGGGTGTTTACGGTTTTGGGAGGTATTCCCAAACCGTAAACTCGAGTTTTAAGGCTTTTGCGTGATTAAATCTCGAGTTTGTATGAATGCAAAGCTAGACAACAAGTTAGGGTAAGGGAACTTACATTTTGGAGGCGGAAACTTGCGGTTTTTGGAGAAAAACGACCTTGAGGAGAGAGAGTAGAGAGAGAAAGAGTGTCTAGTGTTGGTAAAAAGTCCAAAGGAGTGTCCACTCACCCTTATATAGGACTTGAGTGTTGTACCCGGTATACAACTATCCGATACTTATGTTTAACGAGGTTTAAATTTTTTACCTGGTTAAATGGTCGTAATTAAAAATAAACTTTTCCAACTAAATGGAAAGGTAATTCACGTATTTTTATTTATTTCATTACGACGCTAAAAACATAAAATGAAATAAAATAAAATAAAACATTTCATTGATGTGTCTACCCCAAATTGACGGAAATTTTATAAAATAGAGTATTTTATTTACGGAAAGGGGTTATAATGACGGAATAAATTTTGGGTTGTCACACGTGCCGGTTCTATCGCGAAACTTCGACATGTCATAACTTCTTCGTTATAACTCGGATTTCGTCATTCTTTATATATCCAGAATCCTTGTCACGACCACTACAACTTAGTTAAGATTATTCATTCTAAATAATCTTCTATCAAAAAGTCATTTTTGATGCTTATCGTTTCTAAATTAACTAGCCCGGATCTACGGGCGTTACATAGATCCTTTAAGGAAGCTTAGAGTGCGTTTAGTTGTGAAAAATTTCTAGTTTTCCATGAAAATTTTCAAATGAAAATAAAAATTTTGAAAATGCGTTTGGTTGATTTCGTTTTAAAAAAATTTCCAAGAAAATGAAAATTTTATGTTTTCCAAATTATATGCAAATTAGAAAAGTGATTTTTACAGTTTTTCAAAATTTTCTAAATTTCTAAGATGGAACTAGAAAACTCCACTGTAACATCCTAAAAATAGTGATAAAATTTCACTTTTAAAATCCTCAAAACCATACATTAAATATCTCAAAGTCATCTTACATAATTGTATCAAAATGTCAGATCATAAATATCAAAGTCAAAAAGCATTAATGCGAAAATCATAAGGGGATGTTGTGCGGTCATGCTGGCCTTTCCCTTTTGATCCGGAAGTACCTGAAATATTAAACCACAAAATAGTAAGCACAAAAGTTAGTGAGTTTTTTTTTTCCAAAATACCACTTTCCATACAATCCATACAATTAGTGGGCCTAGCTCTAAGGTATGTTTCAACCTGATACACATCAATGGGTCTAGCCTTAGGGCCCAACCCTGTGGTATGTTTCAACCCAATACACATCAATAGGCCCAACCTTAGGGTATATTTCAACCCAAGAATACAATAATAGGCCCAACCGTGGGGTGTATTTCACCCAACATACATGAAAGAGTCACAAAGACAGGTAGCATACTACATAACATAATCCAATGGGCCAAGTTTGGTGCCTTCGAGCCACAAGTATAGTGAGAAGACTCACCTGTCTCACGAAATCAGCTAACCACACGGCTACTGCCCCACAAACGGAAATGTGACACACCTATTAAATCAAACAAGTCCCACCTTAGTCTAATCTCTAAAACTAGCTAATTTGACCAAGGTAAAACCAAGTCAACAAGTTAACACGCAAGGTCAAAGTCAATGGTCAAAACCTCAACATTGACCTTACTTCGTGACCATCCCTTGGTCACACCATGAGGACTCACATCGTGTCAACAAGTTAACACGCAAGGTCAAAGTCAATGAATAGAAAGGGTTCAATCCTTAGTGACACCCTGATATTCGAATATTTGGATTGAATAATATACTAATGTGAAATTCAATCGTCACGACATTTCATTTATGCATCAATGTGTTGTTGTTATGTTTTGTTTTAAGTTAATCGAGATTACACTTAAATGAGGGAGGTTTGTTGGTGATTTTGTATCATCAATGTCTATTTAAGTGTAATGGATTGACTTGTTGACCAAAAATCAATCTTGATGAATATTAAACAAGTAAGGAAGGTGCAGAGTGCACACTTGTTTAAGTTCATTCAAGATTCAAAGTAGACTGTCATTTAGGGGCGAAGCCCCTAAACGAACGGGGGTACGGGGGAAGCTCCCCTGGGAGCGGATTCCAAAGGGGCAATGCCCCTAGCTGGGGTCGACAGTCGGAGTAGTTTTTGGACAAAGAAAACTATCTTGATAGTTTTCAGACAGATGAAGTACTTAATCATTTTGGTCATAATTTTTCCTAGGACAACAACAATCATGGAAATCATAACTTCATATTCTCTGTTCTTGAAACTCTTCTGAGTCTTATCCGAATAAAGGTTGGGAGTACCATCCAAAAACTTTAATATGAAAATGTACACACGATTATCAGAATTTCCAAGCCTTTTATTACCCTAAATTTCTAACGGGTTAATTTTAATATATTAATTTGATGATAAGTTCTTAAAATATGGAAGTGGGCAAACAAGTTAAAGTTCGTTTGAGTTCAAATCCTAACACCATGAAACGAGAAGAAAAAACAAAAGGTCATAAAGTTGTAACTTTGATAGATTGTGGAGCCACACATAACTTCATATCCAAAGAAACACTAAACCTTTATTCCTCAGTGTCAACTCTTTACCCTAAAGTATGCTATTTAACATTCAAAATGTAGGAGGAATAAAGAAAAATGACATTGCTTCATTTTACTATTTTAAGAAAAAAACAATATATCAATCAAATACATAAAATATTTTAAAGGTTTTTTTTCTAATAAATAGATTTTCAATTTCTATAACGGAACAATAATTTAGTAATTAGGTTTAGAAGAAACAAATAGAATAAAAGCAATGCATCAACCAAATGAATATATATATTTTTTTAAATTTAAATTTTATTTCAAATCAATAAGTTTCAATCTTGTTTATGTTTAATCGCTTCGAAGCAAATTATATAACTATTGTTTGTGTGCCTTTTGTTAATTGTACGCAAGTAAGGGGTCGTTTGATAGTCGCTAATTGGGTTAGAGCTGACTGGGTTAGAAGCTGACTGAGTTGGAAGTTCTGACTGAGTTACCTTTGATTGAAATTTGCTGTTTGATTTTTGCATCTAACTGATTGTGCAAAATGACTATTTTACCCTTGTAGCATCTAAAACACAATGCATATTGGAATTAACATCAAACTCCATAACCAGTATTAATAGCGATACAATTTCATTTATTTGAGAATTGTAACCATAAATACAAAATTAAAAATAAAAGTGGAATGTAATGATAAAAACATCAAAATACACCTTATCATTTATCTGAGAAACAAAGCTATGCATTGAACCGCCAACACTTGTATTGGTTTTTCTTAGTTAAAATTTTACTATCAAATTTCAATACTTCAAAATACTCATGTAATCATACAATTGAAACAAAACTGTAAATAATGAACAATAGTATGTTGCAAGTTAAAACCTCTGAAAATGAAAACCGTAATCATTTAAAAGCAATCAAAATTTTATATTTATAAGCAATACACAATAATCAATCACATAAGACAGGCTAATAAAACATTATTAAGATCTATTAAATCATCAGTGTAATCAGTTGTTCTTGTCTGTGGAGAACATGCCAACAATTTGTCTTCATTATTATAGATCATCAAAATTGTTCCATCCTTTAAACCCCAAGTAGATAAACCAACAGCTAAATAGGTTCCTTAATCAACCAATCTAGACCAGCTTTAATGCTTTGCTTGATAATGATCTCTTAATGCTAGGATTTCTTGATCCCATATTCCTTTACTCACACATATGAAACATGATCAGACAATCAAAATCGAATAATAGGGAAGATAAAAGGCTACCTTGAACAAAGAAGAGACGCCTGTAAGTTGAAATTGATGAGGGGAACCGATTTGGGAGAGAGTTGAAACCACCTGAGAGAAGGGTTCTTGAGCGATATGTCAAGGGAAACAGCAAAGAGCATAAAGGAGATAGACCCGGTCATGAGAGTTTCAATGAAGGACCGAATCATCACAAAATTAGGGACCGAGTCCTTCATTTGGACCGAGTCCAAGGTTGGAGAAGGGAAAAACAAACAAGCTATTTTGGACTGAAGACCAGGTCCTTACTTTGGATCCAATTAGAAAGCAAATCAAACGAGCCCTAAGAATCAACATTTTACAATTTATATATATTTTTTCTTTTTTGCTTTCCATATCTACATGATATCACAATTAATAAGAAAAGTCATTGTTATTCCTCAAACCATTCTAAACTTCTTACATAAACACGTATAACACTCATAAAAGGAAAAAAAAGTAGAATATTAATTAAATATATAAGATTTTTTTTTAAGTTTACTTCAAACTAATAAGTTTTAAATCTATGTAATCAAGCAATAGTAATTAGTTGGTTGATTACTTTCTATAACTGTTAGGAACGAAAGAAATTCATAAAACAAATCAACTGATTTAAAGTATTCGTTGGTTCGTTTCTTCAATGGAGTTCGTCATTGATCCTACCTCTCTCTCCATGGGCGGATTATGTATAGGGTCAGGAGGGGCTTTGCCCCCCCCCCCTGATATTTGGGTTAGAAATAGCAAATATATCTTCAAAAATTGCAATTATAGGCCTGTTAATGTCAAAATTGGGTTGTGGCCCCTCCCGATTTCAATCCGATTTCCAAACCAAGCGACAATAAGTCAAAATCGATTCGTATCTTACCCAGTTCCTCCCCCATCGTCGCTAGTCGCTACCTCCGTACCTCGCTCAATCGCTGTTGTCGGTCTCGCCATTCACCACCGCAACATCTATCACTGGTCACCAAAAATCAGGTATGTAATTCTCCTGCTCTTTCTTCTCCTGTTCTCCCGTTCTCTCAATCTCTCGGATTCATCTATTCTTGAAATTGGAATAGTAGAATTAGAATTAGAATTTACAAATCTGAAACCACAATTCTCATATCCTGAGTTAGTTTACGTTTTTGACTTAGCTGTCTAGTACTCTAGTTGATGACTTGTTTAGCTCTTCAAGCAATCAAGCTATCAATTAATGACACCACAGTAACAGAAAAAAAAAAGATTGATTTGGTTCTGCTTCAGAGAAAATCAAAGTGAACGGGGGGGGCCACGATGGGCTGGATTGTTAAAAAAACTTCATACATGGAGTGTGGGACGCCTGCCAGTCACCACTGTCCATCGCAACTCCGCTGGTCACCACCGTCCACCTGCTGTTGAGCTGTTCTGCACTTCTGCTGTTCTTTCTTGTTCACAGAACTAAAGAAAATCAGGTATGCTCTTGAGTTATCTCTCGTTCGGCTGTTATGTCTTCTCTCTTTTCCAATTCTACTGGAAATTAGCAGTCAATCTATTTAGTCTTGAAACTTGAGTATTGAATTTGTTTCCTCCGCTTCGCCATTTTGCTTGTGGTTGGGATTTGGTATACAACTAATTATGATTTTCACACACATTTAAATGGATTTTGGCAGAAAATTGCTAATGTTTGTCTAGAATGAATTGATTGATGAGTAATATGAATTGTTCCTCCATTTGCTTGTTATTGGAAGTTGGGAATCAACTAATTAGGATTTCACACACTGTTAAATGTTCTTTTTTGCAGAAATTTGCTAATGTTTTTTTTTCTAAATTTAGCTGACAAGTGATGAGTGATGAGCATTGCTTTTGTTTATCTAATATTTGATTTTTATTTTCCTAAATTTGATTTAAGTTAGAGGGCTGATTTTGAATGAATTTTTCCTCTATTTTAATTTTTATAGATACAACCACGGTAATTTTAGGTATTTTGGTGTTTAATTGTTGAAATTAGGTAACGTTAATTTTAAGTTCTAATACTTTCGGCCCCCAAATGATACGTTCAAGCTCCGCCCCCCCCCCCCCCCTCTCTCTCTCTCTCTCTCTCTCTCTATATATATATATATATATATATATATATATATATATATATATATATATATATATATATATATATATATATATATCCCAGTGAAACTAATTATCCAAGTGAAATAACATATGTCATATTTGGATACAATTAATAACATTGAATATATTTGTCAAATTTCAAATGGATATAATATATAATACGAAGAAAAGTAGGAATATATCTATTTTTTTTAACAATTATAAGTTAGACCACTTTAATTGTCAATTGGACCGACTATAGGTTTGAAATAACGTGACTTACCCCTTCCATGCTTATATTATCTATTCTTATATACGTGGTCCACTTCCACACTTTCTTCATTAACTTTTAAAAAGTTAACTTGACGTGTCTCTTTCTTGTTTGGTAAAACAAATAATATATTCATGCTAATTTATCACCCTTCGTTAGAGTATTTGTATTTGAGTGGTGAGAGTGACTCGGGAAAAAATTAATTAGACCGGTGTCACCGGTGGTATCGTAGGAAAACACAAACGGATTGAACTTTTGACCTCAAATGTTGGTTGATAACCCTTAGGTTAAGGGGAGTGGTAACATTCTTAACACCTTGTCAAGTCACATTTTAGAATGTCACCTCATTTTTTAGAATTTAACACTTAATCTTAGTATTTGGTAGGGAGTGGTAACACCGTTAACACTTCATTTTTTTTTTATTTTCTTTTTCTAATTTTATTAAATTATTTTATTTTAATATACAAACATTTTTTGTACACAAATATTAAACATATTTTATTCTTTTAACCAAAAACAATTAATTTAAATATAAATTATATTTTTAAAAACAAAAAAAAAAACATGTTAATACTAGACAAACACTTAATATTTAAATAAATGAAAAACTTAAATTAGGGAAAAATCAGATTTATTTATAAAAAAGGAATGGTAAAAAGTTGAATTTTTAATTAAAACAACGTAAAAATCGGATTTAATAAAAAGAAGGGGTGGGGGGGATTGAATTTTGTTTGAATGGTAAATTCATTGAAATGAGTTTCACAAACAAGCACACTCTGTTTCTCTCTTCT